>NC_137270.1:30467092-31067092 GCF_053477335.1 Acartia tonsa
TCGGCACGGCTTGGACAAACTTTTAAAATGTTAAATATCATTGTCCGGGGGGGAGAGTTTATACATAATATATATTGTATAAGGAAAATGTAGCACTATGTGTTTGTGTAAATTTTGACCCCATGTTATTTACTCACGCAACCTCGATCACAAAACGACCACGCCCAGATTTATATTCGCGGATTTTCCAAAAATTGAAATTTCCTATCTCTATGAAAACACAATTAAATAATATAAATCAAGTGATAGGAAAATAGAAATGTTATTTCTCGCAGTGTATTTTAAACAGCTTTCCGCGGATATAAAATGTACAATTATAAGATTAAAACCAGCCTTTTTAGCCCCGAGATGCCGAAGGCACGGGCTTGACAACCATCCGATTCCTTAATTTTGTATGTAAATACAAACCTGAAAGGTAAAGGAGCATACAAATGAAGACCACTCGCCCAAAAATTGGTGCCTCCCAAAGAATTTCCTAAAATTAAGTAAATGTATTCCTATAGGGGAACTTGAAAGAAAGGAGAGGGGGGGGGGGGTTGTAACTTAGCTCAACATTCAGGTTTTTTTAAATGTAATATTTTTATTTTTTTTGGTGGGGGGGGGGGAGTATTTTTACTAACCTTGATCATGAGGGCCAACACCACGAAGATCAAATCCTCGAATGTTCAGTGGACCACCCAAGAAAAATCTGTCACTGAAAAAAAATACTTTTGATATACCTAATCAAAGTCCCATACATACTTTAGTATTTGCAGATTTATTTATTTGTTTTTATTCCTTTGCTTTAACATATGTAAATCCTTACCTTATGGTTAAAGTTTTACTGGAATCGTTGATAGGTCTCATTAGACCCGCCTGGAGGCTTCCTTGTATACTTATATCACTGGCTAGTGGGATATTCATCTGAAATATAATATAATTCAAGTTTTATGCTTACTTTAGCACCTTTAAACTCAAGGTACTTTTTTATGATCGACGACCTAACAGCAAAATGAAACTTAAGAGGATTTGTTATACATTTTCTACCCTTTTAAATATTCGACTGTGTTGAAAAAAATTCAATAAATATAAGAATACTTACGTTACAAAACCACTAAAGCATTACAAATGGACAAACATATAGTAAAGGCTCTCTGCTAAAAAATAATTTAATCTCCTAAAGACAAAGTTTAAAAACCATATAGAAGAGCCACTTTACATTTGGATAGATACAAGAGTGAGGTTATCAAAGATAAATACCTAATAAATGCTCTAGCTAGCTGTTAAAAAATATTTTAGCCTACTAGAGACACAGCTTAAAAACCATATAGAAGAGGCACTGGTACATTTTACATATGGATATACAAGTGAAAAGGGAAACTAAAAAGCCCTAGTAAATGCTCTGGCTGTTAAAAATCTGCAACATTTCTGACCTGAACTTCGGCCTCAGATTTGAAAAATCCAACGTTGCCACCGAGACCAGCAAACTCATGAGACATTCTAAAACAAGGATAATTTTATACATAAGTAACACAACATTAACACTATTATACTATAATAGTAAAACTATCGGCTTCGCCCCTAGCCTCTAGGGGCTTTGTATTTCTAGTGCTGCCTATTTTCCCAAGAAATTTTTTTTTTTTTTTTGGGGGGGGGGTCCCACCCCCCAAGAAAATAGATTAAAACCACCACAGGACCAATAGGTATATACCCTGAAGAGTAGAATCCGATCGGTTCAGTGGTTACCGAGATCTTAAGCGACGGACGGACAGACAGACAGACACCAAGCTACTTTGTATTATAGATATGTCAGGGGGGAAGGGGATATTTGGCTGTTTTTCAAAATAGTCCCCAAAGTCTTAATATAACGTTTTCTTATTCCTTGGGGACTTGTTTTGAATTTTGATCGGTTGGTTCATTTAGTTTAGTGTCCAACCACTAATTGTTATCTACATAACAAAAAAAAAACATAGCTTACCTGAAAAGTGTTCCTTCTGTAGGAAAGATAGGGTTATCCCTTCTGTCTACGTGTAAAATATGACGAACTGCAGATTTCAAAGTATGGCCTGAAAAATCAACAAAAATGAAAATCTATAAGAACCAAAAATATATGTTGATATTTTTTTTCTGAAGCTAAATATCTCGGAAACTAATTGGCTAAATATTGTTCTACTTTTGGGGGAAGGTTTATACATGTCTTAAAGTTGTTTTTTTTTTAAAGCTATTTTCGGACCTCCCCTTAAGGGTTGAGTTTTCAGAATAACTTGTAATGATACTTGTTACCCGCGACCGTGGCTCAACACGAAGCGCATCCGCTCGTCGTCGGGAAGGTGATAGGTTCGAATCTCGGTCCGACACCGCGTCATAACAAAAGACGTTAAAAATTGTTCCCACTGCTACTATGTCAGATGCGCGACGTAAATAGTTAGAGTGGGGGGAATGCCTTGGCCCAAAACAGGCGCAACTCGCTACCGTGCACAGTTGGGACTTCTCAGACAAAATCGTGCATCTCAGAGAGTTGGTTGTCTGATGGGTGAATGGACGCTTTACACCGCAATCATTGCAATTGCAAGTATGTTCCAAGGTGCGTGGAGATATAGGTCGAGTACCCGAAGCGACACCTAGCCCCCTAGAGTCTTAACTCTTAATGATACTAGTTGCCTAGGTATAAAGCCTAAAAACAATCCTTAATTTAGTATCTTGAACTCGAAGGCCTAGCCTTGGAGTCAACGCATTCTCAATCCCATTGATACTCATATAAAAGAAAAGGAGGTATGTCTGTCTGTGTGAGTACAATAACTATAACACTTGTACAATTACTAATTACAGAATACGAAGCATCCTAACATATTTATATTATTACTTGGATGTTGCACTAGATAGTACTCTGATTAAGTGATGTTCTTAATTGGTTAAAACAACGATACCTCCCAACCACCCTTGTACTTCATCCCAACTTAATGGATGAACGAATTGACCAATAAATGAGGTCTATATTTCCCCCTGTCATTATATCCACGTGCATCCTATATCCATTTTCGTACCTGATTGTTCTCTAACTGGGAAAGAGGTGGATTTACTGAGACATGAGAGATACCTCCAGACAGTCTCATATTGGAGATTGTGCATTACCTTAACAAACAAGATAGACTGATATTAGGAATAACTAATAACAAGTGGATTACCCTATATTTTTACTTAATATTGACTTCTTTTATTTTGCCTCTTAGTGATAAGTTAACACTTTATTTTTAACACTGCACTGACTTTGGTAAAGTATTTATCACCGTAAACTTAACTTGAAAATTTTTAGGCAATTCTTATAGAAAAATTACTTCATGTTGCTTTTTAAATATGTACATAAGAGAAAATCTGGAAAATTCTTTCTCGTATTCATTCGAATCCGGTGGATAGGAACCGGTTCTCATCCATACGAAAAACCTATGTCTAGCATCGTATTATATCCAGTTTTCTACGAATATAGAAATGTACAATCATAAGATTAAAACTAGTTTTTTCAGCCGGTGCCTTCGCTACCACGGGGCTAAAAAAACTAGTTTTAATCTTATAATTGTACATTCTATATCCGCGGAAAGCCGTTTATAATACGATACGAGAAATAACTATTTCAAAATTCACATGTCTTGTTAACAATTTTTAAAAATCCTTAAACCTGTAAATATATTACCTACTTAGGGAAAACCAAAAAAAATTTCAAAAGTTTTCACTGAAATCCTGTTAATCCTTATGATAAAGTGAAAGGATGTCTGTGTGTACCGAAGGATCTCGCTAACCGAAAAACCGCAAAATATATTATTTTATAAACAGCTGATTTTAACGTAAATTAAAGAAAAAAAAACATTTTACATTACGCTAGAAGCCTCTAGGGGTTAGTTTTGTAATTAGGATACCTGGGGTCCAGATAGGAATGAAAGATCTGCGAGAATGCCGCGGTCAATTTCTTTGAAACCAGAGGCGGGGTGCTCACCAACGGCCTGGTAAACATTACCTAAATTCAAATATGAAGAATAATACCTGCCCGTTATAAAAAAAAAGTTAGGTATACTTGTACCCAAACTTAAATAATACTTTTGTCAATTGGCTTAAATTATGTTTTTTAATTAGATTTTAATTGGTTTTTCATACAAGCGGTGTTCAATGTTTCAACCAATAGTTTAATCTATTCAAGGGATATTATTATCATTATGAAGACATAAATTTCTTAATAATGATAACTATTTAATGGTAGAAAAGTTGGAGGCAAGATATTGATTCCATGTATAAAATATCCTTTCTTGAATGGCAATTCTCATCGCAAAACTATACAAATGAAGGTATTTCATTTATAGAAATTTAAGAGAAAATGTGATATGGCATTAGGTAGAATGATAGCTTGAATTGAATAATATTATTTTTTCAAAAGATAGCTACCTGATACAGTAGATTTAAAAAGCCCAAAGAAAGGCTTCATCAAAGAAATATTGAAACTATTAGACTTCTTTGTTCCGTAAGAATATTCAGCCTGAAAAAAATTATTCTATTTAAAAACTTTTTATGTCTCGTAGCTAGTCTTGGGGAATTTTCAGGAAAGGAGGGGGTATAGGGCTGAAAATCATACTGGTATTCAAAATTTATATTAACGTTCTCTCATTCGTTGCTTTAAAAACTTTGGAGATTTAATCAAACCTTGATAGCAGAGTTCCACACTTTTACACCAATAATTAATAGCTGAAAATTCCACTTTTCCCTATAAAAGACCTGTATATGTTAAACGATGTATTTTTATTTTCATATTTTTCTCTTTCAGTAAATTGTACCCCACCCGAGAGAAATACTCATAAATTCAATAGTCAATATAAATTTTTATATTAAAGGGGGGGGGGGGGAAGTTTTGACACATTTGCGTAAACCTGGCACCCTGGCTTTATCTTTGGACTGAGAGGTTAGGTTATTAGGGATAAAATCATTCTTATATGATGAATTTCACGAAGTTTTAAGATTTTTTGGATAGACCTCCAGGTTCCGGAGCTCCAGGCCTCCAGGTGGTCTCTGGACAGGTAAAAAAATAAAAAAATTCGTATTTGGACAGTTAGAGGTAAGTTTATAAAACAACATAACCTTCTTTTAATATATTATTTACATATTTGAAGAAAAAATTACAATTGGCCTCCAGGTTCAGGTGCTGGAGGCCTCCAGGTGGCCTCTGGACAGGTAAAAAATCAAAATTTCTTATTTATACAGTTAGAGGTAAGTTTATAAAACAACATAAGCTTCTTTTACTATATTATTTACATATTTGAAGTAAAAATTAGGATCGGCCTCCAGGTTCAGGTGCTGCAGGCCTCCAGGTGGCCTCTGGACAGGAAAAAATCAAAATTTCTAATTTGAACAGTTAGAGGTAAGTTTATAAAACAACATTACCTTCTATTAATATATTATTTAAATATTTGAAAAAAAAATTACAATCGGCCTCCAGGTTCAGGTGCTGCAGGCCTCCAGGTTCAGGTGCTGCAGGCCTCCAGATGGCCTCTGGACAGGTAAAAAATCTAAATTTCTTATTAAAACAGTTAGAGGTAAGTTTATAAAACAACATAACCTTCTTTTAATATATTATTTACATATTTGAAGAAAAAATTAGGATCAGCCTTAAGGTTCAGGTGCTGCAGGCCTCCAGGTGTCCTCTGGACAGGTAAAAAATCAAAATTTCTAATTTAAACAGTTAGAGGTAATTTTATTAAACAACATAAGCTTCTTTTAATATATTATTTAAATATTTGAAGAAAAAATTACAATCGGCTTCCAGGTTCAGGTGCTGCAGGCCTCCAGGTGTCCTCTGGACAGGTAAAAAATCAAAATTTCTAATTTAAACAGTTAGAGGTAAGTTTATTAAACAACATAAGCTTCTTTTAATATAATATTTATATATTTGAAGAAAAAATTACAATCGGCTTCAAATCAAAATTTCTTATTTGAACAGTTAGAGGTAAGTTTATAAAACAACATAACCTTTTTTAAATATATTACTTACATATTTGGAGAAAAAATTACAATCGGCCTCCAGGTTCAGCTGCTGCAGGCCTCCAGGTGGCCTCTGGACAGGTAAAAAATCAAAATTTCTTATTTGAACAGTTAGAGGTAAGTTTTTAAAACAAAATAACCTTTTTTTAATATATTACTTACATATTTGGAGAAAAAATTACAATCGGCCTCCAGGTTCAGCTGCTGCAGGCCTCCAGGTGGCCTCTGGACAGGTAAAAAATCAAAATTTTCTATTTGAACAGTTAGAAGTAAGTTTATAAAACAAAATAACCTTTTTTTAATATATTACTTACATATTTGGAGAAAATTTACAATCGGGCTCCAGGTTCAGCTGCTGCAGGCCTCCAGGTGGCCTCTGGACAGGTAAAAAATCAAAATTTCTTTTTTGAACAGTTAGAAGTAAGTTTATAAAACAAAATAACCTTCTTTTAATATGTTACTTAAATATTTGAAGACAAAATTACTATTGGCCTCCAGGTTCAGGTGGTGCAGGCCTCCAGGTGGCCTCTGGACAGGTAAAAAATCAAAATTTCTTGTTTGAACAGTTAGAGGTAAACTTGTAAAACAAAGTAAGCATATTTTCAAATGTTATTTATGTATTTCAGGTATAACTTTAAAAATATTTACCTCAATAATTGAAAATAAACATATTTTTTTATTATATTACTTACCTACCTCATTGATATCAAAAATTCAAATTACCTTCCATATTTTATACTAGGGATCGTTGGGAATCAATAATAATATAATAAATAATATATTAAAAGAAGGTTATGTTGTTTTATAAGTTGACCTCTAACTGTTCAAATAAGAAATATTGATTTTTTACCTGTCCAGAGGCCACCTGGAGGCCTCCAGCAACTGAACCTGGAGGCCAATTGTAATTTTTTCTTGAAATATTTAAATAATATATTAAAAGAAGGTTATGTTGTTTTATAAACTTACCTCTAACTGTTCAAATAAGAAATTTAGATTTTTTACCTGTCCAGAGGCCACCTGGAGGCCTCCAGCACCTAAACCTGGAGGCCAATTGTAATTTTTTCTTAAAATATTGAAATAATATATTAAAAGAAGGTTATGTTGTTTTATAAACTTACCTCTAACTGTCCAAATAAGAAATTTTGATTTTTTATCTGTCCAGAGGCCACCTGGAGGCCTCCAGCACCTGAACCTGGAGGCCAATTGTAACTTTTCTTGAAATATTTAAATAATATATTAAAAGAAGGTTATGTTGTTTTATAAACTTACCTCTAACTGTTCAAATAAGAAATTTAGATTTTTTACCTGTCCAGAGGCCACCTGGAGGCCTCCAGCACCTGAACCTGGAGGCCAATTGTAATTTTTTCTTCAAATATTTAAATGATATATTAAAAGAAGGTTATGTTGTTTTATAAACTTACCTCTAACTGTTCAAATAAGTAAATTTAGATTTTTTACCTGTCCAGAGGCCACCTGGAGGCCTCCAGCACCTGAACCTGGAGGCCAATTGTAATTTTTTCTTCAAATATTTAAATGATATATTAAAAGAAGGTTATGTTGTTTTATAAACTTACCTCTAACTGTCTAAATAAGAAATTTTGATTTTTTACCTGTCCAGAGGCCACCTGGAGGCCTCCAGCACCTGAACCTGGATGCCGATTGTAATTTTTTCTTCAAATATGTAAATAATATATTAAAAGAAGGTTATGTTGTTTTATAAACTTACCTCTAACTGTATAAAGAAGAAATTTTGATTTTTTACCTGTCCAGAGGCCACCTGGAGGCCTCCAGCACCTGAACCTGGAGGCCGATCCTAATTTTTTCTTCAGATATGTAAATAATATATTAAAAGAAGGTTATGTTGTTTTATAAACTTACCTCTAACTGTCTAAATAAGAAATTTTGATTTTTTACCTGTCCAGAGGCCACCTGGAGGCCTCCAGCACCTGAACCTGGAGGCCGATTGTAATTTTTTCTTCAAATATGTAAATAATATATTAAAAGAAGGTTATGTTGTTTTATAAACTTACCTCTAACTGTCCAAATAAGAATTTTTTTATTTTTTTACCTGTCCAGAGACCACCTGGAGGCCTGGAGCTCCGGAACCTGGAGGCCTATCCAAAAAATCTTAAAACTTCGTGAAATTCATCATATAAGAATGATTTTATCCCTAATAACCTACCCTCTCAGTCCAAAGATAAAGCCAGGGTGCCAGGTTTACGCAAATGTGTCAAAACTTCCCCCCCCCCCTTTACCATCTAGTTTAAATAAATAAAGGTTTTCTAGTAATCTTTTGTCCATTTTTAATAAGATTTTATCACTAGGTATAGAAAGTACCTATTGTATTATTTTCAAATAAAAAATTTACCTGAAATTTTTCTCCTCTTCCAAAACAGTTTGGCATTTTTAGTCCAGTCATTAAGCTTCCCTGGAAAATATGAGAAAATTCTTATATCAAATTTACTTTAAATGACATCCGTGATGGTCAGTCTATAACGCTAATTGACCTTAACTTCATAATTATTTTTTAAATTTCGCATTTAGTTCATATTTTTAATTGGGAATCTACTCAATATTTTAAAGAGGAATATCCGCGCACAAACGAAAGTGATTCTAAGAACCTTCCAGCAGTAATTATAAATGTTTTTTTTTATGAATATGCTAGGGTTTTGTTTAATATCGTTTTATCAACTAAAAAACTTAAGTTTTACCATGATTTTCTATAAACAAAACTTTTAAATGTTAAGCATTTAATGACAAAATATCATTAAATGTTTTGTTGAGTTCAAAAGTTCAAATAAAATAATATGCCAAAACGTAATCAAATGCTATAAATTACGAAAGTACACTAATAAAACTGTTTACAATATTACAAGTTAGTTACTATCCCTTTTTCTAAATTAACATTTTTAATCAAAAAAGTTTACTTTTTGTGCCATAGCAGTTTGAACTCAACAAAACATTTGATGATATTTAGTCACAAAATGTCTAACATTTAAAAAATTTATTCATATAAAACCATGGTGAAACTATACTTTTTAAATCGATATAACGATATTAAACATAACCCTAGCACTATGTGCCCAGGCAATGCAAAAACTCCAAGATTCCAAAAAATGCAATTTTGGATATTGACCAATTTTATAGTTTAAGGTTAATCTTTGTCATATTTGAGAAGGATTCCCAAAGCAAGAGGTGAAAATATCAATTACTTATGATTTTACAGCCTCTAGAAGTAGCCTACCTAGATATTTAGGATTTTGTAATAAAGCCTGACTATTGAAATTACATTTTATATTCAACTTTAAATTATCGTCAAACTACCAAAAATTGAGCTACAGTAATATATTATACCTTTTTTGAAAGCTTATTGAATATACTATACGATTTTAAATTAATTTTTATACGTTTACTTCTAAAACTTATGAAAAAATTGATGTCAAAGCATTCCCCCCTAAAGAAGCAGGAATTATAATATTTTGTTATATTACTTTCAACTTTAAATAGTTTGATCTTTTTTCAGCTAACGAGGCAGCATATCAGACCTTTATACATGTTTAATCAAGGCACTCAGTGAATGAATCCCGTTGGTTTCACTGGCGGCCTCGTTAGCTGAAATTTTTTTTCTCGCATTTTTGTAGGAGCGGTCGGACCCATTTTATAGCAACTTTTACATAATAAAGACGAATTGGATAAGTTTTTTTACAAATCATTTTATCGTGATATTTATAGTTCTCGATGCAATTTTTTATACAATCCCTTATCCCAGACCCCCCATGCACACCCCTAGAAATATTTATTTAAGCTATGTTATCGAACCTGTTGCTTCTATTCAATCAACATTCTTTTTAAATCAAATGAATATCATCTTAAATGTTTCAATTTGATAAAACTAAAACCTAATCCACCCCGTATACACGCTCTAAAGAAATAAAAGAGTCAAGCAAACTTGTAAAGAAACTAAATGATTTAAACCAATTTGTTATTAAACGTATATTATACATACATAGAGCCTATGAGTATGAATGCCTAGGGATCTAAAGGGATAAGACAATGGCCGAAAAATTAATGTATATTACCAATAATGATACACAAACTTACCTTTTTTGTAAATTACAATTATTGGTTGAAAAGTTAAGACACTCAACAAGAAAATGTTATTATAAAACTTTGGGGACTAAAGTGATATACAGCCCAATGTCCCCTCCCTTCTTGATAAAGGCCCTATTGCAGACTATCAATCCTTTGATTGCAATGCCTTTGGATTAAAGTTCTTAGTGCTTTTGTGGTGATTTGTTTTTATTTTCAAAACAAGGATTGTTTTGTCTATACGTAGCGCAGCAATAACAGGTAAATTTTTTATGAAAAAGTACAGTAAAATGGGTTATAGGAAAATAGAAAAGGGGGGGGGGGGTGCGTAATGACATCTATTCTTAATCCGTGAGCAAAATGGTCTAAATATTGAGCTAGACCCTTCAAACTTGGTATATAAGCCTAGTCCTAAATTTTTTAATTTTAGGTTAGGTTAGGTAAGAAAAACCCTGCGGAAATGGGGTTTTTAGACTTTTTTTGGTCTATTTTGATGTGGAAACTTACCTTAAATTGTGTTTTCTTAGGGTTATAACTTAAATACACTGTATCTATTCATAAGGACATTATTTAAGATGATTCAGCAAGTTGGGGACTGACCCCAGGGGGCTAGGTGGGTGGCCCGCAAGGGTTAAGTGCATTTTTTCTAATATACATGTTGTGACACATCAAATTATAGGTTTTTTAGGTCAAGGAACTCAAATTCAGAGCTAAAATAAGCATTAGACTAATCTGAAGCTAGCCCCAGCGGGCTAGGTTGGTGGCCCGCAGGGGTTAAGTGCATTTTTTCCAATATATATCTTGTTATATATCAAAATATAGGTTTTTTAGGTCAAGGAACTCAAATTCTGAGCGAAAATTAGCATTAGACTAACCTGAAGCTAACCCCCCCGGGCTAGGTTGGTTTTCTGAAGGGCTTAAGAGCATTTACCTAACCTAACCTAGAAACTTACTTATATTTTTACAGGTTTTTTTCTTGAATAAACTGTGTCTATTAATGAAGACTTTATTTAAGATGATCCAGCAAGTCGGGGACCGACCCCAGCGGGCTAGGTGGGTGGCCCGCATGGGTTAAGTGCATTTTTTCCAATATATATGTTGTGATACATCAAATTATAAGTTTTTTGGTCAGTAACTCAAATTCAGAGCTAGAATTAGCATAAGACTAATCTGAAGCTAGCCCCAGCGGGCTAGGTCGGTGGCCCGATGGGGTTAAATGCATTATTTTTAATATATATCTTGTTATATATCAAAATATAGGTTTTTAAGGCCAAGAAACTCAAATTCAGAACTAAAATTGGCATAAGACTTACCTGAAGCTAATCCCCGCGGGCTAGGTAGATTTTCCGCAGGGATTATGTACATTTTACCTTACCTAACCTAGAAACTTACTTATATTTTTACAGTTTTTTTTTAATAAACTATGTATTAATGAGGACTTTATTTAAAACTAGCGGCTACGCCCCTAGAGGCCTCTAGGGGCACTTGAGAAGGGGGGAGTCGAATTTGATAACCCAATTTTTTATATTAGATTTTAAAGAAAAAGTAAAAAAAAAATTTTTGGGGGGTGAACATTTTTTTTTGGGGGGGGTGCCCTTCCCCCTCCTTTTTTATTTTAGTTAAAAAAATAGAAAAATAAAAACAAATTTGGGGGGGGGGAGGATTTTTTTTTTTTTTGGGGGGGGGGAGTTGGGGGTGTCCCATCCCCCAAGAAATAGTTATAAACCTTCCCAGGACCTATGAGAAGCTACCCTGTTAAGGAGAACCCGATCGGTTCAGCGGTTAGCGAGTTCCTTCGGTACAAACACACAGACAAACAGACATCCTGTTACTTTAGTATAAGGATGATATAATATAATCCGCAGGGGTTAGCCTTAGGTCAGTCTAATGCTTAAAATAGCTCTGAATTTGAGTTTCTTGACCTAAAAAACCTATAATTGTATAATTGTATGACAACACATACTTTAGAAAAAATGCACTACACCTCTGGGCCACCCACCTAGCCCGCTGGGGGCGGTCCCCAACTTGCTGGATTATCTAAAATAATGTCCTCATTAATGGACACAGTTTATTCAAGGAAAAAAAACAAAAAGAATAAGTAAGTTTCTAGGTTAGGTTAGGTAAAATGTACATAATCCCTGCGGAAAATCTACCTAGCCCGCAGGGGTTAGCTCCAGGTAAGTCTTAAGCCAATTTTAGCTCTGAATTTGAGTTTCTTGACCTTAAAAACCCATATTTTGATATATAACAAGATATATATTAAAAATAATGCATTTAACCCCTGCGGGCCACCGACCTAGCCCGCTGGGGCTAGCTTCAGATTAGTCTTATGCTAATTCTAGCTCTGAATTTGAGTTACTGACCTAAAAAACTTATAATTTGATGTATCACAACATATATATTGGAAAAAATGCACTTAACCCCTGCGGGCCACCAACCTAGCCCGCTGGGGTCGGTTCTGACTTGCTGGATCATCTTAAATAAAGTCTTTATTAATAGACACAGTTTATTCAAGAAAAAAACCTGTAAAAAATATAAGTAAAATTCTAGGTTAGGTTAGGTAAATGCTCTTAAGCCCTGCAGAAAACCAGCCTAGCCCGGGGGGGTTAGCTTCAGGTTAGTCTAATGCTAATTTTCGCTCAGAATTTGAGTTCCTTGACCTAAAAAACCTATATTTTGATATATAACAAGATATATATTGGAAAAAATGCACTTAACCCCTGCGGGCCACCAACCTAGCCCGCTGGGGCTAGCTTCAGATTAGACTAATGCTTATTTTAGCTCTGAATTTGAGTTCCTTGACCTAAAAAACCTATAATTTGATGTGTCACAACATGTATATTGGGAAAAATGCACTTAACCCCTGCGGGCCACCCACCTAGCCCCCTGGGGTCGGTCCCCAACTTGCTGAATCATCTTAAATAATGTCCTTATGAATAGACACAGTGTGTTTAAGTTAAAACCCTAAGAAAACACAATTATAGATAAGTTTCCACATCAATATAGACCAAAAAGGCCTAAAAACCCCATTTCCGCAGGGTTTTTCTTACCTAACCTAACCTAAAAATGAAAAAATTTGGATTTTAATGCAATTTAGATGTAATACCTATAGGACTAGGCTTATATACCAAGTTTGAAGGGTCTAGCTCAATATTTAGACCATTTTGCTCACGGTTTAAGAATAGATGTCATTACGCACCCCCCCCTTATTTAACAAAATGTTATTAACGTGTTTCCTTTTTATAGTTAGTAATTTCAACAAATCCAGGGATCTATGGGGATAAGTTAATAGCCGATAAATTGATGAACTTCCCCAATGATGATGCACAAAATTACCCCTTCTGTAGATTACAATTAGTGGTTTAAGCGTTAAAATTCAGTAAAAGCCCCTAAAGTTGTTAAACCAACGGTTAATAAAACGTTATTATAAGATTTTGGGGACTAGTGTAACAAACAGCCCAATGTCCCCTCCCCCTCTGCAACAAATCAATTGATATATAAGTATAACATTGATAATTCATTTAATTTAAGCAAAAACCTATAATAATACATACGAGAAAATTGATTTAATTTCCAGAAGGATCTCGTATACACGTGGACTTAACGCCCTAACTTAACAATTTTTAGGGTAGCTTTTTATTGGTCCTTTATTGGCGTAAACCTAAAATTAAACAAGGGGAGGGGGAGCTAATAATAGAATTTAAATATCATTTGAATAATTAAATATGTCTGTCTGTCAGTCTGGATTAATCTAAAATATATCTTACTATCTGCTGGACCAATTAGGATTTGCTTTTCAGGGAATATCCCTACTAGTCATAAAATGATTATGGTGATGGAAAATCCCTAAGCTACAAGTATAATTCCTTATAATAAAAGTAAAGGATGTTTTTATGTCTGTCTGTGATTTCAATATATTTAAAATCTTTAAAAATCACAAAACCTTTACTGCCAAAATAGCTAAATAAGTGTTTTTTTGTCGATTTTATTTAATTTTTTTTATTTTAAAGCATTTTAAAGTATCTAAAATAAAACTTAAATCAATTATCCTTCATTTAAAAAAAAAATTTCTTAATTTGAAGCAAAATTAACAGAATTATGAGTTTTTGTTTTATTTTGGAATTCTGGGCACATAGTGCCTAGTACATTCATTTCACCAAAAAAACATGATTTAGAATCATTGCTCGAAGGTGCTTAGAATCACTTGCTCTTGTTCGTGGATAATCCCCTTTTAAGTTGTTATTTAAGAATCAAGATAGACGGCTGAATTTTTTTTGTAAAGATTCCTTATTCCAAAAATTATAAGGGGGGGGGGGGCTGGGTTGTAAAATGTGGTGACTCTGCACACGACATACCATCAATTTTATTTTGGGCGCTACTCCCTTAGTTTAGAGATAATTGAGTGAAATCTTTTTGGTTGTGTCACTAATTACCCAAACTTTTTGTATCTTTAAAAAAAACGGCAACGGGATCGCCGCTCCCAACGTTCACCGCCATTTTCCACCGCCAAACTAAGGGAGTAGCGCCCAAAACAAAATTGCTGGTACGTCGTGTTCAGAGTCACCAAATTTTACCCCCCCCCCCCCTTTACTTGGTCTGTTAGTCATGGTACAAGAATATAAATATCAAAATAAAAGTGAAAGGTACCGTGACTTTTATTTAAAATAAAGTCATTTTTTAAGACCACTGAACTTCTCCTCTTTATATTACTTTGTTTATATGTCCATCTTTAATTCTTTTGTTTTACACTTTTTAGCAAAATGTAAATTGAGGGAGAATTAATTTCTCTTCCATTATTAACCTAATGAGGGAAAGGACTATACCATCTACTCTACATAGATCTAAAGCCCTTTCTTCCTTCCAAAATTTACCTCATTATTTCCAACTAGGGTGTTGATACTTCCCACAACTCTTCTAGTTTCTTCAACATTGTATGTAACTATGTAATCCTAAATAGGTAAAACATTTGTACAGGAGCTGCTACTCACAGTCCACTCGAAGCGACAGTAAGAGAAAAAAAATTTCCCAGACATAAGGCCAACTGTTTCTAAAATGTCCCAATGAACATATAAATTTAGTATAAAAGACTTGAAATCATAAAACGAGGCCTTTCTGAGAAAATTAGATTTGAAAATTTCAAGTTCAATTTTCACCCCCTAGGAGTTACCGAATAATCATGACAAGAAAAGCAAAGATTATTTATTTAAAAATTTGAACAACTTTGCTTTTATGAAGTCTTTTATAAAACCTCTCTATATATGATTTATTTAAGGCTGAATTTCCGTGACCTTAGCAAAGCAACTGATAAAAATGGCCATTAATTAACTCTCTTCAGGAGTGGTTTTATGAAGAACTTTATAAAAGCAAACTTATTCAAAATTTTAAATAAATAATCTTTGCTTTTCTTGTCATGATTATTCGGTAACTCCTAGGGGGTGAAAATTGAACTTGAAATTTTCAAATCTAATTTTCTCAAAAAGGCCTCATTTTAAGATTTTCGTTTTTCCACTAAATTTATATGTTCATTGGGACATTTTAGAAACAGTTGGCCTTATGTCTGGGAAATTTTTTTCTCTTACTGTCGCTTTGAGTGGACTGTGTACTACAAACTAGGGAATTTGTTGATTTCGCTACTCCTAGCCTAAAAAAATGTCAAAAGAACCTCTAAAAACTTGCGATTATAAAAAAAAACTAAAAACGGTAGTTTTCCACTTCCAGTCATTTCTCCAGCTAGAAGCAAGATATTTTAAAGTGGACTTTGTTTTCTGTTGTTGTTGTGGTAGCCACAACCCAGCGTTCATCCATTGTCATCTTCATCTTGATTTTTATCAAGAAGGCCGAGAAATCTGGCTGTTCTACCGGTTTCAGCCATAAGTCTCTGGTGGTCAGGTTAGTTCCTAATTTTACTCATCAATACCTTTTCTGGAAGCACCATGAAGCCATAATTCTATTGCAATGAAATTTTGATTCCCATAAGGGGTGCCTAAATTACTGTGCATGATACTTGTCTATAGTGGAAAAATAGCCTAAAACCATCAAAAGACTTAAATCCAAAAATTAAAAAACTTTAAACCACCAAGTGACCTATGTGAGCTATAACATTACTTAAATCACTGAAACTCTATTCACATCCCTTTTATACAATTTTGTATTCTACTAAAGCAACTATTATTTTAAAAAGCACAGCACTGGTCTGTGTGTTGGTTATGCAAAAGTAATACAACTTACCCTGCAACCAAAATCACTGGTGTCAATCTCTATCTCAATAACATTAAAGCATACACAACTTACCCTGCAACCAGTATCACAGGTGTCAATCTCTATCTCAATAATGTTGAAGCATACACAACTTACCCTGCAACCAGTATCACTGGTGTCAATACCTATCCTAATAATGTTGAAGCATACACAACTTACCCTGCAACCAGTATCACTGGTGTCAATCTCTATCTCAATATTGTTGAAGCATCCCATCTCCAGCAGCTTGTTCTTCACCTCATGGGAGGTCAGGGCCAGCTCTTGGAAGTGGGACACCTGCAATAAGGAAATGTTTCACAAACAGTCATTATATGTATCATGTTTGTATTTTATAGGACCTAAAGGTTAAGACAATGTCCAAAAAATTTATTTACATCCCTAATAATGATACACAAATTATCCCTTCTGTAGATTATAATTAGTGGTTGAAAGTGAAACGTTTGGACACTCAACTAAATGAACCAACCAATCGAAATTCAATAAAGTCCTCAAGGTTCGTAGGTCAACAAATAAGAAAATACTTTTGTAATGTACCCTCCCTCCCTGCATTATAAGTCTCATGTCTGTAATTTTGTGGTATTGGCTTGGTCTCGGGTTCGAGTCTGGAACGCAACGCGTCATACAAGAGACGTTTAGGATTGTAACTCATTAATAAAAGTTATTCCTTAAAAGACTTTTATATATGTGATCATGTAAATCCAGTAAGATCTAGTAGACGAATAAAAATAAAACAATTAAGTAAAATGGGAAACCTTTTAGATTAATGTTTTCTTAAAAACCTACATAGTTGAAAAAAATAACAAACATATTGATAAAATATTATATTTTTGAAGAAGCCACCCTAATTAAAAACCAACATTTTTTTATGTATCATCGATTGTTTGAAACATTTAATTCTTACATTAAACAACTCCTTGACATTATCCATAACAACATCATTCTGTGTCCTGTTCAACCCCTCCACGTTCACGGCCACGACCTTGGCCTGGATGCCGTCCAGCGACACGGGCTGACCGTCGATTGGCACCTGCTGCTGCTCTTTCGCCTGCACAGCACCCATTTTCACTTTCTCTGAAAGTAAAAAAATAACATTTATATAAATAACTTGAAAATTTCTTTTATTAATTTTAATTGAGCACTTTTTGTCAAAATGATTTTATTTGAAACAGCTTTTTATTTTTTAAATTGTAAAATTGGCTTTATAAGTAATATTACCAGTAAAAAAGTACAAAATATCAGATTGACACTTAAAATAAAGAAATTAGTATTATTCATTTGAATTATCTTAAAATAATAGGTATTATAACAATGCAAGTTAAGAAACAAATTCAACTATAAATTACATTTTTTGTAATACATAAATGCGATCACAGATTTTATTGGTTGGTCTTTTTGTAATCAGGAACAATTCCATTTTCAGCTATTGCTAAAAAATGGCTTATTTGAAAAAGTTTACACTAGTACTATCAACAAGGAAAGTACCCAAATGCTAGGCTAGGGGCAAAGCCACTAGATGTGTAAATTGTATCCATGGTTCAACCAAAATATTTTTTCTTTGGATGATTATATTCTTTGAATGTTTGTTAAGTAAGCTTGTGTGTCTCAAGAGTATAATTGTTGATACACAATATTCTGACCTCTTGTTCAAAATATAAATCCTCCAAATTAAGATCCAGAAGTATACAGACACTTTGCAGGAAGGAGTTTAGCTTGGATTGGTAGATAGCTTCACCGTGTCTAAAAAAGGTGTTCTGTTACAGTTTATATTGCTATCGGAAAAGCCTCTAGCATTTAAACTCTGTATATTATAATGGGAAAGGATTGAGTAGAAGAATAGCCTAAAACCTAGGGATGGCAATCCGTCAAATTTTTGGACCGGATTCGGATTATAAGAATCCGTCCAAAAAAAGGTGGGGCCTGCGGATTCTAGCAATATTTTAAAAAGGCTTTTTTGGAAATAAAAAAATTCAAGTGCTACTTATGTCCTAAAAATTAATGTTTTTGATGTTCTCTATAATACACTTCCGAGAATCGAACCAGATTTAAAAGATATTATACATAATGATGACAATCTTTGCCTTCAGAAAGGCGGAGTTGAAAGAAAAAACTCAGAACGCTAATTTTAGCCTACCAATTAAGAATCCGAATCCGCTATTAAAAAACGGATTCCGAATTCGGATTGCCAACCCTGCTAAAACCATCCCGAGAATGAATCTAAAATTAAACAGCCTAAAATCATTATTAATTAATTAAACCCATATAAAGCTTCCATAAAATGGACAACTCAATAGGTTCTTACGGACAGACAAAAATCTTACTACTTTATGTAAAAGGATTATAGCTATATACATATTATATATAGTTTACTTGTTCCATTAATCTGTAACTAGTTTCTTTTTTATCCGCTCTATCTGATTTAATACACACAAGCAATGCACATTTAAGATATTACGTAGAATTTCTGTATTTTTATTGAAACCATATTTAAACAATTTTATTTGTCTACAAAGATTAGTACTGATGAAAAACTTACTTATTAATAAAATTTTGCACAACCGTAGATTTTCTAAGCAAGCCATCAATATCAAGCAAGCTTAATTCATCAACAGTTTCACTGTGTTCAATAGATACACTTTCATTGCGTTGATAATCAAGATCGCTAGAATGGCCGGTGAGCCAGAAATATTTGTTTTCTCTGTCAGGGTCTGAGTAGGTTAGGAAATTGTCACTACAAAATATTTTAACATGGATTAAACAATGACAAGAACAGGTTTGGTTAGGTTATTTGGTACTGGGTGGCCCCGCAGGGTTTAGGCATAGTAAAAAAACACACCCACAACCATACTTTCAATTTCTTTCACAACTAGGAGGTGGGGTCAGTGTTCGAACACAATACTTTAAAAGGTGTGTATACTTACGAAAGATATGACGTTATACGGTTTGAAAAGTAGATAGGTGAAATCAAAATAGGGAACAAAAAGGTTGAGGGAGTGGGGCTTAGAGCTAGGGGGAACACGTGAGAATTACTATCACACAAACCGACAAGCAATATTTGTAGCTGTATAGCTGTCTTCATAAGATCTCTTATTGCAACGTTATTAATTGGACTAAGCTTTTTAGGCTTACATCATATTAGTTAAAATATATTTTTCCAAGTTAAACCTGACAGTTTGGGTCCAATATGAAGCCAATTCTTCTTTAAACGTTGATGAGTAGAAATCAACAAACAACTGGAAATAATTTTTTTTTGTACCAACTAAAGTTAGCAATCTAGGTGAATTGTGTAATAATTTCAATCTACGGATGGTGTAATTTTGTTTAAAATAATTAGGGGTGTGTGGGTTAAGTATATATTTTGTTAAGAAATAAACTTATTTTGCCTTCCGCATTTCTAATAAAACAAGGATGACAACATCCATAAGTAGCGAAGCACAAAAAATTGTGGATGGGAATACGTAGAAGTAGATTTAAAGTGTATTTATTAAATCAAGAATAAATTTATTGGAGAAAATAAACACGAAACCTTGTTTTATTTTGTATGATGAAGACGGTTAAAGTAAATTACATACTAGATGCACATAACAATGGGAAAAAATATTTTGAAACTGTTAATGCAAAAAAGTTTTAAAATTGGACCAAAAATACCAAAGATATGGGGAATTATGTCAAACATATACAAATAGCCAAAAACCTGCTAAAAGGCAGTTTGACCGTCATTGTTTCTTTTCTTAAAACGCCAGAAATTTAATTTTGATATAGTTAACTGAATAATTTTTGAAAATTGGACCATAAACACCAAAGATATGGGTAAAAATGTGAAAAATATAAAAATAGCCAAAAACCTGCAAAAAGGCAGTCTGACTGTCATTGTTCTTTTCTTCAAGCGACAGGAAATTTAATTTTGATCTCTTTATCTGAAAAAATTTCGAAAATCGGACCATAAACACCAAAGATATGGAGAAAAATGTGAAAAATATAAAAATAGCCAAAAACCTGCAAAAAAGGCAGTCTGACCGTCATTGTTGTTTTCTTCAAATGACGGGAAATTTAATTTTGATATCTTTAATTGAAAAATTTTTTTTAATCGGACCATAAACACCAAAGATATGGGGAAAATTTGGAAAATAAAAAAATAGCCTAAAACCTGCTAAAAAGCAGTCCGACCGCCATTGATGTTTCATAGTTAATTGTGCTCCTTAATGATGGGAATGTTGTCAAAAAATTTCAGCTCTCTATCTTTTATAGGAGCCGAGAAAATCACGTTTCCCCCAATTCATTAATTACGGACAGACGGACGGACAGACGGACGGACGGACATTGTGAATTATAGAGTAGCTTCGCTACTAATAATACATTTTGTCGTACACTTTTAGAAATAAATAAACTTTGACTTGAGAAAAGTTAATTGCAAAAATAACCTTTTTTTTTACCTGATTTAAGAAATTGGACGTAGGCTCCTGTTTGAGGTAGATGGAGAATATTGGATAGTTAATCACTAGTACACAACCTGTCATTCGTTGTAAGATTCATAATACATATTATATTAAACCTAAGATTATAATGAACTGGTTGGTTGTCTGTTAGGGTGATGTTTTTTTTTTCCTGCCTTTGTGGTATTGTGATGATGGATAAAAACTTGTTTTTCAAAACTGACTTTTTAAAGACTAGATTTGGCTTTGACCTTTTTTATGTTGTTTTTTTTTTATAAATTTCACAGCAAATTGACATAAGCACTGTACGTACAGTATATGGTGGTCTTCTAATTATCAATTGGGCCTGCATTGTATTTGTTACCGTGTTTCCGCTCCTGAGCGAGCCAATCTATTGAATAGAGAATCATTTTTAAAACAATTTTTTACCTTTATAATAACTAATTTCATTTATTCTTCAGTTTCGGTTTTAAAATTTCCATTTAAGAATAAGGGTTTCTATCAGCGTTTCGGAGCCGTTTGATTTTGGCAAGGCTCCGGCTCCGACCTAAAATCATGAAAAACTCGACATACTTCCCCCCCCCCCACAGTGGGATTTTTGGTCATTTTTTAAATTTCCTCAATTTTGAGTTAAATGTCCCAGGGGCTAGTATTACCATTCAAAAGTTGCCATGCAACAGATTTTTTTATATACTACAAAATTAGGCAAAATACAGCCGTTTTGCTGAACGTGGTCAAAGGAATATTTTTAAAAAGTGAATTTTTTTATTAAAATCATCATACATTGCTTTTCCCACTTTTCCCTAGAATAAATTGGTGTAAAAATCTGAATAAATGATATGTAACAATATTTCATTGATATATACAGATGTTTCTACTTTAAAATGCAAAGAAAAATAAGAAAAGTTGTCATAAATCTGTAATTTAAAATCCAAGAACACCTAATATTGCATCTTAAAATAACATGTATTTTTTACGTTTAAAGGTTTTTCTCACTTGGGGCTACGAGGTGCCAAAAGTTATTTAGGTCCTGATTAAATTCAAGTATTCATAATTCAAGATTAGTTCATAACTCTTGGCACCTCGTAGCCCCAAATGAGAAATCCAGCTTAGAAAATAGATACTGTGAAGTTGTATTAAAATAAATTAAATACCATTATGAAGTCAAACTACTAAAAATTGATATAATTTAATAACACACATATTTAATCTTTAAAGGTTACCTTTCCGTTTTTAATATTGAAGCTATTCTGTAAATGATACGTCCGTCTGTCGGTACATCTGTCCGTTAGAAACATTATTAGGGAAAACGTGAATATCTCGGCTGCTATTTAAAAGACTTTATTACCATACTAAGAAGCATCCAGATTATAATTTACTAAGTCCTTCAGTCTAACGGTAATGGTCTGACAACCAGTTGATTTATATTTGAACAAGGATGACAAAATTCATAAAAGCAAAGCTCTGAAACGGGGTGACAGACAAACAGCGTGAATATGTAAAGTATATATAAATAAGTCTTGTCAAAATTTTGCCTAAATTTGTTGCATAAGTTCTTAAATATAAAATACTGTTTAAGGGTAAACGGACATTGTTAGGAATTGATTATAGAGATGCTTCGCTTATAATATTGTACTTATAATATAAGTTAAAAATCAACATAAACGTATTGACATTCTGGTAATGATTATAGGGTTGATACGCTTTCCAAATCATACAGAACTAATACAGGAAACAATAGAACAATTCTAACATGCCTAAGTTAACGAAAAAGCTAACGTTACGGACGCAGGGACGTACGGACTGACCCTAATTATAGAAAAGCTACGCTGTAATTTTAGATAGACAGCTTTTTTTGGGGGGGAGGGGGGGGGGAAAGATTTACCTCATTGATGGTAATGCGCCCCTAGCATCTAGGGTATTCGAAGGGATATAGAAGGGCAGAAAAATAGCTTAAAACAATACCCAGGCTTATTTATAAAAATGAAATAGCCTAAAACCATCCTATAAGAAGCTTCCCTCTAAAGAACCATATCGGTTAAGGGGTGAGTGAGATTCTTCGCTACACACAAAAAAAACTTTATATTATGGGATGTACTGAAAACATATATACAATGATTATTATGAAATAGTTTTAGTAACAAAGCTGCTCAATTTTTATAAATGTGCGTATGTCTTCCTTTTTGTAATTCTGAAACATTCAAATTAAATTTGATTTCTAAGCCACTATTGTTTTCTGTCTGTCCTTTAACTTTGTTTGAAATACTTAATTTATATTGTTCTTTCCTTTCAATGCCCTTGGTTTCTAAATCTAATAGTAGTTCCTGAATCCACATTCATTTACTGTAGGTATTACCTAAACTCTCCATCCAACTATTAAAATTTAAAAATAACAAGGATGACAACATCCATTAAAGCGAAGCTCTGAAACGGTGGGACAAACGAACATTAACACTTATAGATTGTCATAACTAAATAATCAGAACGTAAATGTATAAAAGTTTAACAGAATTGTAAGTAAATTTGTTGAAAAACTGAATAATTACAGGATAATTTTTAAGGACATTGTAATAGGGCTCGGCAAATATACCTCAGGCAAACCTTTTACAATTTTAAATATCAACTAAAAGGTCGAACCTGACCCTAGTATGACAATCCCTTTTATCAAAGATCTTTTAAAGCATCAAAATGGGTTAAAATTTATAGCTTTTTCACAGCTGATGCGCAGCTGCCGAGCCCTGTATACTATTTATTGAAAACTTAGAAGCATATGATATGTATATTAATCATATACGTACACCTTAAAAACTCTCCAAAAGTTTAATTTAGGTCTAAGTCGATGTTAAAAAAAAATTCTTTTTAGCAGAATAATATAAGAAATTTCGAATTTTTAACTATGTGAGTAGATTAGTTCTAGGGACATTTTTCTTATTAAAATCACAATAATATGTATATTATATGTTATATTACATAAGCTATAACCTGTATATGAAAGGTTTTAACTTTATTTTTAGATAGAATACGCTTTTGTTGGCATTTGTGACTCATAAAGTTAAAAAATCCCCAAATCAGCCAAAAAACCCACTGTGCCCCCCCCCCCCCCCCATAAAAATATTTTTTATTTTTGACTTTTGAAGGTTTTAAATGTTCAATTTTTGATAAAAAAAAACTTAAAAAGGGCATTTGCACATGACAAACCAGAGTTACCAAATTATAATTTGTAAAAAATCTCTTTATTTATCTAGTCCGGTGCCGTTTTTAACGAAAATTACGGCTCCAGCTCCAGCAAAATATGGAGCCGTGGAGCCTCCCGGCTCCGAAACACTGGTTTCTATTATTTGTATTGGGCTAAAAAATAAATGATAAAGTTAAAGTCTTTTGACATCAAAATAAAATATTATTAGTCAAGCTAAGATTTTAAGAATAGTAAAATAGGACATAAAAATCAATAAGAAAGCTTTCATGATATTTTAAATTAAGACTGCCCAGTCACTGGTTTCCCTTATTTTCCATCTGGACCACTATATTTTTTTGGTGAAAAAAACCACGTATTTTTTATGCTTATTTTAGGTTAGGTAAAGAAAAGGTTAAAAGAGCCCCATAAAGATTTTGTCCCACAATGTTAGAGCCCCCTGCAGAGGTGCTATAGGCAAGATTAAATTGAAATAATTCTCTCCTGTCGGCTTCTTCATTGCCTTTAATACCAGCATGTCCGGCTACATATGTATACTTCACTGTAATATTACCTACAAGACAATATTAAAGTAAGGTATGATGATGTAATAAATTGAGTAGAATCACTATCAGATACATGAAAAGGACCTCTTACGTCGATTTTCTATGGTTATGTTATTTTTCACACCGGTACATAAAGACACTATTGTCAATTGTCCAACAGCAGCAATAAATATTGTATATTTTCCCTTTACTTAATAGGATACCTAGTGAACAATAAAAAATTTTTTTATTATTTGTGTATGAACATAACATCAAAACTGTACTGTGGTTGTTTGTTGCTGAGATCATTATGGTAACAGCAACAAAAAATCTATAAATACATACATACACAAGAATAATATGATTCATACAACATCACTACTATACTCACGGATCTAAAGGGATAAGACAATGGCCGATAAAAATCATACATATCAACAATGATGACAAAAAATTACACGTTCTGTAGATTACAAGTAATGGTTAAAACGATTGGACACTAGTGAATAAACTTAATGAACCAACCAATCAAAATCCAATAAAAGCCCCCAAAGTTGTTTGGACAACTAATAAGAAAACATTACTAGAAGGACTAGTATAATAAACAACACAATGTCCCCTTCCACCCTGACTATACTTTAGGTTGTATTCATCCCTATACATAAGATCTCCACCCAACAACCACAACCCACCTTTGTTAATCTCTGTTTCTAATGCCTCTAAGTCCTCCCGGTTAATGACCGGTTTTTTGCTCGCCGTCATCCAGTTATTCCGCTTCCAGCCGTGGATCCATTTAGTCATGCAGTTGATTAAGAATTGCGAATCTAAAAAAATTATAAATAATAAGAACAGCAAAACTGATATATTGATAAATCGAGTTACGTGTATATGATATTGATCTAAGATCTTTATTGGGACAAAAAGAATGTGTTTTCATAGTTCAATTACAGTACAGTAGCAAGCTACATTTCCTGCTATCAATATTTACAATATAACTATATTGGACAACGAACCGTTTTAGCAGCGCAGCTACTCTTTCGCTGGTTTATACACTAACCTGTATGAATATTTAATTTTCTGATGCCCAAGCCTCTAGCTTGAGCCACTGCAAATGTAGCTGCCTGAATTTCTGCTGTGTTGTTTGTGTGTCGATTACCTGTTAGGTTCAACATTTAGCTGGCTTTATATGTAACAAACAACATATTCTTACGGTAACCGACAGACAAAATTTTAGCGATTTTTGTTTTAGAGGATTTAACAAAGAAGGGTACATCTTACCTATTGTATTCTTACATAAAATTAACAGGTTTTCTTTCTGTTGGTCTGTAGCGAAGAATATTGCTAACCGTTTAACTATTAAGCTTCTTATATTTCCAAGAAAGGTTTATAACTATTTTCTAGTAGAGTACCCTCACGCTCAAAGAAATATCGCTCCTAGAAAAGAATGACGCCCTCTCCATTTTTTATTTTAATCTTTCTAAAAAAAAAAAAGAGTTGAAAGTAGAGGGTCGAGCCCCCCCCCCCCTCCCTCCCTCTAAAAAAACATATTTAAGCAGCTAAATATTCCTTTGACAGGTTCCCCAATGTTATGAGGGGATCCATCACCCCACCAAATACCAACACCAGCTCTGTGTAAACATTATTATCAGTGTTATCCAAAGAAAATTTTTATACAATAAAGCTTCCATTATTAGTCCATAGACTTAACAAAATCATCTAGTTAATGCTTATTTAATGGCAAAAACATTTAACATGGAATCCACCGGGTACCAAGCTTAAAACCCAGCCCAAAAGTGGACCAATAACTACTATTCGGAAATAAAATATTAATAATTTAATACTTTTTCATTTTACGTTAAGAGAGTCCCGCAGGGGTATTTCTTGTATGAAAACACTGAATATTATGCCTAGCGCCCTTCTTTCCGTTATCCGAGCAAGCACCGTCTGTGTGAACAATTGTGTAGCCATTCTCGTCTTCTGATAGGTCTGTCCTGAATATATAAATGAAAGAATTTAGAGTATGTGGATACTGTGAGAGTTTCTCGCATACACTGATACTACTTTCAGCTGGCTAATGTAACGATATCCCCCATTCCATCTCCCTCCTACTGGTGGTACGAACTGACCAATAAATAAGGGCCAATGTAGCAACCTAAATTGACGACAAAATTTGATTTTTTACCCCTTCCCACACTAAAGAGATCAATGAAATTTAGACTTTAGGCCTTTCCTTACAGACCTCTTATTATTACAATTCTTGGGTTCTTAAATATACATTAACACAGTGGTCCTCAAGGCAAAAGAAGTTTGACAAAACCTACCATAAAAACGGACTATATGGCCATCAAATATACACATTGGAGGGCCAGGAACTGATTTTCTTAAAATCATAGCTGTTCCTTCTTGGGGTTTATTCCATTTTAAAGTTAACAGACCAAATTCCCTACAAAATCAAGGTTGTTTGTCGCGATTTTGTTGCTTTGGATTCAAACCTTTATAACTTTGGCTGTATGAAAGACTCATGAAAGCTAAACCTACCATTGGAAAGCCTATTGAATGACAATTTCAGACATAGCTTTAAATTTTTTGTAGCTTTCTTACTTTTTGCTCTACAAGGAAAATTGTAACCAAAGGAAGAAAATTTATTGATAAATCTATTCTCAGAAAGGCTTTCACTAGGGTATTTTGATGTAAATTTTTCATGATTTTTCTTATGTTCAGTGATTCTTTTGATGACTAATGCAAATAATACACTTTCATACATTTAATTTGGTATATTTGCATTTTTTCTACCTTGTGCCAAAATTTTTTTATAAAAATTATAAGTTGGTGTAATTTTTTTTGTCCAAAATTGTACATAAATTTCAGGAATAAATATTAAGAACCATCAATTGCTACATTTTACATGTGTAGTTTTAAATTTCCTATATTTATGGTTGTGTAGGAGCCTCAAAAATGCTAAACCTACCATTGAAAGCTTGTTGAACACTCTATCCAAATAAATCTACGACTTTAAAAAAAAAATTGACTTAAAAGGCTTGCACAGGATTTATGTTAGGTGTAATAAATTTCACCAAAAATGTTTTCTTTCCTACAAGATTTGAAGTAGAAGGGAGGTTACAAAGCAGTAATAGTTATCACATGTCCTGTTTCAACACCAATCTATGGAGGGGGTGTGCCCCCCCCCCCCAAAAAAAAAAATGGTGCAGGGCTTAAGTGCCCCCCCCCCTTTCCCCCCCTAAAAAGGGAGGGGGGTAACATTTTGATAGTTGAAAATAATGCAAAATTTAAAAATTAAAAAAAATATTTTTTTCAAAACTCAACAAGATATAACATACCCCCCTCACCCTGGCCCCCCTCCCCTACCCCATATCTATGGGGAATAATTCACAGTTGGGGGAGAGGGGGGGGTGTAAAAAGTGCATGAAAAGTGCTGAAATTTATTTTATTTTCCTAAAATATATAATATTTACCCCAGGGGTAACACTTTTATGGGGTAGGGGGGGTATTATCTGCTATATATCTTTTTTTTTAAATTAGGGGGGGGGGTGATTTCAACCCCTCCCCCCACCTCCTTAGACATCTCTGGGAATTTTTTTCATCTTTTTTAACTCTTCCCCTTCTAAATTCTGGTAACTTCCCCCAGTTAAGGGGGTTAGGGTGGGGCTAACAATCCTTCCATTGAAAAAAACCTGCTCACGTTCAATCTGCACAAAGTAAAGACCAATTTAACTTTGGGCTCGGGAACGAAGTAGAGGTTGGAAACAACAATATGATGTTTGGCTGGGAAACCGCTAAAGGACTAGTCAGGCAGATGATTCTGAATTCCCGCAGACCAGCAAAAATTTGCACCTGGAATGTTTGGACAATGTTTCAGTCAGGCCAGAAAGAAAACATTTGCTGAGAAATGCTTAAAGCCAGTTTTGATATCCTGGCTATCACCAAATTAAGGTGGACAAATAATGGAGAGATTAAACATCATTCTGGCTTGAAAATACTTTACTCAGGCCATATGAATGAGAATCTAGGACATAAGCAAGGGGTGGCTCTTATGCTGACCAAGCAAGCAGAGCAGGCCATGATCAGTTGCCAACACCATGGTCCAAGAATCATGGAGGCTTACTTCAAATCCTCAGATATAAACATCAATCTGTGAATTATAGTAGCATATGCTCTTACAGAACAAGCAGATACAGAGGTCAAAAACGAATTTTATGACCAGCTTGACTCTGTATTTAAGAATGGTCATAAAGAAAAGGACCTGACCATGCTCCTAGGAGATTTCAATGCTCAAGAGGAGAGTAATAATGAGAATTTAGAAGAAGTCATGGGCAAATATGTCCTAGGCTTAAGTAATGGCAAGGAAAATGACAATGGTGATAGACTTGTAAGTTTTTGTACTGAAAACAAACTTGTCATTGGTGGAACCATCTTTAAACACAAGAAGATTCATACTGCCACCTGGAGATCACCAGATCAAAGAACCTTTAATCAGATAGATCACATCTGTATATCTAGACGTTTTAAAGGTTCTCTCCTTGATGTCAGGGTTGAAAGAGGACCTGATGTTAATTCAGACCATTATCTTCTATCTTCTAAAGTTCGGCTTAGATTTAAAAAGCAGGACTCAAACCCTAACCCCAGGAAGAAATATAATTTAACAACCCTTCAAAACTCTGAAAAGCTACAAGAGTTTAAGCTCACTCAAAAGAACAGATTTGAGTTGTTGACTCTTCAAGAGGAATATGGAGTTGAAGATATTGGGCAAAGTATCAAAAAAGTTTATGATGATACTAGCCAAGAATAATTAGGTTTCAAAAAGGCTAACCAAAAGCCGTGGATCACTAAAAGATCCATTGATCTCATGGATGTAAGACAAAAGACACTTTCTAGAAACTCTCCAGAAGATAAAGACCTGTATAAGATGCTCAGCAGGGAAATCCAAAGAAGTGTCAGAATTGACAAAAAAGAACACTTGGAAAACCTTGCTATGCAAGCAGAAAATGCTGCTAATCAAAATAGAATGAAAGATGTCTATGAGATTACTAAGAGCATTGCAGGTAAAGTACACAAATCAGGATCACACATCAGGGACAAGGATGGTTCACTCCTTAAAACTGATGAAGATATTCCAAATAGATGGGCAGAGCACTTTACTGAACTGCTAAATCTTCCAGTTCCAGAGGAAGAAACTGAGATTCCACCCTCAATCAAAGAGGCCATTAAAAATTTGAAAAATAACAAGGCCACTGGACCTGATAACATACCAGCTGAGGTCATAAAAGCAGACCTAGATACATCAGCTGAGGCATTCCTACCTTTGATCACAAAGATATGGAATGATGAGTTATGCCCAGAGGACTGGAAGAATGGACATATCTCATTACTAGCCAAAAAAGGACACTTCACCCAATGTGGAAACTACAGAGGGATAATGCTTCTTTCAGTACCTAGCCGTATCCTTAGTAAGATTCTTCTTAATAGAATAAAGAAAAAGGTTAATGAAAAGCTAAGACCTAATCAGGCAGGATTTAGACTAAACCGTTCCAATATTGATCAGGTAACCTCTCTAAGAATCATCATAGAGCAATCCAAGGAATGGAACTCTGAGCTCTTTGTAAACTTCATTGACTACAAAAAAGCATTTGATTCTTTAGACAGAAGATCTCTCTGGAAAATCTGCCGACACTATGGCATTCCAGAAAAGATAATCAATATCATTAAAGCTATCTTTCATAAAGGAGGTGGAAATGTAATGTATAAAGGTAAACTATCAACCTTTTTTGAAATTGTAACAGGCGTCAGACAAGGATGCCTTCTTTCTCCCTTCCTTTTCCTCCTTGCCATTGACTGGATCATGAAGAACTGTGAAAGTAATGATGGCATTTGCTGGGAGCTATTTGGCAATCCAAAATATTTGGGAGTTTTGGACTTTGCTGATGATATTGCTTTGTTAACAAGCAATACAAGTCAAATGCAAAGAAGGACTAACATGATAGCTGAAACTTCCAAGAATATTGGACTAGAAATTAATGTTCCTAAAACCAAAATACTCAAATTAAATGCAAATTCCCAAGAACCAATTACTATTGAAGACCAAATTCTTGAGGATGTAGATTGTTTTGAGTATCTTGGAAGTAAAATTGATGAAGCTGGATGAATCATATTATCAAATCTTAACATTTTCTAAGCACCTTTCAATAAACTGATCAACTAAAAACGTCGTATTAACAAAAATATCAAGGATTTAAGCCTTGATTTTTTGGTATTTTGGGAGGGAAAACTGGAAAAACAGGGAAAATCTGAACTTTTTTCTTCATTAAAATGTTTGTAGGGATATTTAACTTGTCACATATAGTTTAAACTATTTACTTACTGTTAAGCATTTATTTTATGACATAAAATTGTTAATTCATGCTGTAATAACGTAGAAATTAAGTAATAAAGATTTATTTTAAGTTCATATTATTGACAAAAAAATACCTTACTGTTTACAAAGGGTTGAATCTCAGAGATTATTTGAAGTGATGATATCCTTTTTTATTGTGTTGGACTATAAACAACCCACTTTGGAGAATTAGTTTACACTTTTATCAGACTGTTTATAAAGAAATATTGCATCTTTATTATTTACAAATTTTGTAATTAAAGGTGGGCGAGAGATGGGCCATCTAAAGTTAATTGGATACTAAAAAAAAACTGTTTCTAGCTTTGTTATTGTATTTGGTTTTCAATAAAAAATATTGCTTATTTTATCAATTTCTAAGTAACTATACATTGGTTTAAAGCAAGGATTATGTTAAAAGTTAGCTTAACCGTTAGGAAAAATCAAGAACTATGTGAAAAAGTTTAATTTTAGCTACAATGGGTGAAAAAAAGAATTTAATGCACATTTTATATAATAAGTAAAATTTCTTCCTTTCCCTGTACCTTATAATAATCGTCGGAAAAAGCCGTTTTTTAAGCAAACAAAAGCGCGTTTTGCTCTATCTGTGAGATATTATGAATGAGATATTGTTAAGATTTGATATTAAGATGAGAAAAATTTATGTTTACAGTTCCTTTAAGTGAACTGAAAGATTTAAAAATTCCATCTTTCAGCATTGCCTCAAAACGTGCCCAAACAAAGGAAGATTGGAGAACCATTGTGCCTGGCCTACGTTCTGCCGAGAACTAAAAGACAATGATGATGACTCTTCATGCACTTTTTACACCCCCCCCTCTCCCCCAACTGTGAATTATTCCCCATAGATATGGGATAGGGGAGGGGGGCCAGGGGGGGGGGGTATGTTATATCTTGTTGAGTTTTGAAAAAAATATTTTTTTAAATTTTTAAATTTTGCATTATTTTCAACTATCAAAATGTTACCCCCCTCCCTTTTTAGGGGGGGAAAGGGGGGGGGACCTAAGCCCTGCACCATTTTTTTTTGGGGGGGGGGCACACCCCCTCCATAGATTGGTGTTGAAACAGGACATGTGATAACTATTACTGCTTTGTAACCCCCCTTCTACTTCAAATCTTGTAGGAAAGAAAACATTTTTGGTGAAATTTATTACACCTAAAATAAATCCTGTGCAAGCCTTTTAAGTCAATTTTTTTTTATGTCGTAGATTTATTTGGATAGAGTGTTCAACAAGCTTTCAATGGTAGGTTTAGCATTTTTGAGGCTCCTACACAACCATAAATATAGGAAATTTAAAACTACACATGTAAAATGTAGCAATTGATGGTTCTTAATATTTATTCCTGAAATTTATGTACAATTTTGGACAAAAAAATATACACCAACTTATCATTTTTATAAAAAAATTTTGGCACAAGGTAGAAAAAAAGCAAATATACCAAATTAAATGTATGAAAGTGTATTATTTGCATTAGTCATCAAAAGAATGACTGAACACAAGAAAAATCCTGAAAAATTTATATCAAAATACCCTAGTGAAAGCCTTTCTAAGAATAGATTTATCAATAAATTTTCTCTCTTTGGTTACAATTTTCCATGTAGAGCAAAAAGTAAGAAAGCTACAAAAAATTTAAAGCTATGTCTGAAATTGTCATTCAATAGGCTTTCCAATGGTAGGTTTAGCTTTCATGAGTCTTTCATACAGCCAAAGTTATAAAGGTTTGAATCCAAAGCAACAAAATCGTGACAAACAACCTTGATTTTTTAGGGAATTTGGTCTGTTAACTTTAAAATGGAATAAACCCCAAGAAGGAACAGCTATGATTTTAAGAAAATCAGTTCCTGGCCCTCCAATGTGTATATTTGATGGCCATATAGTCCGTTTTTATGGTAGGTTTTGTCAAACTTCTTTTGCCTTGAGGACCACTGTGAACAATTATGGAGAATTCTTTAATTACCTCTGCACTAACCTGTCTCGTTTAACATTGCTATGTCCAAGTGGTATAAGGTTTTGTATTGATTCTGTTGCTTTTCTCTTGGCTGTCGTCAATAGCTGATTATTTGGTGTGCCTGTATTGTCACAATTTAGAAGTTTATAATGAGAAACGGAGCAATTTCATAAGTAGACGTTTTAAGATCTTATAAAAGTTATTAGTTAAAAAGTAGAAAGATATACAGTGTGTTTTTTTTATGAGATCTTTTTTGAAAGCAATTTTACCCCACTTATAGTTATCAGAATTTAATGATTAATGGCTTATTTTCTTCGTTTTTTAAGGCAATTAATAGAACAACAAAAAAATATTTCAGTTTTTATTTAAAAAGTACAGTAAAATCTAAAATTCAAAACTTAGGTGTCAACATCTAAAAATGGTTTTAGCGCCTTTTTCTTATGCCTAAATCTTCTAAGAAAAAAATTGGATTTTCTGTAGTAGACTTTGGAGGGCTAGTACTCCCTCCCTGGTTGAGATATGACCTTCAAACTTTGATATGTTCTAGTACATGTCCCAAATAGTATCTGTATACATTTTTAGCTTTATATCTAAACTTTGAAGTGTTTTGCAGCCATTCTTGCAAAAGGTTGAATATTTGAGCATTAGAAAAATGCGCTAAAACCATTTTTAGATGTTGACACCTCAGTTTTGAATTTTAGATTTTACTGTACTTTTTAAATAAAAACTTAAATATTTTTTTGTTGTTCTATTAATTGCCTTAAAAAACGAAGAAAAAAAGCCATTAATCATTAAAATCTGGTAACAATAAGTGGGGTAAAATTGCTTTCAAAAAGTTCTCAAAAAAAAACACACTGTATCAGGAAGAAATATGATATTGACTGTTAAATTTGACTAAACCCCATTTTTCCCCAAATATTTTCAGCTGCAAAAGTGTGAAAAAAGGATTTCCAGAGAAAGATCCTAGTTAAGTTTAATGACACTAGTCCTATCCCCGTATCACAGAGATATCTGATTTACCTTCTAATAACAATTTTCTCCTTACCTAAATTTAAAAAAATGAATAAAAAAAAACAATTTTGCTTTCAAATATTCAAATCTAGTTTAGGTACTAACAAACCTGAAAATTCTAATAAAATAAAAGAAATCTGTAAATTGAATGTCGTGCTTCTAAATGATTTAATATCTTATTCAAAGATCCTCTAAATTCTTGCCTGTTCCTGAACCGCCATCTTCAATGCTTTTAATCAGTGTACCCAAGTCGTCGGAAAGCTCTAAAATAAATAAATCCTCATTCCTCAATCATAGAATAAGAAATATTCAGAAACTGAATGGTTCGAGTCTAACCATATGGGAAATCTCTATTATTAAGTTTAAAATATGTAGGTAAGCTTCGGTTAGAAATAAATCTTTGGTATAAGGTACTATATTTTTGGACTTAAATCCAAGAGGTCAATTCTCAATAAGATTATTATAGTGAATTGACAAAACCCTTACAATAAATACAATGTTTTGTTTCATTCTCCAAGATGAAATGATTTTCCTACAACTTTCAGGTTAGAGAAATATTGACAAACACAAAAGCATCATATTACCTATTAAAATATATACATTATATTTGGATTATTATAGTGTGAAGGGTTTACCTATAATTTCTTTATCTTTCTTCTCATAATATTTTCTATTCTCTTCTTTCATCAACACAAGTCGTCCTAATCACCCAAACAGAATGTTTACTAGTTTATGTCGTTTTTTTGTGTTTCATTAATTTACATTCTTGTAACTTTTATTCATTAATCATTTGCAGAATCAAATTATGACTTTAATGTTTTCTGAGGGAAAAAGGCCTTTCTTACTATAGTCATAAAAAAAGTTACAAAAAACGCTCAAATGATTTTGCCCTTTCAAGCCAAATTAGACTGATATGAATAATTACATAAAGATTAGATTCCTGCCTTGAAATCCCCTCAGCTCATTTAAGATTTTTCTATTATCCATTTTTGACTGAAAACTTAAAAATTGTCGAGCAACAAACATCAACAAAACATTGTAGAGATTATCTGAAAAAAGTAAAAAAATCTGTTAAGATAAAAATACTGAGTTCAGTTGTTTCAAAATAGGAATCTAATAATGCTTTAAAATAAGTCACTGACAGTCCTAATTAAACCAAAAAATATCTTCGGTGATAAGACGAAACAATGTACCTATGCTTTAAATTGGGTTGAAAATTAATTTAACTTAACTCTAGAGGAAAAAACATACACATGGAAATATTGTATTTTGATGTCAAATACTTTTGGCAAATGTTTCCTATTCATAAATAATGTTAAAATGGCTTTATAATTTATATGAATCTTTTCCTTTGTGTTTCAGCATTTGTCTAAAATCTGTTAAAACTTGTGGAATATTTTGAAGAAAATGTAGAGTTCTACAGAGGATAATAGCATCGAATCTGTTAGTACCAAAATGTTTTAAAGCGTCTGATAAAATTATGTGATCATTATTAATAGTAATATGCAAATTTTTCTCTATTCTAAAAACATTCTAAATTCTACATATTGCTACAAATGATCACATTCCTTTAACATGAAGCTGAACTATAAAGTTTTCAGGTTTGTTTACATCTTTGTCAATACCTATAATTAAGAAGTACAAATCATCAATCTTTTATAGTGGCGAAGCTACTCTATATTTCAAAGTGCCAGTTCTGCTTCGTTGATAGGGAAGAGGTTTTCTCGGCGCATTGCTTTTCGAGAAATATTAATTGTGAAAACTTTATTTCTTTATAGTCTAAATATCGAGTTGGACCAGAAAATAAAGTTTCCTTAGCTCTAGATTTCTTGAAAATTTATTTTTCTTTATCTCACTTCATTTGTCTGTCCTATTTATACTTAAGAGCTTTGTAGATTAGGAACGTTGTCATCAGAGATGGTAAAAAAACAGGTTTAAAAAAAAAGAACAAACCAGCTTTTTTTTTTGGTTTAAACCGTTTTTTTAAAACCCAGTTTTTTGTTTTTATAATAATATCCAAATTATAGGCCTGCCCCCCCCCCCCTCTTTTTTCATCCCCCAAAACGAGGGGTGCCCAAATCTGCCCAAAAGAACCTGATAAAGGGCAGCCCAAAACCGCCCGCCCGATTTGACAACCCTGGCTGATACGGTAATTTAGGTTTTTGACACTTATTTACTGTATAATTTACATTATAAAAAGATATAACTGGAAAGATAGGCCTTTGTATAAATATTTAAAAAAAAACATTCCCACCTTGTTTTTTTTGTTTTTTTAAGCTTGGTTTTTTAATGCCAACTTCGGTTGTCACTCTTTCGTTCTTATTTAAAATTATGAAATATATTGTATTCTTTTGTTACCTGTTACATTTAAAAATCCGTTTAGTTTCAGTTGTTCAATAAGATCACCAGAACCACATCCAACCTCAAGAATCGTACAAGTTGTTCTGATTCATTAAGTTTTATTTTAAGCTATGATTTTGAGGTCAAAATCTTTAAAAGAAACAAGCATGAAATAAGCTACACTGCATGAAGTTAGTTTAGTAACTCATCTGATAATCCTCTTATATAAAGTAGCAAAGATTTTTTTGTTTGTAGCTTAGGATTTTAATAAGTATTGAACCAAGTAGGTTCTCCATGTTAGGGAAGCTTAATATGGGAATTGCGATGCATGGTTTAGGTCTATTTTATATTTAGATTTGGATGGTTAACGGCTATTTTTCTATTCTTCTCCCTAACATTTTGAATACAACATGCCTTGGTGCTAATGGCGCATACGCTAGTCTTTTATAATTAAAGAACAGACAATTAAGCACTATTTAATAAATGCCCGGAGGAATTTCTGCCATTTCATCATTCTTATTAAAATTTAATACTAGATTTGCATTGTAAAATTGAAATGGTTATTGTGAATATTTTTTATAAACAAAACTTTCCTGTCATAGTCATTTAAAACACTTTTTATGAGATTCATCATTTTGAATTTAGCGTATCAATTTCAAATATTAAATAAGCTTCATAATTAAGTTAATTTTTATATTACTCATAAAATGAGTTACCATGCGTCTGACAAAGCAGAACAATGTGCCAATTTATGCAAATCTACATATAATTTAAATTTTTTACACATACTATACACATGCCGTCTGAATTCTTTTCTGCTGTAAAATTGAATAAAAATGTTTATTGTTCATTGTAATCAGCTGTTTTGTAAAGACGACATTTCATACTTTTTCAGCGGCTTGATGTACCAAGTTTTCTCCTTGAAATTTTTCCCTATTTTATTAAACAATAAAAAAATAAATTGAATAGTAGATTTACTACTAATCCCACAAAATCTCGATAATCTCATATATGATTGATTTTTTTACTTATGGAAGTTTCATTCAGTTCCCGGGATGGTTTTGAACTATTAACTGTTACTGAATCAAAATCATTTGCGTTTCTTACATTTAAGCCCGTTTTTCTCTCCCTGTTTACATAGACTCCCTTGATTATAAATGAAGAAGTTGATTGGTTCAGTGGTTTGTGAGATTTTAATATACAATATACATTGGTAAAAATCTGTTTTAATTTTGATGATTATTATGGGGGTAAATAGTAATTGGAATGGGATAATTTGTGTTAACAGGTTTAGTCCGTAATTTTTAGCTAGCAGACAGTTTTGTGTTATTGTTTTGTTAACGCAGCAAGCCGTGCTGAGAGCGGAGGTGTAATTTTAAGAGCATAATTATTTAATTCAGATTTAAAAATCAATAATTATGATCATTTAAATCTACGGTAGCTCACAGCTGACGTCAAAAGTACATTATCATTCTGTCGAATATTTCGTTTTCCCAGCTACAAGAAAAGATATTCATTAAAATGTGCCTTAAAATATTCATACTGTTTGCTAGTATAGTTTTTATTATGTGTGTCAATAAATCTAATTAGAAATGTTTAAATATGCGTGAGTGTTTCATTGTTTTCTTATATATCATTTTTATAATTCATATGAATCGTTTACATTAGAAATATTCATATTACATGTCGAATTAATAAAAATTTTATGATTTCAATTAATTCTGACACTATTAGCAACTATTAGCAATATAGATAGTATGAAATGGAAAAGTAATTTAAAATATTGTACTTAATCTTTTTTAATATATTATTTGTATGTATAAGTAATTTTTATACAGAGGATAGAGGATAAATTAACAATAAAGTAATTAAGTAGATTAGAATCACCCAACATGTATGAAAATCACCTGTGAAAGATAAAAGCGGCAACAAATATATGTCTTATACTTAATTAAATGTTCTCAAAAAAGTTGCGAATAGAATAGTAAATTATATTTCCCCTATAAGTTTAAAAAAGACGGACGGACACAAATTTCAAATTTGATAGAAGGTTCACCTTAAAAATTTGTACCTATACTCCATTGAATTTGAAGACTAGTTGAATAGGTATGTTTTTTTGTACAGCCCTTTTCAAGTACGTATATTATTTAAAACAGAATATTTTAGACAAATTTTAAAATGGAACATGAAAGTATAACAATAACAGCAAAAACGGAGATTTTAGAGGACACCAAAGAACAAACTTTTGACAAAATCATAAATGGAAACAACGACCAAAACGAAGATGTAAAAAATGTCAAAATTGATGAAATAGCTAACGACAAAATAAAAGAAACTCACAATGACCTAAAAGAAGATTTAAAAGATGACAAAGCACAAGAATTTAGAAACGAAGAAACAATTGCATTTGCTGAAAAGCATAAAAACGATCAGAAATATGCCAAAAAATGCAGGTAAACTATAACAAACTTTAAGTCCTTCTAAAACTAATTGGTTCAGCTTGTTCTTGTTTGTATTACTCGCGTTTGCTCTCCTAGCATCTAGGGGACAGAGTTGGTGGTTATGAAAATAGCTTTAAACTATTCCTAAATATATATAAAGCTTTTGTGAAAAGTACAACCAAATTTCTGCGATCCTTATTTTCAGACAAAAGTAAACTTTTACTTTATGTAATAGGATAGGATAGATTAAAGATATATTACATCATCATGATGAAAGTATTGTTTGCAGGGAATTAACACACAAGCTGGAAGGTGGTAAACTACTGACTGAAGAATCTATAAGATTATGTCAGCAATTGTTTCTTAACAGTAAAGATGAAACTACAAGTCAGTGGTTTGATAATGTAAGTTTTTTTTCTTTTGACTTCTTAATAGATGTTAAAGCATCGAATAGGTTTGGTTAAGATGAATTTTTACAGGTTAATTTAGTTCTGCCTATCAACTTGCAATGATTAGTCTTTTAAATGGGTTAGGCATCTGCAGGGATTGGATGTAGTTTGAGGGTGAAATCAGGTGTGAATGGAATACTAATGAAACCTTTTATATAGATTGCAGGGCCCTTGGTTAACATAATAGAACTCTTTGGATCATCCATAAAATCACTTGAAGACTACCTACAATACGAAGGAACGTTTAAACCATATTAGTATATTTTGAATGTTCTTGTAACTTTAAAAGTTTAGTCCTTTAGATGGAGTATTCTTTATTTAAGAATCGTTCTATTTATTTGCAAGATTGTTGCAAAAAATAGGTTTGTACACGTTTTAAAACTGCCATACTTTTCTGAGATTTAATTAAAGGTTTTGATACAACTTCTGCTTTTATGACTCTTTTTTTTATAATTTTGAACTATTAAATGGTTTGAATGAAACAAACTGTAGAAAAATATGTAGAAGATTTGCTGATCTGTGTTGAAGATACCAAAGGTTTTTACATAAATAATCTTAATTTAAACAAATTGACTTTTTAAAATCTAAATAAACTTTGTTGTGTCCAATTTTCTAATTTCTTAGTGTTATGTATAGGTATGAATTTATGAAATACAAATAAAGATGAAGTCCTGCTAATTAAATTATAGTTTATTAGTACACAACAGACCACAATTTTATAACCAATACCTTTTTAGAGTTACAAAGGGTTTAAACGAATCATCTTTTAACTAGACATAAAATTAAGATTATTTCTGTTTAATTATCATCAGATTTCCACAAACCAGAATCAAACGATTCCAATTCCAACATAGTTATTGATAAATATGGAGAAGCCAGTGAGTTTTATGCAGAAGGTGAAAGTGAATTAATTAAAGTAGAGCCGAATATCAAACTAGAAGCGGATAGGAAAGAGAATTTAGATGAAAATGATTATGGAAATGATTATTTCTTTGACAATGACAACTTTGATGATAGCTCAAATGATAATTTTACAATGAAAATTAAAAAAGAAAAATCTGTCAAAAAAGATAGTTCTGTAAAGGAAATGAATCCAAGCATGACAACTGATTCAAGTGAAAAAAAATTTTCATGTGAAGAATGCGGAAAGCGTTTTCACAAAAGATACAACTTAAAGAGACACATAAAATTTCACTCTGATGAAACTCCATACAAATGTACAATTTGTTCCAAAGGTTTTAAATTAAAGGATCGGTTAAAAATACATTTGTTTAAGCATACGGGCGAGAGGCCATTTGCTTGCGATGTTTGTGATAAAACATATGCCGATAAATCTCAGCTCAAAATGCACAAACGAATCCACACAGGCGAGCTGCCGTTTGCCTGTAAATTGTGCGATAAGAAGTTTGCTCGAAGCTGTAACTTGTCACTACACAAGAGAACTCATGAAATAAACAAAGCATATCCCTGCCCTGTGTGTGGTAAGGGATATGATAGAAATAATGAACTAGTCATACACATGAGAGTTCACACGGGAGAAAAGCCATTTGCTTGTGATAAATGTGATAAAGCATTTAAGTCAAATTCTCTCCTATCTTCACATTTGAAAGTCCATCTGGACGTAAGTCAACACGTTACATGTGACGAATGCGGGAAAACTTTTGCACAAATTTCGAGTCTGAACTTTCATAAAAAGATTCATACAGGAAAGGATAAAATTAGTAGTTGAAAATATGATATTTATCATATCCTTTTATATATAAGTAACAGGATGTCTATCTTGTCTGTTTGTGTGTACTGGACAGATATGGTTCCCTTTTGCAGTCAAGCTTCTAAAAGGTCCAGGGAAGGTTTATAGCTATTCTTAACTTTTTCTTTAAAGATAATAAAATAGAAAGAGGAGCGAGATCTTTTTGTACAAACAGACATACTATCTTTTTTAAATTGTAATTAATATACATTTATCCTTGCAAAATCATAGGGGAGAAGCCACATGAATGTGGAGTTTGCGGGATGAGATTTTTAAGAAAAACTTACATGGCCACACATCTAAGAACACACACAGGAATAGATATTTATAGTTTTGAATAAGCATTTATATGCAGGGATCTAAAGGGATAAGACAATGGCCGATAAATTGATGTACATCCCCAATAATTATCCAACAAATTATCACTACTGTAGATTACAATTTGTGGTTGAAACGTTTAAACACTCAACTCAACGTCTCTCTCTATGATTTTATTATTTTTATGAAGGAGATGTTGAAATTTTTTTTTTTTAACATCAGTATTTTAAGAATTTCATAAGAAATTTACCAAATTATTTGATCGAGTAATTTCGCTTTTACCCAAAAGGTAATTTGATTTTCCTATCCGTAGCCTTAGCTTTCTTTAATATTAAATTGAATAACAAAATGAATGTTTGTCATTTTGTTTATAGATTATGCATAGCCTAATGTTTAAAACTGTTTCGTAACTGTCCTTTAATATGTATTATGTACTTAAATATCTATAATAAAGGCGAAAAACCATTCACATGTGATATCTGCGGTACCTGTTTCTCATCCAAGAATGGACTGGCGTCACACAAAGTTACACACTCCGGGGAGAAGCCTCACAATTGCGAGGTCTGTGGGAAGGTTTTTGCACACAAGGTTGGATTGACCGCTCACATGAGAGTTCATACAGGCAAAGAAAATATATGCATTGGCAACTTAAATGATTTTAAGATCACATTTTGTTCTTGATTTTTAGAGTTTATACCTTTACACACAACGTCAAGATGAAGATCTTGAAATAGGTTCTACTTCTGTTTTGTAAAGAGTGTCAAGTTAATGATGATTGTGACCTATTACAAGGTGGCAAGGGCCTCTTCAACTTGCAGAACCATAGGGCATCGTCCAATATGACTAAAACACAGAAGTGTTAGTTGAAGTAAAGCCCTTCAGAAAACCAACGCTTTGATTGCACAACTTTTATTGTGTAGATCTAACTGCATATGCACTGTTTTAGTTAAATAGTTGTGGGTTGTCCTGGCCGTTTTAAGGCTAAGGCATTCATCCTTAAAGTGTTTGCTGTCTGATGTGCAATCCTTTGAAAATGCGTCGACTGAACATTTATAAACACATATCTTCGATTGACCTATCCTAATATCATCGATTTAACCTTCTCCTTATTTTCAATTTTTTTAAAAATGGAGATGGGTTGCTATGCTTGCTAGGCACTTTGATAGAAAATACCATCTATTTTGATGTCATCTATCATTATATTTCTTTGAACGTAGGTGAAGTAGGTAATTTTGAATGCACATTTTGTGAAAAGAAATTTTTCATACCATCGGAATTGACTAAACATTTAAGAAAACATACAGGAAAGAAATATATTATGTACCTAAAAAACTAGGAAATAAATATTCATAAGTAGCGCTGCACATAAAACATTTTTAGTATAAAGACGTATTAGTTATGTAAATGTTCTTCATTAAAATTTCGAATGCAGAATTATAGTAAAAACCGAGTATTTTTTATATTTCCTCTGTAAAAATCATATGTCTCCCATAGATAGCAGACGAAGTGAATTAGAGTAGATGCTCATTGATTAGGGTAATATCTTAAACAAATTTCAGCTGTTTGTTTCTTGGAGTATCATAAACTAAGTAGATCACAGACGGACAAGGTAACTAATAGAATTGTTATCATTGATAGGGGTTAGTACCACAAAAAAAATCAGGATTCTAATTTCTAATAACATCCAATTAAATGACATTACATTCATTTCAAATCATCAGAATCGTTACCTACATAAATTTATATTAATATATTTTCTTTGTATAAAGGAGAAAAACCATATGAATGTGCAATATGCAACAAAAGTTTTGCCCAGCACTCTCAATGTAAGAGACACGAAGCCCAACACACCGGAGAAAAGCCATACTCCTGTGATTTATGCGACAAAGCATACTTTAGAAAAGATAAACTGGATGTTCACAAACTAACCCACACCGGCGAGAGGCCATTTCCGTGTGAGCTGTGCAATACGTCCTTTTATACAAAATCCAAACTGGATAGACACAACAAAACTGCCGGCCATATCAAGTTGTTGCATGAGAAGATGTTGCGTGAAGGTCAGGCTGTTGATGATTTAGATGAGCTTAAGAGTGAAACTCCCGAATAACATCCAGTTTTTAAGTTTTTAAAGAAATAATGATAATCTTGATAAAAACCTGCGATTAAATAGTGATAATCTTGATTTTAGTTAATTTGATAATGTTTATGTAAATTTCTCCCCCGGGGTCCAAAACAATAGGGTAAATTAAAATACGGATAATTAAAATAAATAGCTTATAAATATTAATAGTCATTGTTTTTAAGTTGATATTGTAAACTGATCATTGTGATATGTGTTATAATAATTTTGGGTCAATTCGAAAATTCCTTGTAAGTTTTTTTTTTAAATTACGAAAAACGGCTGAAAAAAATATCAGAAAATCACGAAGGCTGTTTGTTTTAAACATGAGGAATGGCCAAAGCTGCTCAACATTAAACAATTTACAAGTGCGTTTATCTAGCTATTTTTATAATTGGATTTTGACAATTGTGTTCTTTTTATGTGTATGCCTTTTGGTTGAAGATATCTGAATGTTCAAGCTGATGAAATTCAATCAGCTGTTTGTCATCAAAAGAAAAAAATGTCTAATATTTCCGACTTATGCCAAAATGTGATGTAATGTAAATTATCAATATTTTGTAACGATGTTTGAACTAAATTTTTTTGTGTTTTATTGTTGACATAATTGTATTTTTACCTATTGAATATTAAAATTTGTGGAAATGTGTTTATTTTTATCTGGTTAATTTTTATGTAAATTATGATTGTTAAAATTTTCAGATGAATAATGTTTTTAATGTTTTAAAATGAAAAATAAAAAGAATTTTTAGATACCTAGCTAAAATTTTAAGAAATTACAAGGTAAATCATTCCATAACCTAATTCATAACTTTTTCGCGCATTTATGTGCAATGCAAGACACCTTTGCGACGAGTTATCGAGTAATGGCTATTCCCGATTGTTTTTAGGTCTTCTTATGACGGTTAAAATTTGGAACTAACGTTACATTATCATAATATATAGATTCAGGCGATTGGTTGCCAGCATCCTTTACAGTTAATCGATTTTTGTAGATAACCGATCCCAGGAACATTTTACTGTAAACTGCAATAGATCCTTGTGATTATTATTGAATTTATTAGAACCGAATGATATGTTCAAGGACTTACCTATTGGATTTTTTTTAGGAATCTCTTACAATGTCAACAATACCAAAGACAGAATTTTTCGATGTAACATCGGGTACAAATGATGATAAAAATGTGGATGAAAATAATGAGAAGAAAGTTTCGCCTAATAACAGGTATAATTCTATCGTATCATAGATAGCTTTCCGCGGATATTAAAATGAAAAATTATAAGATTCAAACCAGTTTTGTTAGCCCGAAAATCCGAAAGCACGGGCATACAAAACTGACATTTTTATTTTAATATTCATGGAAAGTTGTCTGTAATACAATGCTATACATGATTTTCCAGTTTGGCGGAGAACTGGTTCTAATCCAGCGGATATTAATTGCTTCCGAAGCCATACTGGATTTGTTGTTATTTAAAAGCTCTACAGTCTACATTTATTCGGTAGTCTTGCACATTCTCAATCTCTTCCAATAAGAGAGTAAAGCCAGTCAGACAAACGTTGATCAATCAATGGGTCAAAGAAGCAAAAAATAAATCGATTAATATATATTCGGAAAATTCCTATGCGAAAAGGAAACCACCAGGGTTGGCAGGAAAAGTCCAGGGCAGATTAAACCACGTGGTTTTTTTCCGGTTTTAACCATCAACAAAAATCCATAGCAAAGTTCACCTTGAAAAAAATGCTGTTTTCGCCTCCAAAAAGGTCCTAAATAAATTACTACTTTTTCTTAAAAAACCACACACCAATTTTTGGACCTCTATCTATAATAGTAATTGGGATAATAGGGGTGGACGTCCTTTCCTCCCACCACTCCCCCATTCTATTAAGGTCTGGCTGAGGGCTTGTGCATTTAGGGTAAAATATATTCACAAACTGGTTTTCAAAAAATTGCATAGTTTTTATTTTACTAATTCAGTGAACTGACAAAGAAGTTGGAGCTAGCCAAATGTTTGACCAAAGAATCTCTGGATATTTGTGAACATATTTTCCTTGATACTGATAACTCTTATCATGAGAACAATATGAATCAATGGTTTAATAATGTAAGTATGTATTGTTTACTCTATAACTGCAGTTTATTGTTCTCGTATATAGGAATTGAATGCAACGTTCTAATGAAAGATTTTAATGATCAAACACGTATTTTTAACTGGGGTAATTCTAACTATCAATCATCCATGCAGTGGGTAGACTTGAACCTTCTACCCCAATCGCTGAAATTAAGTAACCACATAACTTCTTTTAAAGGTTTCTGCCTCTGAATGTTAGAAATGTTAATGTTGCGCATTCGTTGGTTCTATTTATTTGTCAATGTTAAATACTTAAAATATTTTAACTCTAAATAATGGTCCCCATACTAATATTGCATCAATATGTTATCATCTTTCGTTATGGCGAGGTAAGATACCACGAAGGGGGGGGGGGGGAAGTTTGTACACTTATAGGAAATGAAATTCAGTACCAAAGTTTGGGAGGGTCGTATGGGCTTGTTTTTAAAGTTATCAACCTAATTCTTTTTGTAGGCTCTCTTATATGACTTGATATACACGGAAAACTTTGAAAATATCGACCTGATTTTTTTCTTTATAATACTTTTTTAACATACCCGAATCAACGAACTATTACAGATTTCATTTTGGGACTTTCCTTCTAGGGGCTTGTGGTGTGGAGCAAGAGACCCCCAAAACACAAAAATATGAGTACTGGGCTTATTTTTGAAGATATCGACCTGATTTTTTTTATAATACTTTTTTTACTTAACCGAATTAACGAACCATTATAGATTTCATTTAGGGACTTTCCTCTTAGGGGCTTTTGGAGCAAGAGACCCCCAAAACACAAAAATATGAGTACTGGGCTTATTTTTGAAGATATCAACCAGCCTTTTTACATAAAAATAATATTTAAACATAACCGAATCTACGAACCATTACAAATTTCATTTTGGGACTTTCCTTCTAGGGGCTTGTGGAGCAAGAGACCCCCAAAAATCATAAAAATATGAGTTGTGGGCTTCTCTTTTAAGATATCAACCTTATTTTTTTATATAATAAAAAAATACTATTTTAACATAACCGAATCTACGAACCATTACAGATTTCATTTTAGGACTTTCCTTTTACGGGCTTGTGGAGCAAAAGACCCCAAAAACACTAAAAATATGAGTTCTGAGCTTATTTCTAAAGATATCAACCTGATTTTTTATATAAAAATACTATTTTAACATAACCGAATCTACGAACCATTACAGATTTCATTTTGGGACTTTCCTTCTAGGGGCTTGTGGAGCAAAAGACCCCAAAAACACTAAAAAAATGAGTTCTGACCTTATTTTTAAATATATCAACCTGATTTTTTTAGGAACACTTTTTTTTACATAACCGAACTAAGAAACCATTACAGATTTCATTTTGGGACTTTCCTTCTAGAAGCTAGTGGGGCAAAAGACCCCCAAAAAATATTTTTAGAGATATTGAGCTGATTTTTTTCATGTAAAACTTTTTTCACATGTTTGAACTAAGTAGCCACTACCTAATAATTTCATTTTGGCATTTTCCTTTTAGGGGAAAGTAGGGTAAAACACCTCCAAAACAAAATTAATTGAGTTCTCAGTTTATCTTAAAAAATAAGCTCAGAACTCATATTTTTAGTGTTTTGGGGGTCTTTTGCTCCACAAGCCCCTAGAAGGAAAGTCCCAAAATGAAATCTTTAATGGTTTCTTAGTTCGGTTATGTTAAAAAAGTATTATTTTAAAAAGATCAGGTTGATATCTTTAAAAATAAGCTCAGAACTCATATTTTTAGTGGTTTTGGAATCTTTGCTCCACTAGCCCCTAGAAGGAAAGTCCCAAAATGAAATCTGTAATGTTTTCTTAATTTGGTTATGTTAAAACAGTATTATTTTTTAAAAATCAGGTTGATATCTTAAAAAATAAGCTCAGAACTCATATTTTTAGTGTTTTTGGGGTCTTTTGCTCCACAAGCCCGTAGAAGGAAAGTCCCAAAATGAAATCTGTAATGGTTCGTAGATTCGGTTATGTTAAAATAGTATTTTTATATAAAAAATCAGATTGATAACTTAAAAAAGAAGCCCACAACTCATATTTTTATGATTTTTGGGGGTCTCTTGCTCCACAAGCCCCTAGAAGGAAAGTCCCAAAATGAAATCTGTAATGGTTCGTAGATTCGGTTATGTTTAAATATTATTTTTATGTAAAAAAAGCAGGTTGATATCTTCAAAAATAAGCCAAGTACTCATATTTTTGTGTTTTTGGGGTCTCTTGCTCCACAAGCCCCTAGAAGGAAAGTCCCAAAATGAAATCTGTAATGGTTCGTTAATTCGGTTATGTTAAAAAAGTATTATAAAAAAAATCAGGTCGATATCTTCAAAAATAAGCCCAGTACTCATATTTTTATGTTTTGGGGGTCTCTTGCTCCACAAGCCCCTAGAAGTAAAGTCCCAAAATGAAATCTGTAATGGTTCGTTGAATCGGGTATGTTAAAAAAGTATTATAAAGAAAAAATCAGGTCGATATCTTTAAAAATAAGGTCAGAACTCATATTTTTAGTGTTTTGGGGGGTCTTTTGCTCCACAAGCCCCTAGAAGGAAAGTACCGAAATTCAATTTTCAAAGTTTTCCGTGTATATCAAGTCATATAAGAGAGCCTACAAAAAGAATTAGGTTGATAACTTTAAAAACAAGCCCATACGACCCTCCCAAACTTTGGTACTGAATTTCATTTCCTATAAGTGTACAAACTTCCCCCCCCCCCCCCCTCTTAGCTGATGGGGGATTTAAAAGTTATATTTGGACGTTATCGTTTTTGTTTAACATTTTAAAATGTCTTTATTTTTTGTAGGTTGCAGGTCCTCTTGTAACTGTTATTGATCTTTTTGCTGGTTCTATCAAAGCTTATGAAGATTATTTACAGCTGAAAGGAACAAGATAACTTAAAATATGATAAACAATTTTACTCGTTATTATAGCTTTCTACTACTTATGTCTGACCGTATGACTGTAGTGTATGTATTATTGTTAGCATTATGCATGGCTAAGATGAAAAATATATCTTATAGTCATATTAGTATACCGCTATATGTGATATTTGTAGGGGAGGTGGTAGAGGAATAGCCTTAAACAATCCCGGGACCTGTGTGCAGAGCTACTTTAAAACTCAGTCTTCCTAACCTTAGTTCTAGTTTGACACGCTTCAAAACATAATTGTTTTTACTTTTTAGCCCCCAAAAATATTTAAGTTATTATTGCTATAGATAAGTCCAAAGAAAATGATGAAAATAATCTGGAAACAGCAAAACTCGAAACTAATGTAAAAATAGAACAAAAAGATTTGTCCTATTTTTCTGAAATTGACGATAATGTTGAATTGATAAATTATGATGACAATATAAATGGAAATGAAGATGATAATAAAATTATAATTAAACACGAGAAAAGAAAAAAATTGAAAAGCAATAAAAAGAAAATCACCAATGAAAATAAATTTTCTTGTGAAACATGTGAGAAAACTTTTGTAAAAAAGACAACTTTAAAAGATCACATTTTAAGAGAACATTCCAGTGAAAATGTCAAAGAACACTATTGTGAGAAATGCAACAAATCATTTACAAGAAAAGATAATTTAAAAGAACACATTATAAGACGACATTCTAATAAAGAACAATATTCTTGTGATATATGTGGGATGAAATTTAAAAGTCTTTATAACTACAACAAGCACGATGTTGTGCATGGTAAAAAGCCTTTTTCTTGTTCTTATTGTGGAAAACAGTTTAGAATTAAAAGTAAATTTCTGATACATGAGAGGTAAAGTGGAATCAAAATATTTTTTAAGTTCACTTATTTAAATTAACTTTTTGCTACTATACTTTAACAAAACCAAAAAGAAAATGTTAAAAATTTTCTAGCTTGCAAAAAAACGTCTTGAAAAAAAGGGGGAGGGGTTGAGTTCTGATACTTTTGTGTAAACAATTTATAAACTTGTAATCGAAATCAAATGATTTTTAGTTGTTCTATCCAAATTTTTGAAATTCTATTTATCACATTTATATAAGGATATAACAAATTCTTGCGACATCTGTGGAAAACTTTTCATGCGTAGCTTTGAATTGATTGTACACAAGAGAACACACACCAATGAAAAACCATTTAAATGTGATTTGTGTGAGAAATTATTTAGAGTACATTCAGGTTTGATTAGACACAAAATGTTGCACACTGGTGAACGACCATTTTCATGTGATGTTTGCGGTAAAGGATACATAGGAAAGAATACATTTGAGAGACACAAAAGAACTCATACAGGAAAGATTATCGGAATAAATATATGATTTTCAAATCTTTACTAGTACTTGTTATGAACCTTTATTAAAATTATTATAATTATTATTATTATTATTATTATGATAGGGTCGGTCCTTACGTCCGTCTGGAACGGATTTCTTTTTACGTTGATGTAGGCATGTTAGAATTGTCAATATCAAACTTTGCATGGTGATTCCTATAGTAGTTAAGTACGATTTATAAAGCATAGCAACTCTATAATCGTAACTAGAATGTCCGTACCCAGTAAAATGTTGGTCACATGTCACAATAATTGTGACAATATTATTTGTGACATGTCACTAGTTTTTACAATTTTAAGATTTTTTGTGACATTTCACAAATAAATGAATCCCTCCAAAAATATTATTTGTGACATGTCACTAGTTTTTACAGTTAGAGAATTTTTTTGTGACATTTCATAAAAAAATAATTCACTCCAAAAATATTTTTTGTGACATGTCACTAGTTTTTAGAATTTTAGAATTTTTTGGGACATTTCACAACAAAATGATTCACTCCAAAAAAAAAATGTTTTGTGACATGTCACTAGTATTATAATTTTAGAATTTTTGTGACATTTCACAAAAAATTATCCATACCAATTTACAAAGAAATGATTCCCTCCAAAAATAGTATTTGTGACATGTCACTAGTTTTTACAAATTAAAAATTTACTTGTGACATGTCACTAGTTTTTATAATTTTAGAATTTTTGTGACATTTCACAAAAAATTATCCTTACCAATTCACAAAGAAATTATGCCCTCCAAAAATATTATTTGTGACATGTCACTAGTTTTTACAATTTAAAAATTTATCTGTGACATGTCACTAGTTTTTATGATTTTAGAATTTTTGTGACATTTCACAAAAAAATATTTGTGACATGTCACTAGTTTTTAAAAAAATACCTGAGGGAAATTGTGACAGGTCACTAAAAAAATTAACCCATTATATATCAAAATCCCAAATAAATATATTTTTTGCAATTTATATTATATATACTCCTCTAACACCATGGAGGACTATATTCGATTGTGAAGAGAGCAAAAAAAATGCCCAAAAAATCTTAAAATTTGAAAAAATTTTATTATCTGGCGCAAGCGCCTGGTAGTGTTGTCAAATATTTTTTAATGGGGCCATAATATAAGAATAAAGATTGAATAAAAATAAGATTCTAGGGTTTCTAGCTTATATTCAAAAATATTTTATTACAAAATTTTAAATTACAATTTAGTTAAGAAAATTACAAAAGTAAGTAAATTTGAACCTATTGGCGCTCAGTCACAACAAAAGATGGCAACCTTAAAAAATTTAAAAATTACACACAACTGACACTGTTACAAACAACACTGGCAGTGGCGAGTGTGACTGAAATTGCAAAATTAAATTGTGTAAAATTACGTTATTCTAAAAACATAAGTTATAAGTTTATGGTAATTTTTAGTTTATTTACGTTTTTACATAATTAATTTTCATAATATATTTATTTTTCAATAAAGTAAAGCAAAACTCGCTGCTTTTCTTTTAAAGTTTAATAGTTATTTCTCGTATCGTATTATAAACGGCTTTCCGCGGATATAGAATGTACAATTATAAGATTAAAACTAGTTTTTTTAGCCCCGAGGTGCCGGAGGCACCGGCTAAAAAAACTGGTTTTAATCTTATGATTGTACATTTCTATATTCGTAGAAAACTGGATATAATACGATGCTAGACATAGTTTTTTCGTATGGATGAGAACCGGTTCCTATCCACCGGATTCGAATGAATACGAGAAATATTTTTCTAAATTTCAGAATCAAGAATGCAGGGAGTTATATCAGAATTTGAAGCTAATATTTAAATCTGGCTTGTACGCCAGTTTTACTAAAGCGTTTCAGTTTGTTGACAGCATTGACCTCTGCAGAGTTGAAGCTTTGAATTTAAATATAATATTTATCAAGGTAAAAAAAACGCGTATTACCAAAAATTTGTATTTTATGGCATTTTTTAAATTTTGTCAATAAATCGCTTATCATGACATTTTGAATTAAAAAGATATGTATTCTTTAATCAAATACCTCACAGAGGAGAGGGATACATACAATTTGTACCCAAAGTTTTATAATCATGTTCGTTGGATCAAATACTTTGGGTTGGTACTAATATTGAATTTTATTGGTTGGTTTAAAACTAGTAGGGAGTATTTTGAAGTTTTTAACAAATAATTATATTTTGTTCATGATTATTGGGGATGTATAACAATTTATCTCCATTGTCTTATCCCTGTTAATAGTAGACAGTTTACCCACTAACAAATGTCGTAAATTATTTTTTTTCCAAAGTCTTATCCCCTAAAATCCCTGAAAATTTTTTGCTATTGAACTAACAGTTGTTTTATTCGCAGTACGATAGAGTAACTTAAAACCTAAAGATACGCACATACCAAAGTCAAATTCTTGTTTTATGTTAAGGTGGGCAACGAGAGCAAAAGTGAAATCGAAATTAACTGCTGTGGACTTTAGTGCTAGCTCAAGGAATAAGGTTTATGCTTAATTGATTTGACAACCTATTTAAAACCTAAATTATACATGTATTAAATGTATCTCTAATATTTAATAAATAGACGTTCCTATAAAAATAATTTAGAAAAACATCCTAGAAACTTTAAAAAGCATGTTTTGCCTAGTCTCCTGAAAATAGTCGTAATCAGGGAGGGAGGGGACATTTGACTGTACATTGCACTAACTACCAAAATTTTACGAACGCTTTCTAGTTTCTGATATTCGTTGGCTATAAAATGTAGATACACTAATAGTGTCGAAATGTTCTTTAATTTTATTTATCAGGAGATGAATACCTATACATTTATCGTTTTTGTTGACTTGTAACGTAAGATGCCAGATATTATGTAAACCTTATTTCTCTGTTGATTTTAGTTAAACAGATTTGGTGCTTAGTTTCACCATTGTCTTGCCTGTCCGTTTGCTCCTTAAGGTGAGATTCACATTCCCACATGAACAATCATTACACCACAGAAAAAAGTCCTTGTGTAAAAGTTCCAGGATGTCTGTCTGTGTGTCACACAATTGAGAATGGAGTATAGCCTATATAGATCTAATTTAGGATCCTTGATAATCAATAATTTTTAAAAACAAAGCTTTTCTAGTATTAGGGCAGGTCCGTCCGTACTTCCGTCCTTCTGAAACTGTTTGCAATTTTCTTGAAAATAAATTTCTTTTTAATACTGATGTTTATACAATTAGATAAAATTGATAATAGATAATTTAGATAATCTACAAGTGGATTTCTTCTTAATAATACTTCTACGAGACGAACAGACAGATCCTTTTTATACAGTAGTTTCGTTTGAATAGTAAAGTTAATAATATATTTTCATTAAGGATGTCGTAACTGCTGGGGGCAAACTTCCAGCATCTGAAGCTGGATGGTAACAGTCATTTATCAGCGCACAGGCTGCTTTGTATGCTAAGGAAAGAATTCATATCAAATTATTGTTTTTTAAGTCTCAAAAGCAATTAAAATATAGAAAGGCAAATATAAAAAAAACCTATGATAGAAGACACATCCTATTAAAGTCTTCACCCCCCCCCCCCCTTTTTTTGTGTCTTGACTTATTCTAACTTAACTAAAAAAAGTTTCCTATGTTTGCTATGTTAGATACATGACAATGTGTAATGTTAAATTAATACCTAGCATGTCAAACAAAGGAAATAACCTAAGAATGTTTATTTTTTGAATTCATAAAAAAAATAATAGGGATTTGAAACCTGTATAAAAGAATAAGATCCGATATTCCACATAATTTCAAAGAAAACTGAATCACCAAGGACTTTTTTCAATGCAAAAGAACAGGTAATTCTATATCTGTATTTTTAATAGCAGCTAAGATGTTTTAAAAAAATATGTACAAGGTTTACGACATACTGGCATTCAAATTATAGAGTAATTTTGCTTTAAAATTGACTAATATCATGTTTAATAATCATAAGAATAAACATAAATTCGTGTAGTAGTATTTAATAATTTATTCCTTTAAGAACAAACTATACATAATTAAATCACATATTAATTTAAAGGAACTATCATACATTTAAATTAAATAAAACATAAACATTTTAAAGAATAATAAAAACATTAAGCTAACTACACAGTTATAATAGTGTTAAAAATTTGTAATTGTCAAATTATATGACCTTTGACCCGTGAGGCTTCGGGCAGGTTGAGCAAGCTACTCACAATGAGCTATAATGTGTACAAACATATAGCATTCATCAGTATTTTTTTCATTAAATACTGGAAATAATGTTAATGGTAAACATATACCACAACAAATAATAATGTTACGGCCCATGTTACTCTGCATGGGTGTACATATAATAATAATAATGATAATCAACGAGATAATAGATTTGTAGTTAAATACATTTATGTTATTCTTCAAGTAGATATGTTCTTTAAATTGATGTAGTCAAGATTCCACGGAAATAAAGCTGGAGGAAAACCGTCTGCTTTGTTATAAATGAAGCTTTACTATTGTCACTTTTTACACTATATACAAGATCCACATAGACAGGTATCAATGCTTCTCAGTGCTGATTTCTTATGTAGTGTATACCATGACTTTGAATTTGAAGGGAAAAGTGTCAGGGATCACTGCAAGTCGTCGACAGCAAGACGCCAAAGTTTCAATAAAGAAACCCTCTACCCATAAAAAATGGCAGCTGCCTGGCATGAGTAAAACCAGGAGATAATAACTGAAACATCAGGAGTTATGTAAAAAACAAATTAGTTATCTCCAAGCTAAATTGTTTTGTCCCATATTTACCAATGTGATGATGCGAAGTTAGGTTCAGATTACAGCCAAGCTTCACCCAACGGTCAGTCTTAGGAGGAGGGAGAAGGGGTCGACAGGTTCTTGTAGAATGATTTAGGGGAGGTTCTTCTATATGGAGAGTGAGGAGGAGGGTGGGTCTGCAAGTAGGGTATGTGGGGACATAAATTCCCCAACAGAAAGCACACATCTTGGATACAAAGAATTTTTTCTTATATTTTAAGCTGGCTTCACTGAATGGTCTTGGTATGTGGAAATTTCTTCATGCTGGTTTTCTCACTTCTTTACATAAATTGGTTTCAAACACATTTTCTCAACCTGTATTATATATAAGCTGACTGTGTATAAGAAAGACTGAAGTATTACAGCCATAATGGGAGGAAGCCGTTAAGCGTCCACACACGACAAAGGCTACAACATAACTGACATAAATTCGTGTATTATGGTCATAATAATACTTGAATGTTAAGAGTAATCTTAATAATAAAGTTTTCTTTTCCAGGGATACTGTAGAAGAAAGTATGCCGTTGATTTCGAAGCCTTATTGTAACTGACCTCCATCATTAATTAACATATATCCTGCATTCCTTTTTTTGGGAGAGTAATGTTTAGCATTAGAACTTTTTGTTTTGCAAGAGTTGAACTTATTAACATAAATAAATTGCAGTGGTTTTCACTATAATGCCTGGCGACAAACCAACCACAAATTAAAACAACAAAAGTATTGAGGGGGGGGGGGGGGAGTCTTTAATCCTTAATTAACTTAACATAAATTCACTTAAAATAAGTATCAAAATAGTTTGTTTGGTCGGCAAGCATTAGACGGGAAAACTTCTTTCTATAGTATCAAACTTTAAATATGTTTTCTCGTATTCATTCGAATCCGGTGGATAGGAACCGGTTCTCATCCATACCAAAAAACTATGTCTAGCATCGAATTATATCCAGCTTTCTACGAATAAAAAAATGTACAATCATGAGATTAAAACAGTTTTTTTAGCCCGTGCCTCCGGTACCTCGGGGCTAAAAAAACGGGTTTTAATCTTATAATTGTATACCTATTCTATATGCGCGGAAAGCTGTTTATAATATGATGCGAGAAATAACTATTATCAAATGCTGTGATTATTAAGTTTTGTCAAATGGTGTGCTTATTAAGAAGTTAATATTTATAAATAAATCTATTTTTTTATTACCTTTTTATTTCTGTAGTACCATTGTGACATGTCACTTGTGACGTGTCACTTATATTTCATGTTATTAAAAAATTGTGACAAGTCACACACATACTTGGTGACAAGTCACACAATACTTTGTGACAAGTCACATATTCGGAGACATTCATACATTCAATGTGACAAGTCACAAACATTCTTAGTGACAAGTCACACAATACTTTGTGACAAGTCACATATTCTGAGACATTCATACATTCAATGTGACAAGTCACAAACATTCCTTGTGACAAGTCACATATTCTGAGACATTCATACATTCTATGTGACAAGTCACACACTTTCTTTGTGACAAGTCACACAATACTTTGTGATATGTCACTCAAAAATCTTGTGACATGTCACATTTTTGATGACAAACTCACTATATAAAGTGTGTGACCGGTCACAAGTTTAGGTGTGTGACATTGTGACATGTCACAAACGTTAACATCGGAAAAAGTTGTGAATTTTTCAAAAACATGTTACTGGGTACGTCCATTTTAAACATGTTGATTTTTAACTTTTTTAACAACAAATTTTTATGTGATAAAATAATCCGATTAGTCTGATTTTTTAATGCTAATGTCTACGATAACAAAGTACAATGTCATAAGTGAGGCATCTCTATAATCAAGTACTAAACATGGTAGTATGTCCTTTAACATTATCCTGTATTTAAACAGTTTTTCAACAATTTACTTATAATTTTGCTTCTACTCTTATACATTTATATTTTAATTATTCAGTTATGAACTCTAAAAGTGTTAATGTTAGTTTGTCCTACCGTTTCAGAGCTTCGCTTTTATGAATTTTGTCATCCTTGTTTTACTACAATTTATTTACATTCAGTACTTCCTCTCAATACTAGATATTCAGGGAGAAGACAGTAAAAGAAAAATCTTTACCTCCATGTTTTATGGGTGAATTTTTTCCTTTGCGGTATCTGCGCAAAGAAAGAAATAAACTTTTATTGTCCCTTCCCTTCCTTGCATAATGTGTGTTTTATTTAAAATGAGTTGTCCAAAAATGATATATCATTAACAGCCTTTTCTTATATTTTTTATATTACAAATATCAAGACTTATGTTTTGATGGTTCTTTTTGTGACTAGAAGTAACAGATTATTATTATTATTCGTCATATGAATGAATTAATAGTTATTCTCTGTGTCTGTCTTAATTTCAATAATAGAATTATCCCATTATCCCTTTGAGTTTATTACTTTTATATTATTTCGTTACTGCTTTTTACAGGAGAACGGCCATACTCTTGTGAGATATGCAACAGTTCTTTTTACACACCATCAGACCTGAACAGACACAATAAAACATCAGGACACATTAATAATATGAAACTAAGGAATGCTGAAACTAATCCTAATGGACATGTGGATGAATTGAAGCAAGATCATGAAGATTTAGAAAATGCAGGAATCGCCACGGAAAATTGCATGAAAAATTAAATGTTATAGAAACTGCTAAGATGGATATTTTATTAAGGTCATATTTTGCCTCAGTTTTTTTCGCCTATAAGAAATATTACCTAGTTTCTACATATCTATAATACAAAGTAGAACGATGTCTGTCTGTCTGTTTGTTTGTCTGTCTGTCTGTTTGTAGCGAAGGATCTCGCTAACCACTGAACCGATCGGGTTCTCCTTAACAGGGTAGATTCTCATATGTCCCTGGAAGGTTTATAACTATTTTGGGGGAGGGTACCACCACCCTCCCTAGAGAAATTAAATTTTTTAAAAATTTCTCAATTTTAGAAAGAGAGTTCAACGAAAAACAAACATCAAACGTAAATTTTTTTTACCTTTTCTTTTAAAATCTAAAATAAGAAATTGAATTACTAAATTCGACTCTCTCCTCCTCAAGTGCCCCTAGAGGCCTCTAGGGGCGTAGCCGCTAGTATTAAATAAGTTGACATTTTTATGATAAATATAAAAACAAAATAGATTTTCTTCAGATAAAGAATCCTATTCTTAAAACCAATTATTATTTTTACTTAATGTTTTAGATCAAATTTGCATTTGAAGTTACTTACTTTAATATTATATTTTTAAAAATATCATATTTCCAATGCTCTGTTAGTAGGTTCATAAACAAATTTTAGATAGATCATGAATTTTCAGATCATTTTTACAATGAAATGCAAGAGATTTCAGTTTAAATTTATGTAGTTGATATAAAAACAAGGTATAGTTATAATCCAAATTAATCTTCCCCTCCCCTCACCTCACCACAACCAACCAAAAGAAATCTCCTCCTTTTTTATAGTTTGGCAAACAACCTACAAACGAAATATGAAAGAAGCTCTCATATATGTAATTGTACAACATTGTATATACTTCTATGCGCATTTGCAGAGATTACTTAAATTAATAATACTATTACTGTCTCTTCATTCAAATTCTTAAGCTTATTGTTGCTGCGCTACCTACGCACATATTCATCCCCTATAAACCTCTCCGCCTATTTCCTTATTTTGAAATAAATACTCATGTATAGTGTTTGTTCCCCCCCCCCAAAAAAAAAAAAACGAAACCTATAACTCCACCCATTTCTCACATTAATTAAAGGTCTAATCTGTTAAGAATTATTAGGTGTGCGTTCAGCTCCACATAGTATTATATTCTCCTAATGTTTCATATGCGCAAAATAACAAAAAAAAAAAAAAAATAAGAATCGATGATTGTGTTTTAATTTAAGATGAAAGTGTTCATATTTTATAATTGCGAATCTGATGATTTTCTAAGATGTGCGGAAATAAATGCACACCCAACTATAATTCCTGAAAGGTCCGACTCTTTAACTTTTCTAATGAAATTTCTTCAGTTTGTTCTTAGTTTTTATATTGATCACATGTTTATTGTTCGTTTGTGTTTGTATATTAAGATGTATATAGAATATACGTGGATATTATGACAGGGTAATAATTGTCGTCAATTAAGTTTGCTAAAAAAGAACTCATTTATTGGTCAGTTCATCAATCCGGTAGGAGAGGGTGGTGGAGATTTCTTTTCCTACCCAAAATGAAAATTAATAAAATCTTTTTTTTCAGTGGCTGAAAAATGAGTTCAGATTTTCTGAATTCCGATATAGTGATAAACCATGAAATAGAACACAAGGTTGAAGTTATTGATGTTGATGACAATTCTTTGGATAATCATGAAAAAATCATTGAAATAGTTGAGGAAATCCACGAAGATAACATTGCTGATAATAAGAAACGGAAATTTGAAGAAACTGAAAATGATAATAGCAAGCCAAAAAAGCAAAAACAGGAGGATAGAAACCAAAATCTGAATAATTACAGGTAAAAGAGAGTATGCACGAATGAGAGGCAATAATGTCAAGCATTTTTGGGACTTTATTAGGGCTTCTATTAAATATCGTCATTAACTAGCACTAAAAAATGCATGACGTCACTAGTAGTTGCTTAGAATCACTTGCTTGCGCTATTGCATAGTTCTATTTAATAAATAAGATTACTGAAATATCCTTCTTAATTGTCAGGTTGAAAATATTTTAAAAACTTTTTTTCACCGAAAATATTAAGTAAATACGGGGGTTTATTGACAACAACTCAAAACTGTGAAATTCTGACAGTACAGTAATTTTTCTTTAATAAGATACCCATTTTCCAGGAATAAGGTATAACTAACGAGCGAAATAAATCTAAAATAATATTGGGGGGCAGATGTGAAGGTCGTCAATTCTACCATGTGTTGACCCCAACGACAGCTGAAAATAAGTACAGGTTTCGTGATTTTCCCCCGAATTAATTCCTTGTTGGTACAAGCTGCCCATTTTCTCACTCATTGAAATTTCTTTTCACTGGAATGTTAATGTAATAATACATTCTTTTAGGGAGCTAGCCGAAAATGTAATAATACATTCTTTTAGGGAGCTAGCCGAAAATGTAAAGATTGCCAAAGATCTAACTAAAGAAGCTATTTTGATATGTCAAGATATATTTCTTGATAATGAAGAATTTATGAGCATCTGGTTTGACAGTGTAAGTTGTTTGTATTCATTTAAGATTATTACTTTAATGCTAATTAGGCATAAAATGTCTTTATTTTGAGGAATTAATTCTTAGAAGGGGGTTGGATTATTACTTGGATCTTACACCAGATTTTTATGTTCTTCAATAAAGTGAACCTGAAGCGGGCTAAAATAACGATTTCCCCCATCCCCTTCTACTTGAAAAAAGAACCGACCAATAAATGGCAGGGGAAGTAGAAACCTAAAATGACGACAATTTTTCCCCTTTCAAAATATCCACATACATCCATTGGAATCGATGGATGAGGATGGATTGAATGCAACAATTTTTGTATACACACAAAAAAATAGACCAAAACGAACAAAAAAGATTTGGTATACCTAAATTTTGCATCGCAGTTGTTTTCATGAGGTAGAACTGTCGATTGCCACAAACCACCATCTCCGATTATTTTTTGCTGTTTTATTGTGGCAGTAATGGCTATGTCGCCGTTTCTTTCCGTAGAGTTCCTTCCCCACAGATTCGAGCCGTTGCCGCTAGATTAGAATATTTAAGCATTACAGTTCTCTTTTAAAGCCAACTGATAAAAGTTTTATGATATATTTTTTTCAGATAGTTGAACCATTGGTGAAGGTTATAGATGTTCTTTCTTTCTCCATAGAAGTTCAAGGAAATTTTATAACTTCTTATTAAAGTTGCAAATATTTTTCATGTAAAATAGGGTGTTTTTTATCTGAAGAAAATTGTTCCAATTGCTCTTTCTTTACCTAAGGACTGTCTAAAAATACAAATTCTATAAAATATAAAAAGTTAAAATAAAATTACCATAGAAAATTGTGAAAAAAGTTCTCAAGATCAAGCTACAAGCAATCATGAAGTTAAAGGTTTGTTTTTGTTCAATTAAAAATGCTCTATTTAATGCAAAGGGCTCTATTTTTTGTGTAGATTTCTATTAACATTGACAATTTATTCTATAATTTACATTATTTGTTTGGCTGCTCATTGAGCTTGTTTTTTTTCTAAAATATTTGCCCATATTCTTTTTAACATTTATACTTACCTAGCTACCTTAAAGCAATATTTTTTAAAAATATAAATTTTTAGGATTGCAGGAACAAAAGACAAAGAATTTTAAAGTCAACAAAGGCGCTGCAACCGGGGATACATCTGTAGAAGATACCAGAAGAGAAGGACTGAATGGTGAAAGTATAAATGAAGAAAACTCTTCTCAAGATGATTCTGAAGACTTGGTTACTCCCCAACCTCGTAAAAATTATAAAGCTATCTACAATGTTCCAACCAGCAGGAGTGAGAGGGAGATCAATGAAATTCATAAGTTGTACTCTTACCAAAAGGAAGCTCCCAAAAGAAAGAATAACTCTGTTAAATATTGTGAAGTATGTAACCTGGCTTTCTGTGATGAGCGTTTTCTGACCATGCACATGGAAGAGCTTCATCAAAATTACATTTACATGAAATACTTGGATAGTGTTAGAGCTGATCAAAAATCCAGCATGGCGAATTCTGAATTAACTTTGGCCGATCATCAATCAAAAATGGCGAATGACAAATCAAATATGGCGGATAAACAATCAAAAATGACCGATCATCAATCAAATGTGGCGGATGAACAATCAAATTTAAGCAATCAAGAATCAAGCACAGCTCATCATCAATCAAAAATGACGGATCAACTACCTGTCATTGAAGATCAAGAAACAAAAATACCGGATGATGAAACAAATGTGACCAACCAAGAATCAAATACAAAGACTGACCATTCAGTTTTAACAGAAAAAGAATTTGACACATGGAATAGGCAATTCAAGAATTATTTGGAAATCCGGGCAAACATAGTTGATGATGTCAATATGCAAGGAACAGAGAAGGCAGATGACAATTTAAAAATGTCTAATAATGAATTGGAATTATTAGAATATGACTCAGTATCAGTATTACAAAGAAAAGATTTGAAAATACACATGGAATCTTGCTTTTCCAAAAATACAGAAAATTTATCAAATAAAACTAAACCATACAAATGCCCAACATGTGAAAAGCTGTTTTCTTATAGGAAGAGTTTAAAGCTTCATATGAATAAGTTTCATCCGGAAAATGTGATCACTCCTAAGAATGTGATTGAAAATACGACTATGAAGATTGAATGTGATTTATGTCCAGATGAATTTTCTTCTTACTTTGCCTTTGATAATCACAATCTTGAGGTTCACAATAGAAAACCATCCTGTCCTATATGTAAGAAAATAGTATCACGTAGTGACACTTTGAAAAAACACATGGAAGTACAGCACGCCAACAACAAACCATATAAATGTGGAGATTGCGGGGAGGAATTTACTGCTAAACGACCGCTAATGATCCATCAAAATCTGGTTCACGAGCTTAACCTTAATGTAGAAAATTTGACTGTAAAACGCTTTGACTGTCAGACTTGCAAAATTAAGTTTCCATCTCTCGAAAAGCTGGATGCTCACAATTGGGAGGTGCATAAGAAGAAATTGTCATGTAATATTTGTAATCAACAAATTTTAAGAAGAGGAACTTTGATTGAACATATAAAAGCGCATTCAAGTGTTCGGTCATTTAAATGTGCAAGTTGCGACGAAACTTTCGTTACAAAGACTGATCTGCGAAAGCACATAAATAAGATTCATTCGGAAGATGTGACCATTCCTAAGAAGGCGATTGAGAATACGACCATGGATAAGAAGATGATTGAGTGTGATTTATGCCAAGAGAAATATTCCACCTACCCTGCCTTTGATAAGCACAATCTTGATGTTCACAATAGAAAACCATTCTGTCCTATATGTAAAAAAACAGTATCACTTCGAAGGGATATGAAAAAACACATAGAAGTACAGCACTCCAACAACAAACCATTTAAATGTGGAGATTGCGGTGAGGAATTTACTGCCAAAAGACCGTTAATGATTCATCAAAATCTGGTTCATGAGCTTAACCTTAATGTGGAAAATTTGACTGTTAAACGCTTTGACTGTCAGACTTGCCAAATTAAGTTTCCATCGCTTGAAAAGCTCGATGCTCATAATTGGGAGGTGCATAAAAAGAAATTATCATGTAATATTTGCAATAAACAAATTTTAAACAGGGGAAGATTGGTTGCACATATGAAAGCGCATCCAAGTGTTAGGTCATTTAAATGTGCAAGATGTGACGAAACTTTTGTTACAAAGACTGATCTGAGAAAGCACTTAAATAAGATTCATTCGGAAGATGTGACCATTCCTAAGAAGGTGATTGAGAATACGACCATGGATAAGAAGATGATTGAGTGTGATTTATGCCAAGAGAAATATTCCACCTACCCTGCCTTTGATAAGCACAATCTTGATGTTCACAATAGAAAACCATTCTGTCCTATATGTAAAAAACAGTATCACTTAGAAGGGATATGAAAAAACACATAGACGTACAGCACTCCAACAACAAGCCATTTAAATGTGGTGATTGTGGAGAGGCATTTAATGCCAAGCAAAAGTTAATGATCCATCAAAATCTGGTTCATGAGCTTAGCCTTAATGTGGAAAATTTGACTGTTAAACGCTTTGACTGTCAGACTTGCAAAATTATGTTTCCATCGCTCGAAAAGCTCGATGCTCACAATTGGGAGGTGCATAAGAAGAAATTGTCATGTAATATTTGTAATAAACAATTTTTAAACAGGGGAAAATTGGTTCGACATATGAAAACTCATTCAAGAGTTAGGCCATTTAAATGTGAAAGATGTGATAAAACTTTCATTGAAAATGCTCTTCTGAGAAGGCACATGAAAAATCGCCATCCAGGTGAAACTAAAATGGCGGATGAAAAAACAAAGATTGCGGACCAGCAATTGACCATGGCAGAAGAACAATGAAGAATGGATGATCAATATTGAAATAAGGCTGACCATGACCAATTTTCATAATGAAACATGGAAGTTCAACAATTAAAATGGCTTCGAAGATATTTGTATGCATAATATTTTTTCAACTGGTGCTATTAAAGAGAATTGATACTGTTAGATAATAAACCCTTTGTAATAAAATGTAAAAAAAATTGTATTAATACTAGTTTGAGCTTAAATGTAAAATAATTTGCCAAATTAAATATTGTATAACCTATTTTTTGAGCGAAGCTTCTCTATTAATAAATTTATTGTTTGTCGATCCGTAATGGAAGTGTGTTTTTATTGGATACTTTAAACACTGTTTTCTTGATTTTCTTAGAGTTTTTGTAAAATGCAAAGTTTATATATTTCTCCAATTAGAATTTTAATGCTTTCTCTTCATTTGTATGGAATAACGGTCTCCAAAACGTTTGATTTTATGGAAACTTGATCAGCAACTACTCTTCATTTCACTAACAGAGGTGTATATTCTGCAAATTTGACCCGGCTGAGGAGGGGGGGGGGGAAAGAAAAAAAATATTTAGTTGGGAAGGGTGGAATGTAAACATTAAGAGGACTGAAAGCATTTTTTTCTATTTTTCTCCCCTTTTTGGTGAAGAAAAACTAAAAAATATGTGGAAGGGGGCAAAATATGAATAAAATAAAGAGTTCTGAAAATATTTTTCTATTTTATCTCCTTCCTTGCTGGAAAAAAAACTAGGAGGAAAAAAATAAAAAAAAATTTGCAGCAGGGGAAAAAAATGAATCTTGTGCAGAATATACACCCCTGTTTCACTTTGTCCTTCGGTCCATTTGTAATAACCTATTACTTAGGGGACTTAAAAATTTCATTCCGTGTAAAAGTTTTCATAACTAATAAGCTTTGTCCATCCTACAGATTAAATGCTCTTTTTATAGTAAATTGCTTATTTTTTAACTTCGCTTCTAATGACTTTTATTATACCTGTTTATACTAAAAAAAAAATTGTTATTACTGTTTTTTTTTCAGAATGCATAAAATGTTTAGGTAAATACCTAGATAGGTAAAATGGCAAGTATGAATATGTCAGAATTTAGTTCTAGAGAATATGAAAATGTCAATGAACACGCGAGGTAATTTTAGTAGTGAAGCTACCCAATATTTTTCTTTGTTCGTCATTACATTAATGGTATGAACTGGGCTGTAAGGATACCTATATAAATAAATATTTTTTGCCCGTTATATGAGGAAAGAAAGTATACATAGATTTATTGTAGATGCAAAGTTTTGGTCTCAATGATAATTTTTACATATTATATACTTGACATAACCTAAAGGGAATATGCACGAAGGAGAGCAAGTGATGTTTAGCACCTTCAATCAGTGATACCTACCTATCAATTGTTTTTCTCATGAAATTATGAGTATTGGATATTAAGTATTAATTTGAAATAACTTTATGTCCTTTAAACATTTCTAGAATAAAAAATACATATTCCAGTATGGCTTCGAAACTGATTAATATCCGCTGGATTAGAACCGGTTCTTAGCCAAACTGAAAAATCATGTATTGCATTTTATTACGCAGAATTTTCCACGAATTATGGTTAGCCCGTGCCTTTAGCCCTCATAATTTTTCATTTTAATATCCGCGGAAAGCTGTCTATAATACGTTGCAATAAATAACTATTCTTAATTATAGTGAGTTGACAAAGCGAATTGAAACCGCCAGGAGTGCTACCCAAGAAAGTATTGAGATATGTCAGGATATATTTATCAATTCTCAAATTAATAATGAAGAAGAAACTGACACATGGTTTAATAAGGTGAATTTTTTTTTCAACCATCAAAATCGTCAATGCATTCGTTTATATTCCTGGGATACTCGGTTTGAGTCTTCCCACGGGCACACTTAAAACATTTTTTTCTGCATATTTAATTTCCGTAAAGGTATGTACTCTAAGACTTTAAAGTAAAATGCTAAAATTTGGCATGACAGTTGCTCTTTTGCGACACAATATGGAAATGTTAAGACAAACTTATCATCTTCTTATAAAGTTAACCTTTTATATGCTTTTAAAAGAGGCAAGTAAATTTCAATTCAACAGCAATATTTTTGTTATTTATTTAATATAAAACCTGTTTAGGTGACTGAACCTTTGGTAGAGGCATTAGATCTTTTTTGTACCTCTTTGAAAGCTTACCAAGATTATTTACAAATACAAGGGAAGATAAATTTTTCATAAAATTTAATATTTAGGTAACCAGGGTATATATATACTTTCGTCATCTTGATCTTTTGAATGACGATTCTTAGGACAACAAGGTACAATGATGCAAGCGAATTAAAATTGTCCTGAAAAACTTTTTGTAACATATTTACATTAGATAATCTTGTTCAAAGGCTGACACTCTACATGTGTTAATGTTTGTTTGTCTTACTGACTTGTTTGTTAAGCCTCGCTTTTACGGATGTTGTCATCCATGTTCGTCATTTAATTAAAACTTATCTTTTAAAGTATCAGATGAAACTTATGATGAAAACAAAGAAGGTACCCAAGACAATCTCAACAAAAAAGTTGCTAATTGTTCAGTCAAATTGGAAAACATTGAAGTCAAGCAAGAAGAAGATATACAGGAAATTTCACTCCAACCAAAAGTGGGCCACAAACAAACATTTTTTCTTTTTTTCGAGGAAGATATTTTTAGGGAAGCATTGTAAAGTAAGGGAGGGTTATAAACACGACCTGAAGGGACCAATAAAGTAGCATGGCGTCACCACAAAACCACATTTTATTCATCCAGATGGACAGCATTATTTACAACTTCATTAAAATACACAAGAATATTTGGTCTATGAGATTTCCCGTAGATAAAAGTTTTAACCCCAGAAAGATACATCACTCAGGAATTATTAAAGTCAATTAAAACATATATAAAATAAGCAAAACATAACATTTCTTAGTCTATTAAAACCACCGTAAGAATCAGAACATCTTGGTCTAATAATTTCCAGATTAGCTAGTTAGATAGAAATAACAATTTCAGCTGTTCTCACGTGACCTTAGAAACATTTTCAGATAAGGGGGAAGGAAGGGTTGGAGGTTCTGTGGTACCCTTCTTGGCTAGAGGGATTATATAAATTTTTAGTTAGCGGAGAATGAGATTTCTGAAGAGGAATGTATCAAATCTGAACCCGTCATAGCAAACTATTCTAGTGAAAGAGAAGACTTTGAAGATTTTGATGAAGACGAGAGGCCATATTCTTGTAAATTTTGTAGAAAAGCATTTAAAAACAATTATAAATTTAAAATTCACATGAGACGTCATACAGGGGATAAACCATATAAATGTTATCCGTGCAAAATGGCTTTTGTATCTAGTACAGCTTTAGCAAGACACAAGAAAAGTCTGACCCATGTGAATATCATTAATTCACCAAGTAAACCTGAAACTTCACAAATTAAAATGAAAGACAATGATAACAATATTGATGAAAATACAAATGTTGACGAAAAAAAGGAAGAACCAGAATTTATCATTAAAGGAGAAACAGACTTCATCAAATTAAGAGAACCAGGTGTTGGTAGGAGTAGGAGAAATAAATCTTACTCCTGCATGTTTTGTGAACAAATTTTTAATAAAAAAGGCTCTCTTAAAGAGCACGAAAGGACAGTGCACACAGAAATTACTTGCAGTCTATGTGAACCAAAAAAAATATTTTCAAATATAAGATATTATAAGAAACACCAGCAAGTACACAAAGATAAAACATTTATGTGTAAGGAATGTGGCAGGTTATGTCCAACTGCAGGAAGTTTGAAAATACACGAAATGATACACACAGGTGAAAAGCCTTTTTCCTGTAATACTTGTGGAGAATCTTTTCGCAGAATAGAATATTTAAATAGACACAAAAAAATGCATTCAGATGAGAGACCTTTTACATGCAATATATGTGGACACAGCTTTAAAGTTAAAACAGGTTTGACACGGCATCTAAGGCTGCATTTAGACGAGTGGCCATTTCCATGTGACGTTTGTGATAAAGCATTCAAAAGTGGCTCTAAACTACGAATTCACAAGAGACGCCATACAGGCGATAAACCATATAAATGTGATCCGTGCAATATAGCATTTGTCTCTAGTACAGCTTTAGTAAGGCACAAAAAATGTCAGGCACATTTGAACTTGACAAAATCTTACAGTGTTGAATGTTGATAACTTTCAGTAAATTATTCTTTTGAGCTTTATAATTTGTTGTCAAAATTTTATAACACTTAAAAGACAACACTTCTATATATAACTGTGATCTATGTATGTTAAGCCAAATAGCTATTAGTGCTATATATTTAAGTAGTGGGAAGTTTGTCTGTATTTGCGCTAAGATCTAACAAATAGCTGATCAGAACGTTATACAATTTCTAGGGAAAGTTTTCATTTGTCATGAGCAAGTTTAAGGCTATTTTTTATAGTGGGTGCGGATGGTGCATCAACACCCCAAACAAATATTTCATAAAAAGTAATGTTATATTAGGTAGGTAAGAAAGAAAGAAAGGTAAATATTTTTTTAAGTCGTGGTCCATTCCCTACTCACTACTATGACCGAAAACTTTGTTAAAGATAACTAGGTATATATGACTGATTTATAAATCTTAATTAATTACCTACCTGTATGTTTTTTTCAGATTCGTATAATGATATTGAATACCTAATTAGTAAAGAAGTTTCTTAGTTAGATGGTTCTATAGAAAGGTAACAATTCTAATCTTTTAATTTAACAGCAAACTATTTGTTTTAAAAAGCTTTAAAAATGCGCAAGTATTCTAACATTTTGTACTATAATGAATTTTATATGGATGTAAATTACGAAAATTATCCTTTTCTTATAAATATTCATTTTTCCAGTATGGAAATCGATTATTATAGCTGGATTAAAATTAGTTCTTAGCCATACTAAAAAATCATGTATAACATCGTAATACAGACTAATTTACACGAGTAATAAAACAAAACCATAAAAATAATACCTGTTTTGTTTGCACGTTTTTTTGGCCCCTCGGGGCTTACATAAATTGTTTTAATTTTAAATTTTTTCATTTCAAAATCTGTGGAAAGCTTTCTATAATAAGATGTGATATATAAGTATTCTTTTTTTTTTTATTTTAGTGGCCGAAAAATGGGTTCGAATATGTTTGCTTCTGGGCTTGTTCTGAAGACTGAAAGTATTGAGAATGAAGGAGGCACGCAAGGAAAACTTGAAAGTAGTTATAGGTATATATATTTAATGATCAACAGCTGCAACCTAATGTTAAACATGTTTTAAACAGCGACCGTTGCCAAACACGTAGCGCATCCACTCGTCGTCGGGAGGTGATAGGTTCGAATTTCGGCTCAACATCGCGTCATAACTAAAGACGTTAAAAATGGTTCATATTGCTGCTTTGTCAGTTGCGCGATATAGATAGTTAGAGTAGGAGGAATGCCTTGGCCCAAAACTGGCGCAACTCATAACCATGCACAATCACATTTAGGACTTCTAAGACAATGGTCGTTCAATCAAAAGGTTTGTTGTCTGAAGGACGAATACACATTACACAATACATAACCATGCATAGCATAAAGCAAGGCTTGGTTCAGAAATGCACTAAAATAAGATATCGTGGTGTATCCCGTCCTCAAGTTACAACACCTGATAGGCCAACAAATGACAGCTAAGCTTTAGTAATTACGGCTACAGCAATAGGTTCAATCCGCAGAAAGACGCTTTTTTCTTACGCCAATTTTTTGCCATTTCACGCAAAACTAGACATTTTTTTATCTTTTGAGACATTTGATTTTATTTAAAAAGTAACTACATTAATTTTGTAATTATCGCTTTCGTTTTTTCGTTGAGAAGTGACATGAGAAGTTTCTTCTTGAGCGGTAGGGATACATCATACGGCAACTGTTGAACAACTTCATTGCCTCTTAAAAATGGAATGGTATGCACAAAAGGGTGCTCTAAATTTTATCTAAACAATTTTATTTTAACCCAGGGAGTTAACTGAGAAACTTAACCTTGCTAAGGGCATAACAAAAGATTCCATACTTATTTGCCAAGACATATTTCTTCATGATGATCACCTCGAGACTGAAACTAGAAACAAATGGTTTGATAATGTAAGTTTTTAGCTACGTTAAAATTAGGTAATCAATAACTACCATCAACTAAATCGTTAACTATAATACAAATTAAAACAATCTTTATCCAAACGGAAATTGCTCAAGACTTTTTGCTGTAAATTACACCGGTACCCAAACTTTTATAACCAAGTTGCCTTATTCGTTATCTCATAGACTTTGAATACTTTTATTGAAGTATGATTTGTTATTTATCTCGTATTATCTTATCCCTGGGAATACGTGTTAGAAATATCTTTAAATTTTTATAGTTTTGATTCAAGTAACACCTGTTATAAAGACTTTTATCCTGAGGTATTTATGTTAATGTTTTGTGTCTGTTTGTGAGCAAACCCATTTCCTTACTCTTGATATTTATCCCTGCTGCCTGATATTATAGATAATATTCAGGGGATACTTTTTAATGTCTTTAGTAGAACAGGGACTCGGCTCTACAACCCTCGAACATTAGAAAATATGTTGTATATTATACTTTTTTATCTGTTAAGGTTGTGGAGCCTTTAGTGAATATCATTGAACTATTTTCATCCTCTATATACAACTTTGAACAATTCTTACAAATTGAAGGTAAACAATAACTTAAAAAAAAAAATAATTTTCATGAACTATGCAGGGGATATTTTTTCTATGTATCACATTGCTTAAAAGGAAATGTCAACAAACTGAGAAAAAAAACATATATAATATATGCTATACCTAGCCTATAAATAATAAGAATGAAGTCTATAGCTAACTAAACATTTTAATAAATATTTAATTTTTCAGGTATAATGAAGTATCAAGTCTCAGAAAGTATTATTGCAGAAATAAAGGTGAATGCTTCTAGCAACATGGATAACGAATATTCTTGTCCAAATTGTCAAAAGAAATTCACTACACTCAAAGACCTAGACAATCATAAGCTGAAGTATCACAACATCAAATCTCTATATCCTTGTAATATTTGTGGGGATGTTTTCATCTACAGTGAACTTGATTTGACGAACCATAAGAAGTTGAAGCATCCAATCGTTAAAAAGAAAAAAGAAACACCCAGGTTTACTCCTAAGGTAGGAAAAAAGGAAAAATTTTGAATATTTGAATCTGAGCTTTTGGTTATCTTATTTTAAAGGGAAAAGTAAACAAATGAATAATCATACATATATGAACCGAAAAGTTTCACAGGAAACAAATGTTGAAAACGATACACATATAATTTTTAGTTTTTCAGGCATAATGTAATTCGATGCACTTAATCTAATATAATCTAATTTAAGCATACATCTTTATTTTATCTCAATTTAATTGTTTGATTATTTCTTTTTTTCCTTGACAAATAGGATGGCCCTAGATCTTCCAAAGAAGTTAATCCTGAGAAAGAGAATCATGCCAGTGAAGTGGGAGGGAAAGTGATGTTCAAATGTTCCAATTGTGAAGAAGGCTTTACAACAGCATTGGGCTTAATTCAACACAATATTTCTGAACACAAAAAATCTACCAAAGTTGATGATAATGTTGAGAAATCTACCAAAGTTGACAATGATGCAGAGGAATCTATGGTTGATAATGATATTAGTCATCAAGGAGATGATATTCATGTTGACCATGAAGAAGTTATCCTTCAAGAGTCAACAGAGAGCAAAGATGATGACCAACAAAATGCTCCTGTAAAAGATTTAGAAGCAGGAATAAGTTCTGAAGTCAAAAATAAGCCACAAAAAAGAAAAAGATCTAAAAAAGTAATTGTTAAAAAAAAGCGAGTGTCGAATCAACTCCCAAACAACAAAGAAATTTTAACTTGCGAAATATGCGGTAAAAATCTTTTTAGAAAGAATTTTAGAAAGCACATGGATCTACACGATTCAGGCAAACTAAACTCTATAACTTACACATGCGATATATGCAGTGCAGTATTATTTCCAAAAAGAGTTTACCTGAAGCACATGAGAGACCACAATAGCAAAGAACCTGCCGAATGTGAAATTTGCGGCAAAAAGTATTCTTACAACAATCATAAATCCTATCGACTGCACATGAAACGTCACAAAGAAATGGAAAATCAACCACCCGTCATTCACAAATGTAACATATGTCAGAAAGTTTTTAAGAAAGAAAGATATTTGAAAGGCCACATGGATCTTCACAACAATCCGGAGAAGAACATCCTATGCAACGAATGTGGCAAAGCTTTCAGAACTGAGATTGACTTAAAGTACCATAAAAAATGGCACAATGATGAAAAACCGTTTCCCTGCGATATTTGTGGCTACAAGTTCAAGATGAAATCGTCCATGGTTTCTCATAGAAGGGTACACACGGGTGAAAAACCTCACAGTTGCACTGTGTGTAGTAAAACTTTTAGAACAAGTGACTCTAAGCTTGTACATATGAGAATTCATACGGGAGAGAGGCCCTACAAGTGCGACATTTGTGACAAAAGATTCATCTGCTCCTCTAAGTTGTCGAAGCACAAGAGAACCGCTCATGGGATCATTAGTTTAGGAAAGAAGGTTCAAGTTATATTAATGCCTAAAATTGAAGAAGAAACTGAACTCGCGACTACACAATTAATGACAATAACTAGGGGAGATTCTTCCTAATAACATAAAAATAAAAGGATAATTCCTATTATATTGGTACGTCTAACGTTACAAGGGATCTTTCTAATGTTTATTTAGCTAAAGTTTATTTTTGATAAAAAAAATTATTCAAAAATTAAAAGTTAAATAATTTACCTGAAAATTGGAATACCTCATTAATTTTACATTTGTATGTGTGTTATTATTTGTACATATATTTGTGTGAAATACTAAATATAGTTGCTTTAACCAAAGCCTCTAGGGGAAGGCGTGGGATACCAGGAAAATAGCTGAAAACCACCCTAAGACATTTATACAGCCTCCCTGGAAATAACAAATCATTTGGAGCGGCAATTTCCGTGATATTTAGCTTCATACAAAATAAACTATATAACAGGATTATTCATTATTATGAAATATGTTTTAATTTGATGTTTATTTTCTAAATGTATATAATTTATATATTATATTATTTTTTTGTGTTCAATAAATTGTTATAGATTTGGTATAATGGAATTTATAGGAATATCTTTTTATTACGAATTTCACATGTCTTTGTCTTACCGCTAGTGTCCCTTTAAACAATAGTGGTATTTGATTGAGAAAAAAATTCTGAGGAGAGTAAGTTGTTTCTAAATTTTAACTTCGGAGGGTGTCAGTTCGATTTTAATACCTTAGAAAATAAAATTTCAAGTTGACAAAACTGATAAAATACTGAATATAGAAGTTTTGCGATTATTAATATAAAGAAGAAATGTTATTTTGCTTTTCCTATAATAATTTTTAAGCAAACCAACGACCCTAAAATCTCTGATAATGCAATTTATCCCGGCGAAAAGTTTTGGTTTCTTTTACAATTAATTTTATAGCCCTCATATCCTTCCAGTGCATAGCCCTTTATCCTTACATGCCCTGTCATTGGTCCAATTAAAGTTGTTTAACAGGGTTGCCGCAAATGTAGATTTTAAAATATCACTTTTTTAAAACATTCTATGATAATGAAGTTGTATGTAAACATTGTTTTTTCTGTAGTCTGTAATACGTTATATGATTTTTTTTAGTATGACTTAGAAATGGTTGTAAACTAGCAGAAATCAAGGCCGCCGTCGAAGCTTTACTGAAAAATTGATTTTTAAAGACCTTGCTTCAAATGTGGCAACTCTGTTCTTATAAAATATTTGGTTTGGCACAAAATCTACTTGTTACTTGCTCAACAACAAAACAAATATGAAAATTTGTAACAAAAAGTGAGAAAAATGGCTAAATTTGTCAATTTATGCATGAAAATGAAAATATTTTCAGAAATAAAATGTAATTATTTGATGAAAATTAGAATGTCAGAACGTATTTTTTAAGTTATGTGGCCAGGTTAGTAAAGATATTTATATTTTTAAAATTAAAAATATTTATTTTAATATCTAAAGATACATTCACTTTCTGACTTATTTCTTTTTTTTATGACTAATTTTCTAAATTTATAATATATTAAAATGTAATTAAGAAGAATGAATACTCTGGAAATTAATTAAATTTTGTATAGGTACAATATTTTACATTGTTAATTAATAGTTTTTCCTTAAAATTATTAGCATATGTAATTCAGGTTTGAATCTTTCAATCTATTTCAAACACTTAGGAGAATTTTAATTATTGTAAGAATAACAAAATTTAACTGTAGACACATAACTGTTAAAATTTTCAAGACAATTAAGTATAATAAATTATATGACCGATGTAAATAATGCGCTAATATGTCCGTTATTTGAATGATATATTATTAGTATTGATTCTAATATTTCTCCAGTTACTTATCAACGAACTAACTGTGAAATTATTGTTTACCTTACATAGCTAGTTAAATCAGGAAACTATCATACATATGTTACTTAATATCCATAGAACATAAATTACAGAAAAAAACTAAAATATTTATGTTATATACATAGGTTCAGACGAGTGTCCTGGCCCCCCACCTGGGGGAGGGGGCGGCTCTGGTCGACCCTCCCATCACCACAATAGACACCACCATCCACAGCTTAGGCAAAACATTAATTATTTTAGATTACTATGTCCTCTTCTTGACTATGTAAAATATTTATATCTGAGATTAATTAAATAATAAAAGGTCATTTTTTTGGGAAGAATTGTAGGTTTAAATGATAAATTAACTGTTTCGTTTATTATATTCAATGTGATAAACGTATTGTTGGTCATATGATACTCTAATTTGAAAAGTCAAACATACTAAGACAAATAATTTAATCATAGTCCCTTTTCTATCCTAACACCCAGAGCTTTCAGGGAAGAAACACTAAATGAAATTCAACAAGCCTTTGATTACACGCTTTTTATCTGGAGTCCTAACTGTGCACAGCAGTAAGATAAACCTATTTGTGTAATGTGTATAGCCCTAGGCATGAAGTCACTACTTTTACATAGTAGAAAATGCATTAGTTTTAACGTCTTCAGTTACGACACTGTTTTGGTGAAGACTCAACCTTTTCACTTTAAACCGCGTAGGTATATTTAATGTTTTGCTAAAATAGGCATCCAATATCTGGGCAGATGTTGCCCCCCTCCAACTCAGGTTCCAACTCACAACATCCGCAACATCATCAAGGAATTTATGTAAATCCAAGGTGAGATTTATAGTATAAACAAGTAATTGTCCGCTGATACGTAAATAAAAAATATGATTTTATACCCTTGAATTCTATTCGTGAATGAATAGTTATCTATCGCATCGTATTATTGATAGCTTTTTATTTATTTACGCGGATATCATAATAAAAATGATAAGATTAAAAGCTAAGTTAGTCCAGAAGGGTCGGAGGCCAGATCTAACGAAACATTTGATTTAATTTAATAATCTTATTTTTTCAACGTGGATAATTGTCTGTAATACAATATAATTTTTCGGTATAGATGAGAACCGGATATTAATCGGTTTCTTAGTCATACTGTAAAATTTTTACATATCAATATAAGTTTTCGCTCCGCTTTACCTTTTATAAAGTTAGGAGATACCATTTTTAAGTACTTTCTTACTATGACGAATAGTTTTTCTTCTTTTGAATGAATACCTAAGACCTTTTACCTGAACAATATTTAACAATAAAAATAAGTTTCCTAAATGACATATTTGTAAATTACAGTCAATTAATTAAGGCTTTTCCTGAAAGGAATGAGAGTATTTGATCTATATTTACAAATTTCTCTTTTATGACCCTAGTGTCATTTTAATGAAAAACTAACAACCATAATTTTTCAGATACGAAACCCAACGATCACGTCTAGTCTCAGATCCGTCACAGAAAATATTAATCGATTACGGGACTGATGATCCCGTGGTCCAGAGCCACTCCTCGCCCCACCACAGCCACGGGACAGATAGGGTGGATGGCGGGAGTGGGGGACATCATGCACACACACACCATCATATGCCAGGCATGCAATATGAGTTTAAAAGATTTTATAAAAGAAATTGTATTTTTGGTATTACAAAATTTGCATTATATTTTTTATGCTTTATTTAAGATACCTATTTGGAAAAAACTTTTACCCATTTGCTTTTGTTAAGCTTCTATTTCTTTTGCTTTGACCAAAAGTAATAGCTAAACTTTTGCATGATTTATTACTTATAATACTTTTCAGACGTTCGCGCATTTTATTTACAAAAATTGCATTTTCTGTTATAGTATCCCAACGACTTGGCCACCACACATCCCACCATTATCCTCACCACCATAGCAGGGATGGATCATTTACAAAGATGATTGTAGAGCACCTTCGTTACATTTTTGGCTTTGACTGTTAGTATTTTCATCAGAAAATCCTGAATATCTAACTATCTATAACACAAAGTAGAACGATGTCTGTCCGTCTGTCTGTCCGTCTGTCTGTCCGTCTGTCCGTCTGTCTGTCCGTCTGAAGCTTAAGATCTCAGTAACCACTGAACCGATTGGGCTCTACTCTTCAGGGAATATACCTACTGGTCCTGTGATGGTTTTAAGCTATTTTCTTGGGGGGTGGGACACCCCCAACCCCCCCAAAAAATGAAAAATACCCCCCCCCCAAAACAATTTTTTTTTACTTTTTCTTTTTAAATCTAAAATACGAAAAATTAGGTTGATCAAACCTCTTGGGGCAAAGCCCCTAGAGGCTAGGGGCGAAGCCGCTAGTTAATCTATAATACAAAGTAGCTTGATGTCTGTCCGTCCGTCTGAAGCTTAAGATCTCGGTAACCACTGAACCGATCGGATTCTACTCTTCAGGGTATATACCTATTGGTCCTGTGGTGGTTTTAAGCTATTTTCTTGGGGGGTGAGACACCCCCAACCCCCGCCCAAAAAACAAAAAAATCCCCCCCCCCCCATTTTTTCTTTCTTTTTTATCTTTTTTTTTTTTTGTTCTTTTTATCCTTTTTTTTCTTTTTTGCTGAAGATTTCCTTGGTCCTTTATGTTTTGTAGAAGATTTCGATTTCCTTGGTCCTTTATGTTTTGTAGAAGATTTCCTTGGTCCTTTAACGACTTTCGCCTTTATTTTTTTTATCACCTCTTGGGGCAAAGCCCCTAGAGGCTAGGGGCGAAGCCGCTAGTAAGATTTAAAAGCAGTAGCATTTTTGGTTTTAGTATACTGTATAGCTGATTTTTAGGCAATAAAAAACAAAAGCATTTAGTATTAGGTATACAATGAACAAAGATTACAGTCATTATGAGATAAATTAAGATTTTTTATACAGCTAAATTAGTAATCAAAATTAACAATAAGTCCCATCGAATTTCTTCTCTAATGTCAGTGGTTTTGCTTTTAATATGAATTTTTGTTACTATAATTCATTGGGAAAGTATCGAAAGTTTAGTTTTGGGACATTAAATGATTCTTATGTGTAACGGTAGGGAGGACTCTGGAGGCGGGGGAGGGGGCCACCACCATTTTACTTCCAGCCGGGGGGATCCCATACAGGTTGTTGACCTGGATCATGATGCAGAAATTTCAATCACAGGTAAGCCACATTGTTTTGGGAGGTGATTGGTTTGTTTTCGGCTCAAACCGAGTCATAACTAAATAAATTGAAAATTAAAGCAACTTATTAGTTATTACAACCTTTAGCAACTTTTTACAATTAATGAACTGTTAGGACTTGCAGACAATGATCGTTTATTTTTAAGTTAATATCAACAAATTTAGTCTCTGTGCTCTTATCGATTAGCTCCCTATACAAACAATTTTGTATGGCACAAACATTCTTTTTTGTCCTTTTTTTTAACTTACTCTATTTACAAATACTAGAAGCTACGCCCCTAGAGGCCTCTAGTGGCGATTTTTCTTGAGAGGAAGGAAAACCATATCGGTTCAGCGGTTAGCGAGATCCTTCGGTACAGACAGACAAGCAATTTGTTACTTTGTTATAAGTAGGGATGGCAATCCGTCCAATTTTTAGACTGGATTCGGATTCTTACAAGAATCCGTCCAAAAAAAAATGACGAATTCGGATTCCGGATTCTAGCAATATTTTAAAAGGCTTTTTTAAAAGTTTAAAAATTTAAGTGCTACATATGTCCTAGATTTTAAAAGATATTATATATAATCTTTGCCTTCTAAAAGACCTCAAGACGAATCCGAATCCGCTATTAAAAACCGGATTCCGGATTCGGATTCCAAAATTGGCCAAGAATTTAGCGGATTACGGATTGCGGATTCGGATTGCCAACCCTATATATAAAGATTATTATTTCTCGTTCTTGATGGAACGCATTTTTTGTTTGTTTGTTTGTGTCCTTATATAGTTGTTTGTAAGAATGACCCTGTGTGTGTGTGTATGCGTAGTTATTTGTGTGAAGAAAACCTTCAAGGGCAATGAAAAATGAAAATTATTATTCAAAATATTGATATACATACAATGTATTTTGTGCAAAGGCTATTAATTTCTGATAGTGCATATTATTTTGATGTCGATGTTTTTATTAAAAAAGACAGCTTTATAAAACTAAGAAAATAAGGACAATATTTTTCATGAATAGCATTTGAATAAAAAGCTAAGTATATTAAGTAAAAAAAGATTTTATAAAATCAAATTCAGTAAATGTTTACAATGAAAACAAGAAATATCGGCGTTATCCTCTTAAAAATTTTTTTCTTCAATTTTTAAAATTTGAGTCCCCCCCCCCCCCCCCCCCCCCCCGACAACGACGAACAACTATTTTAGGTTAGGTTAGGTTTTAGGCTAGGGAGCCAAGCGCTGCGGCTAGGCAGGCAAGGGGGCCGAGCGCTGCGGCCAGAGTTCATAGTTCGCTGTCGGGGGGGGGGGGGGGGGGGGGGGGGGGGTTACTCAAATTTTCAAAATTGAAAAAAAATTTCTAAGAGGACAATACCGAAATATCAATGTGTATACAAACATTTATTGGTCCAAAATTACTTTCCCTCACATCCATTTCCTGGGATCAGTAATATTTGACATAATATCATTTAACATAAATTCATTTCACATAAAACATTTGACATAAAATCACTTCACATAAAGGTACATTTGACATAAAAACATTTGCCATAAAGGTACATTTGCCATAAAGGTACACTTCACGTAAAAACGTTTCACATAAAGATACATTTGACATAAAGGTATATTTGACATAAAGGTACGTTTGACATAAAGGTACACTTGGCATAAAGGTACATTTGACATAAAGGTACACTTGGCATAAAGGTACATTTGACATAAAGGTACACTAGACATAAAACGTTTCACATAAAGATACATTTCAAAGTCTACCCGAGGTTGTCATTTTTTTCCCCGAGCATGGCAACCGGTGAACAGAATCTCAGTTCTGCACCACAAGCCTCGCACGACTGAAGTTCCCATGTCTATACAGTCATATTTATATGAAAATATTTTTAGAAGATTTTTGAAATTTTTTTTGAAGATTTTCCATTTTTTTAAAAGATTTTAGAAATTTTTATTTATTATTAAAAGAAAATCTTCAAAAAAAATTCAAAAATCTTCTAAAAGTATTTTCATATAAATATGACTGTATAGACATGGGAACTTCAGTCGTGCGAGGCTTGTGGTGCAGAACTGAGATTCTGTTCACCGGTTGCCATGCTCGGGGTACCTTTATGTGAAATGTACCTTTATGTCAAGTGTACCTTTATGTGAAATGTACCTTTATGTCAAATGTACCTTTATGTCAAGTATACCTTTATATGAAATGTATCTTTATGCCAAATGTACCTTTATGCCAAATGAGTTTATGTGAAACGTTTTTATGTCAAATGTACCTTTATGTCAAATGAGTTTATGTCAAATGATACTTTATGTCAAATGTTTTATGTGAAATGAATTTATGTGAAGTGATTTTATGTCAAGTATTACTGATCCCATTTCCTGATATGACACTTAAACAGCTGATTAACACGGCCAGACAAGCATAACTCCAATTTTAGAGTGGCCGCACTGTTAGATAGGTGAAAGAAAAGTTTTCCCGTTCTTTTCCATCAAACTTATAAATTGCACTTGCATCCCTTCTTTACCCAGGGGTAGGACCAGAAAAGTTTTTTTTTAAACGGCTACTTTGTAAAACACTAGCGGCTGCGCTTTTAGCATCTAGGATCTATGTCCTAGAAGGCGGAAGGAATGTAGGAAAATAGCTTAAAACAAAACTTAGATACATAAATAAAATAGCCTTAAACCATACAGAGACATATAAGAAGCTTCCATAAAATGAAGAACTCAATTGGTTCAAAAGTCATGGAATCTTAAGCTACAGACAAAAAAGCCTTTCTACTTTATATAATAGGATGGGCAATGCTTAGATAACCGTTGCCGTTACCCTATGTATTGATTTGATACTTGTGGCTCTTATTCAACACTAAGTTGGTTGTTTTATTCAAACACTTTTCTTTGTTGGTTATGTAAAAGCTACATTAGTTTGTAAGTAGTAGTGAAAGAAAAAATACAAAATTAGAATCAAAACTATAAAGTTACACGAAAGAAGGTGTTTTTTTTTTTAAATTAAGATAGAACAATGTCAATAGAAAAATGTTAAGTTATGACTATTACATTTTTTAGAATTCTAAGTATTCTAAATATGATAACAGTTTTACTAAGGAAGTTGTGTTTCGAATTCTGTATTTAGTTTGATAAGAAATAATGTTAGTTTTCATATTTTAAGTGGTGAAATAAGTTTTTTAATGGATCCGGAAGGTGAAATATTAATATTTTTTGGGTATAGTCCTTTCCACGACATCCCTCCATAAGGGGCGATTCGTCGTATTTTTAAAATGGCTTTTTATAGGTTATTTTAGGTTAGGTTAGGTTATATTGTGTTAGGTGATTGCCCCACAGGGTTAGGTAATTGGCCCCGCAGGGTTAGAGCCCCCCGCAGGGGCTAGAAATAGGAGAAAAGCTACTGTGAAAAATACGAAGAATCGCTCCTTATGGAGGGATGTCGTGGAAAGGACTATACCCTATTTTTTTGCAGCACTAAAATCAAATATATTTCAATAAAACGTCCAAAACGATTTTGTCGGTTTTTATAGTTTTTTAACAATTAGCAAAAATACAGAAACTGTGTTATGGACTTAAAAGCATTATAGTCAACAAATATTTTCTTTACTTTCAGGCCAGAATCCATCCTTGTACCTGAGGCATGCCAGCTATGATGCGCCCCCAGTAGCAGGGGTACTCCTTAATTCTGACAGGTATAATAGGCATAATGTATATCTAGTATTTATCTGTATTCATTCTAAACGTTCTTTCCTAGGTGAGGGGGGGGGGGATCTATTTTATTGTATTGTATCGAGGTATATTCTAGTCTCTCCGTAAAATATAAATCTAAATTTCTATTTAGGAACTACAGATCGTACTACGCTGAAACAATGTCGTCAGATACAAGTTCAGCCTATTCCGGTTCTGAGACCATGAACAGTATTCAGTCCGGACAGGAATACAATTTTACTATTTATATGTATCTGTAGAGTAGCTGCGCTGTTTCAAATCATTAAAAAAGATTTACTAAAAATTACCTATTAGATACATTTTTCTGTAAAATGAACGGTACCAAGTCATTGACACAAAATTAAAAACATGCTCTGATAAATATCTGCGTATTTTCAAAGGTAATTTAAAGGGATAAGACAGTGACAGATAAATTAATGCACACACTCAATTATGATACACAATGTTTCACGTTTTGTAGTTTGCAATTATTGGTTGATTAATTTGGACTGGACACTCGGCTTGATGAAGAAAATACAATAAACGTCCCAAAGTTGTTGTCAACGGATAAGAAAAAGTTACCATAAAACTTTGGGGACTAGTATAATAAACATGCCAATTTCCCTCTCTCTTCCTGATAGTGCCATTGTTTGTTGAACAAGCAATTTTCTAACTAATATTACTGCGCTTCCTTCTAGAAAAATAGAAATAAAATGGTAATTGTACCTGTGGCCACCAGGAGGACCTGGATTTGTCTGGTCTGCAGGAGTCACATGTGGACAGTGATGAAGAAGATCTGGCGGAATCAATAGGATCATTCACTCTTAGGGATCAGGTACGCATACACTTTTATTATAATCTGAAAGATGTTTATAATAATCAATGCAGAAACTTTTATTATGATGGGTTTACACTAGGGTGGGTCGATTTTGGTCTTTTTTTTCTGAGGCCAAAGCGGGGATCTGCAAATGATTTGTATGAGTATAATACACCTCTGGATGATTTAAAATTTATCCTAAAAAATTATTGAATCAGAACTATGGCATCATGGTGCTCCCAGGAAAGGCATTGAGGAGTAGAATCAGGAACTTTTGACCGTTTCACAAAATCTCGTTCCTAGCCTGAGAAAATCTAATAATCCTCTACAAATTGGACAATTCTCAGTAAACCTTTAAAAAATGTGTTTTTTAGTGATTTTTGAATGTCGTCTTTGCTTATTAATAAGTAATCAAATATATTTTTTAGTGGTCGCGTTCTAAAACTCATTTTTTTAAAATTCTGTTTCGGTCAGAAATGTTTTAAAGCTTAATTTTATCTGTTGCATATCCCCTCTTTGTCTAATTCCGATATGAACCCGCCCTAGTTTACACCACTTTTAGTTATGAAAGTCCTCTAAAACGAAACCGGGATCCATTTTAAGTTAGTCTGGCCAAATAAAATACGTTAGACTAGCAGTGTTCAAACTTTTAAATTAATAATTGAATTTACAGAAGGTGTTATTTTGATGATTATTTTTTAAAGATTTAATCAATTTATATTTTCATCTCAGATTCCTTATGGTAACTAAGTATTTATCCAGTAAAAAAGGGATTAAAAAAAATAAGAATTACACTAAAAGCATCAAAGTAACTCAAAAATAAAAAAAAATGTTTAGGTCCGAGAATGTTTGGAGAAAGACCCCACAGACAGAAATGACGAAGATATAGAAGTTTTAAAAGAATTTACACATACATTAGAAGCATTTGCTGGCATCACATCGGTAAGATTAATTTTAATTGTTGCTGCTCTACTTATGGATAAAATATTCATTGTTTGCATAGCCTTTTGGTATTAGAAATAAACTAGCTGCTTTGCCTTTAGCGTCTATTGGAGGGGAGAAGGTGAGAAAAATAGCCCAAAACCACCCAATGAAATGAATAAATCTGCACTGAAAAGTACTACCAATCAGGGTTGTTACCCCATTAACCCAACTAAAAACCCAAACTCGATTTTTTGGGGGGGTTTGGGTAGGTTAGGTATAAAAAAACCCGCGTTTTTTGGGTTTTTTTCTATTTTAAGTTAGTAGTAAATTTAGTAAATTATAACAGATTCCTTCAAATGTTTTAACATTTAGTTGAATATTTTGTATCTAATATAACTGGAAGTTGGAAATGGGAAGTTTTAAAGAAAATAAACATGTAAAAATAGATAGGTAAAAAAAAAATTCTGTTTTGATGATCTAAAATTGCATATCTAAAAAAATCAATTTTCATAAAGGGGGGGTTTAATGCAACCATCTCGTTATCAGTGAGCAAATGGCACTTACAATTCGAATTTCGATCTAAAATTTTGCATAAGTAATCCTTGGTAGGTCTATTTTCCCTAAATCGAACAAAAAGTTGAAAAAATAACTGCTAAAGGCTCAGCCGTTTAGCCGTTTTTTGGCTATTTTTTAGGACAAATCTGCCATAAATTATGTAGGAATCAACTTTTTGAAACATATTTTTGCTTTAAATCATGTGAAATGATACAAAAAAAACATTTTTAGATTTCTAGTACCAGCAACTAGCGGCTAGAACCGTTTGATAACGTTTTGGAGCAGCATAGAGTATTATGTGGAGATAGGTTTCGTGATGATTTCCCTTGAAAATAGTTTTAAAAATGGCTAAACTGCTGAGCCGCCAGCCGTTAGCCGTTAATTTTCCAACTTTTTGTTCAATTTAGGGAAAATAGACCTACCAAGGATTACTCATGCAAACATGCAGTGCTATTTGCTCACTGATTACGAGATGGTTGCATTAACCCCCCCCCCCTTATATTGTTAATTTTAAAGCCCTTTAACATTTCTAAAAAAAACCGGGGGTTTTGCAGGTACCCGGGTTGGGTGAAACTTTAGATTAGAAAACCCGGGGTTTTAACAACCTTGCAACCAATTTAGATTATAATTTTTTGAGCTCATCAGCTTCAGACAAAAAAGCCTACAACTTTATATATTAGTTTAAGGACGCCTGCTTGGATTAGATATTAGTAAGTTAGCACTAGAGACATAAATATAAAAGATTTATTTGCAGGCTGTCCGATTAAAGATGTGCGCGGTGATGGTGTTTGCTGTTGTGGACAAGGCTGACACTATTGTCATGAACCACGAGGAAGAACTTGACAGCTGGAGCGTCATCATCAATGGAGCTGTCAGGGTTGAAGGTAATATGAGAGAAATTATTACATAGATATATCAAAAGCAGGAAGGAACTGTATATTATAATAGTACCCAAAGTTTTACAACTACTTTAGGTAGGTATTTTATTTTTTTTTTTTCAAAAAAAAGGGTACTTTTATTGAATTTTGATTGGTGGTTTCAAGCACATCGTACCTAAACTTTTGAAACAATTAGGCAGTCTTAATTTACGGAAGGGTTTATTTTGTTTATAATAATTGGGTTAAAGCAACTTTTACTATTATAAATGTGAAATACTCATTTGTGTTTCAAACCTATCTACCAAAATAGGGATGGTGCAACTTTAAGTATATCCCTATTATTTTAGGGGGAGAAGGAGGGCGCAACTATGTGTTGTCCATGGGACAGGGGTTTGGTATATCCCCGACCATGAAGAAAGAATTTCATCAGGGAGTGATGACAACTATGGTGGATGATTGTCAGTTCATCTGTATTACTCAGGAAAATCATTATGTTCTAACATTGTATTTACTTTTGGGTATAAATATTTCATGTTTTGCAATGTTTTTATTTTGATTCAATGAAAATAAATAACTTTGATTAAAGTTGTAATGTCTGTCCGTCAGTAAAAGATTCGTGGCAAATAACGTTTCTTTCCTTATTCATTGTCCAGTGTTAAAAATTGGGCGTTCTCCTCTTAGAAATATTTTTTTCAATTTTGAAAACTTGAGTACCAAAAATTGGAATAAAAAATAAAATTTAAGGATAATACCTGCCTAAACAATTAAACTAATGATTATTATGACTGCAGAGTGACTACTATAAAATCCTGCACGAGGGCAAGGACGCCCTGGTCAAGGAGGAAGATGAGGGTGGCAACCTGGTTAAGGTCAGCGAGGTCCGCAGGGCTAAGGATGGAAGCAAACATATCCAGGTATAAACATAAAATACAGAGCAATATTTTTTGAGATTCCGTAGATTGTAGGTTTATTTAAATTAATAGACAAAATGTTTTATATTCAACTAACACTGCCTGTAAATACCTGAAATTTACAGGTAACCTGAAGTAGAAACCTTTAAAGCCTGCCACCCCTTTCAAACAATATTTTTATATGTACGGCTACTGCGACTTTATTTTGAGTAACATACAAAATATTTGTTTGGTAATTATATTATTTTTTCATCATTATTTGAATTATTTAATTAATTTTTTAGGTTTTATTACGCGCTACACCAGAGAAATTGATAAATAACTTAATAGAAGATGAAATTAACACTTCAGATCCAAATTTTATCGAGGAAATAATTCTTTATATATTAGTTTTATTTACGTTTTATATAGTAGCACGGCTACTATATAAGTTGGGTCGTACACCCTCAAATTATTATCACGATAAAATAAATGTTGATTCCACTCTCTGTAGAATAGCTTTTTCTAACATCAATATAATACTCACTTGAAAAATGTTATATACACATTAACCATTTTAAAAGACTTCCTATTATCTTGTGATACATGTAACCAGGAATTTAATACGAAAGTTAATTTGATTGAGCACATCAGAAACAAATGTTGCTTAATTTCCTACCATTTTTCTAAAAAAAAGGTTAATACGTGCTTACATTTGTTAGTGCTTTCATAAGCAATCCCAAATAGGTCAATTTAAAGAAAGCCTGCAGGAAATACACCGCTCTAACTGCTGAAAGACTGCCACAAGTAGATCTAATATCTCAGATTTTAAGTGTCTAATAACAAAAAAATTAAAGTCATCTTATAATGACACTTTATGAACATTAATATTTTATAAAAATTTACATCTAGAGGCTTCAAATTTGGGGTTATGGTTCTACTCGTGGCAGTCTTTCGGCATTTAGAGTAGTGTATTTCCTGCAGGCTTCCTTTAAATAATTTTATCAAAGAATTATTCTTATTTTCCAATAGGATTTCTTATTGACCCATCGAGTATTTCTGGACTCCAGCTTGATAGTAATGAACCAACTTCTGGAATGGTTTGACCGGACAGACCTCAGGGACGATCAATAGTTTCAATTAATTAGCGGATTAATTTTGGATGCGGTTCTCTGAATATACGTAACAATATTTGGAAGAATATGACATTAAACGGTTAATTTACACTTTCATGAATGTTTGTCGTTGGTAGTTGTGGAGACGGCTTTGTAAATTAATTCAGAATCACTGCCATTTTCTTTATAGCAAAAAATGAGGCAAAATCCGTATGATGCTGCAAATTCGCAGATTTATTTGTTATTCTTTATTTTGTAGTAAATGCATCACATAATAACTAGCCTTAGTCTTAGTTTCATTTGAAATTTATCTTATTAGTAAACTCCCCCACTCTTTATCCCTATAATGTTTACTATTGATCATAACTTTAGGGATAAAGTAACGAGAATACTTTTACTCTGGGTTAACAATCATTTTACAGGAAAGAATAATCATTTAAAAAGAACAGTTATGCAGATATGCGGACAAATTACGTTATAGTGTAGATGTGCAATGTTTAGATACTGTACATAAATTTTCAGCCGTTTAAACTTAATAGCAGCCTTTAAAATTTCAGTTGTTTATAGATCTTCCTAGAGCTGTTTCCATTTTACTTTTAAAAAGCTTTTCTACAGGGCGTTTAAAAAAAAACTGCGTTTTCCAGATTTGGGAAACAACCATTAGGAGTACAAAAAAAATAATTATATGTCCATATTCTCTATAAAAATATGCATCGAATTTGTTACAGGCGTTTTTTAATATCTCTTAAAAAAACAGCGCATTTTAGAGCCCAAAGAATTCGAAATGTGTGTGTGTTATTGTATTCTTAATAATTTTATGCTATAACGTTGAATTTAATCCTTTTTTTTACTTAAAAACAACATTATAACATAAGCTTCAAAATAATCTAATAATTACATTTAAAACTTAATTTAAAATGCCTTTTTTTAAATAAAAAATCAATATTCTTTTTGCTTGGATTTTAATTCTTAGTATTAAAATTGTTCATATTCGTTCCTCGCTCTTAATCTCTTAATTTGATTGACAGATTATAAGAGATGATCTTATAAAACATGAGTAATTTAATTAATGAAAACGCACTTTTTACGAACAATTTCAAACCATGATAACTTGCTTATTTTCAAAGATATTGAAATGAAATAAAAAGTGACTTGTTTTATTTGTCAATGCACACAGTATTAATAGAGATTTTTTTCTAAAAATGACTTTGTCATAGAGAAATAGAAAAAACTAAATTCTGAAGAACCTAAAAAGGTCTTTGCATGGAGCCAAAAAAGAAAATATGTAAAAAAATTTCATATGGGGACATTGATTTAAGCTTTTACTACTTTGATATTGTACTTTTGAAACAATATGTTGCAAAATATACAAGTTATTTCAATCTAATTGATATCTCATATTCAACATCAAGCATTTTTCCCCTACATGTACCAATTAGTACAGCCGCATTTTTAGAGATATTAAAAAACACCTTAAGTAAATCTGATGTACATTTTTACATAGAATATGGACCTATTATCCTTTTTTTCATATTCCTTCTGGTTGTTTCTCAAAACCGGAAAACGCAGTTTTTTTTGAAACACCGTGTATAATTAGGGTCAGTTCGTCCGTGTACTCCCGTCCGTAACGGTTAGCTTCTTTTTTTTTAATTTAGACATGTTAAAATTGTCCTATCGATTTAAAACATTGTATGATGATATGTATAACAGTTAGGTAAAATCTAGAAACCATAGCAACTCTAATCGTTACCAGAAACATGTCGATTTTTTTGACAACAATTTTTCATGTGATATAATTATCCTATTCATCTATTTTTATACTGATTTCTAGGACAGCATAGTAATATGTTTGTCCTTTCTTCTGATTTTAGAAGTTCGCTTTTATGGATGTTGTCATCCTTGTTTGTAGTTGAAATGCTAGCAATTGGACTATTAATATCAGCTTTAAAGTTACTTAAATCTTATTCGTTTTAAACAAAGACTTTGAGCTTGACTCTGACATGATGGACCTACTCAACCAATTCGAGGCGAAGCTGGAGGTGTCCAAGATGCAGGGCCAGCTGCGGCTCCTCAACTTTGCCTGCGCGGCCAAGGCGAGAACCCGCTCGGTCACCCTTACCCGGCCCTCGCGGGACGAAACTCTAGAGTTTCGGCTGGTCGGCGGACATCAGAAGGCGACGGGCGGCGGCATTTTTGTGGATTTTGTGGGAAAAGGTTCGAGCGCCGCCAAGAAAGGGTTAAAACGGGGAGATCAGATATTAGATGTCAATGGTCAAAATTTTTCACAGGTTGGTTCATATACTTAGGTAATTAGTTCATTAAAAAAGAAAGCATTCAATATTGCTTATTTTTCTGCCTTTAACACATTCCTGACTGTCTGATAATTTCTTATGCATGTTAACACAATCAATAGAAATAAATAGAAAATTTAAATCACACAGGGAGAGGTCAATGGGAAATTAAAGAACAGTGATTGGCAATTAATATATTAATTTATCATTATACTCAAAATGTCAAGTCAAGAATAGAAACTCTCCGCACTTATTTTGAAAATAAAAAGCTATTCTTCCTCTTGATTTCTTATATAATCTCTGAAATAAATGGTTTAAACGTGTATAAACGAAGTAAGAGTATATTTTATTTAATTCAACAATAGAAGGAGTAATATTTATTTAAAACTTTTCTTTAGGGAATGACACTTGAGCGAGCGTTAAGCATACTCCAGTCACAATCACATCTACAGCTCAATGTCAAATCTAATTATCTGGGTTACAAGGTAATAATTGTTCATTTTAATCCCGCTAGGTGGTTTCTTTTCAATGAAAATAACCTTTATCTGATTATTATGGATCATTATTATCAAATGCTTTCTTGTGGTCAAGAAAACGTAATTTGCTGAACTTTTAACTACAGTTTTGACTAATTAAATTTTTAAATTAGATCAGCAAGTTTTTTCGCCTCTAGTCTCTTTCGTTATGTACATATATATATATATAAGGCTTCCCTGAAAATTAGGAAGTTATCGGTCTAGCCATTTACGAGATCTTAGTGAATTCACACATATTATTGTACCTAACAATTTTTCAATCTTAACTATTATTTTAGGAGGCATTACAAATGGGAAGCGAAAATCAATCTAACAAAAAAGTCAAGAAATCATGTGATCTTTCATATAGTAATAGGTAAATTTAAAGGTTTAACAAGAATGACAACACACATAAGTTGCAAAAAAAAAAAAAATTCAGTTTATTGAATTAAAAAATTAATACAGATGGAGTCGTACGGAGTATTATAGAGAAGATGCTCATGTGAATTATCACAACAAATTTTAGATTCTTTATATTTCCCTAGCTGCTTCGCCCCTAGCATTTAGAAGTTATATTCGAAAGGTTATGGAAAGGGCAGAACAATAGTGTAAAACCATAATTATTTATAAAAATAAAATAGCCTAAAACTATCTCAGGGCCTATAAGGTTTACTACTTCATAGAAAAGAAAAGGATAGAGTATCCGAGTAAATCACATTTCCCTCATCAGATTATGGACGAACGAACGGAGTAAATGAGTAATGAATTATATGCTTATTGATTAAGGATAATTCTCCTCACACAGCTTTAACGAGTAAATAATATTACCCATATATTAATACGTTTGTATTTTAGGCGTGAAATGGTCGGAAGTCCAATATCTCCGCCTCCCCACAGCAAAGACGATCTTTATCTGCTGGACAAAATGGCAGCTGCGAGTTTACATGGTAAGTTCATTCTATTGACGGCTTGTTAAATCTGCAATGCCTTCTTCTCGCCAATATTTACCAGCTACAAGAAAAGCCTCTAGTTTTTATTCACATTACTGTGGACAATATCTATGTAAACCTTGGGAGACATATTTTTCATTCACTGTGTAGAACCTGTTGAATTCTTTAACTAAAAGTAATAGTCAGATATCTAAGGAACAAGACAATGGTCTATAAGTTGATATACTTCCCCAATGAAGATACACAAAAGAACCCCTTCTGTAGATTACGATTAGTGGTTGAACGTTTTGGGACTCTACTTAAAGAACCAACCAATAAAAATTCAGTAATATTGTTGCATTTGTTGAACAAACGATTAAAACTTTGAGAACTAGTGTAATAAACAGCCCACTGTCCCCTTCCTCCCTGAGTAATAGTACATTTCATCTTAGTATTGTTTACATTAAGTCATGGTTCTTATTTGAAAATAAAATTTTTTTGATTGAATGCTTGTAGTAAGGATTAATGGATTAGACCACTCCAAGGTTTAGAGTTTTTTACATAATGTGTTTAATTAGGAATTCATTTTGGACACTTCCAAACTACTTTGTAACAACCTTCAAGAATTAATCTTAGTCCCAAAAGTTTGTGCCAACGAATGCGATTATGTGTTTACAACATCCAATGCCCCCTCCCTACCTTCGTTTGATAGTGAAAAGGGGGGGGGGGGGCGAAAGTGACACTTTTTGAAACCAAAACTAAAAGTCAACAAAGGAACTCAACTAAAAAAAGAGTTATAGGTCTGAGTTTTTGCATGGCAGTTGCTTTATAGGGGTAAAATATGGAACTGTGAAGAAACGGCGGCGAAACCGCCGAAAACCGCCGTTTCCCGCCGAAATTTTTTTTGCCTTTTCTCGGCGGTTTTCGGCGGTTTCGACGCCGTTTCTTCACAGTTCCATATTGTACCCCTATAAAGCAACTGCCATGCAAAATGTCAGACCTGTAACTCTTTTTTTAGTTGAGTTCCTTTGACTTTTAGTTTTGGTTCCAAAATGTGTCACTTTCGCCCCCCCCCCCCCTTTATATACACTTTTTTTTTTGAATACGAAAAGTATCTGTTGTGAATAGAATTTTTTATCCAGGTAAAGTTCCGCAGCGGAAGGGTTCCAGCTTCATGATGCAGAAACTGAAAGATTTGTTGCGACAGCCCAAGCTTCCGACACACAAAATATTTGACGGGGAGGAACATTTTGAGGCTGCGCTGTCCAGTGGTCCTGATGGTAAGGTTTTATTTTAATTATACCAAGAACAGATCTGAAGTATAGATGTATTTACAGATAACTACCTCCCTCCCCCCGCTTTTTCCAAGGACTTTTTTCCTCTGCTACCAAATTGTTTTCTGCTACTTGGCTGTGTTAATATTCCCAACACTAATGGTTAATTTTCAAAGACCAAATAGAGAGTGGGCATAAGGTCCTTGGGATGTAGACATACAGTTATTTAACCACTTCCCCCTCTGGTGTTTTACTTTAATATTACTCCTTTTCTAGATTTAAATCATTGGAAGAAGAGTTAGGACACTAAAGGTTTGTGGTATCCAATCAAATGTGCAACCAAAGTTAACAAATAGGAAATCGTGCTTACAAACTTTGGGTACCATTATAATTGACAGTCCAAAGTGGCAAAGTCCCTTCTCTCCCTGATAAGGCACCCTTGACTCCAATCTTAGTTTTAAATCTCGCTTGCTACTGAACTAAGTAAACTCTTTATAACACTACCTTTATTTAGGTTTTGACGACGAGGTTTACGAGTATAATGATAGTACAATTCCTGAACATAGTTTAAAAATATACAAGGTGAGTCATCTAGCAATTTCTGTATGTTACACTGTTGGGTGTGTGTATCTCGGATTCTCTCTTAAAAGGCAATGTTGTTTACCTACTCCCCCTGAAACAGAAACCTGTTTTTTATGTAATTTCCACTGACTAATGAGCACCTACTTTATTATATATAATCACATTGTCTGTTGGTCTGTCTGTAATATTTTATTCTATATTCCTTAAACCAATGTTGACCGTCCGTGTGTTCTTTGGTAATGATATTCTGATTTCCATGAAAAAATGCGATATTTATTTTAAGCCTCGTAACTTATGGAAGTCATCATTCTTGTTATTTTTTAGGCTGATCAATCCTGTAAATATTTGTTGGTGAACAAGACAACCAGCGCCAAAGAAGTTGTAATGCTGGCTCTTAAAGAGTTCGGCATTACGGAGGTAAGATTCCCCCCCCCGAAAAAAAAAAAAAAAAAGATAAAAAAAACATATACCTACCTACTCTTTTATTTGACTGCAGAAATAGTATCTGTTTCCTCCCTCTTTCAAAAAAAAAGAAATCAAAGCTTTCAAGTCGATCGGAATTTCGAAGTTGTTAAGCTAAAGCATGATAATAAAACACTAATCAAACGAACAACGATATAAAAAAAGATAAAATACTAATAGTTCGTTGGTCTTCATTTTTCTTCTTTTTAGGAAAGCATGACAAAAGATGATGTTAAAGAGGTTAAAAAATGTAAATTACTTTGAAAAATGCTTCTTATACCTAGTTTGCTTTAAGCTTACCTACCTATTTTTTTTTAATTTATTAAAAAAAAAATTTTAATGGGAATTATGTATCAATGGATATAGAATATGTGGATATTGTGACAGGGGAATTTTTTGTCTCCAGTATAGTTTTCTAAAATAGTTCTCTCAGATATTGGTCAATACGTTCCTCCATGACCAGTGGAGTGGGATGGGAGGTATTGTTATTTTACCCAGCTTGGAGCAGCATTTTGTCAGGGAATCTACAAATAGACTTTATCACCAAAAACATTATATATTGTTGTATGCAAATCTAACTAAAGTTTAATTCTTACTACCTTACCTTTTCATGAATATGGTCTATCCATGTCATAAAACCTAACATCGAGACGAAAAAAAACTTATTTTTATTTTATGCGGGTTGATAAGAATCATCGGATATAAATCGTAAGAGCTTTGAATAACCAAAAACTAACCAAAAAAATTGCAAAATTTACGATTTTGTTTTATCGTAGGTGAGTACAAACTACGCCCTGTTCGAGGTGACCGCTGACAACGGACTGATACGACAGCGAAGGCTGGCGGACACTATGGACAACCTGGCACAAAGGATAGGGCTAGCTAGTAGGTATGTATTAGATATTTATTTCTAATGATGAAGTTTCTCCATACCTTAGGTACTCAGTCTGTTCTAAACAGGAACTTTGATATACTTAGTTATTATAAGAGTTAAGCAGCTTTTTGGAGATTCAGTTAGCTTTCGAGTTTATATCTAAAAATCATTTTGTTTGTCTACAATGCTCTAAAAGACGTCTAATTTTTATTGTTGAATATTATTTGCTGTATTCAATGAAAGATATAAGTCTAAAATCTTGTTTAAAGATGGAAAAAAAAGAGTGTATGCTTTAATCACGTAGCCAGTTCACCTGTTTAACTTTTCTTACAATTAGTAAATTTTTATTTTAAGGGGCCCTGCTACTTTTGGATTTAATAATCCTTGTTTGGAGAGCCATGATTAGTACATAATTCGAGTTTATTGGAATCTTTCTTTTACTTTTCGACTTCATAGGTATTATATAATATTATTTTAGGTACTACATCAAGAACATTCAATCAAATCAGCAGTTGGTACCAGAAGAATTGAGCACTGAGTTACAAAGGGAGAACGTTGTAACTCTTCTGGGTTAGTATAGTCAACTTTTAAATGTTACTACGCCTTAAGAATAAGGATATATTTTATTTTAACTTTTCAATAAATAAATTAGTTTTTTTTATGGTTTCTCTTGATTTTAATGGTTCTATGAACGTAAAAATTTTGTTTCTTGCTAATTGCTAATTTTAGCCCTTTCAAATTTTTTTTCAAGTATTATAGTTATAAAATAGTTATATGAGGTCTGTTTATAAATTAACTAGGTATTATTGTCTCTTTTTTTATTTTAAATTATTTCTGATTCTACTACCTAGGTACTTAAACAAATAATGTATCTTATAAAGTTTAATGTTGAAGCTTTTACAATTCAAAAGAAGAAGTTCTCATGAAAATTAATCCTTTTACACGAAAATTTTGAATTTAAATAAAATTGTAGGATTAAACCACCAGGAGACGGCGACACAACTAATGGTGGAGGATTTCACCTTGTTCCGTCAGATTGAACAGACTGAATATGTAGACTGGCTATTTGAACGGAATTCCAAGTAAGTACCAGTACCCAGGTATAAGGTATAACCAACAAGTAAAACAAATCGTAAATAATTGGGGGGCAAATGGAGACTGAGAGGTCGTCAATTTTACGATATGTTGCCCCCCAACGACAGCTGAAAATCATGTATAGGTTTCGTGATTTTTTCCCCGAATAAATTTCGTTATTGGTATAAGCTGACCAGTACCACCCAACAATAACATTTTTGTAATGTCATAAGCCATGCATTGCAAAACCTATTAATTTACACAGTAAATATATGAAATCATAGAAAAGCCGTGCAGTAATTTTATTTATCAAAAAATATGTCGTTTTATCAATAGCTTAATTAAGTAATATTACAGGGAAGGGTAATTAGGTTGTGTGTAATACGTCCAACCCCCTTTCCTTAATGATTATGAAATTTTTCCGTCAATCGTTAGTATAAAGACTTTAGGGGTAATGGTTAAATCATGGATTGGTGGTTGAAGGTAGCAACTTTTTGTCAAATAATTTTGATAATCTTGTGTTTTGTTTTTCGTCTGTAAACATTAGGTATGGAATTTCATTATTGTCTTAATTTTAGATTTGGATCTGATAATCTAAACAACTTTAGCGAGATGTTAAACAAAGAAACTTTGTGGGTTGTTGCGGAAATAGTTGAAGAGGCTAATCTTAGTAAAAGGTAATGTATATCATGATATTGCGGGTTCAGTCATAATGTGCTTAAACGTTTAGCTTGAGCTGGCCGTAGTTGATATACAGAAGTATCTTATCCTACTCAATGATGACTAAGGTCCAAACACTGAGAGACTATGACTAATCAATCAATCAATCAATCAATCAATCAAAAGATGTATGGTCATAAAGCTAATAAAAAGGATACATGGATATTTTAACTTCTGACAATTTAGAGTATTAAATGTCTTGAAACCAAGATTAATTTAGCTGGCTTAGAATCAGCCAAAATTTTCTTTTCATGAGTTTGTTTATTTTGAGCCTTAATTTTTGCTAGCACTTGGGTTGATATATTTCATTGTGCTTTGTCTGCTGTAAAAACTAGATAACGACATTCTGTGAGAGTAACCAAAGTCTTAAAAATCCCCCAAAATAAGGAAGGTTGCGTTAGTTCTAGTTAAGTCTAAGGAAATTAATTTTAGATCCATTGTCACATCCCTTTATCTTTAATTTTTGTCATTTTCTTTTGTAGGGATTACTATTAAACATAATAACTTTTAAAGGAATAGGTTCTTTATTAAATCTCCAACATATTTTTTTAGGGTAAAACTTGTGAAGCATTTTGTGAAGATAGCCAAGCAGTGCAAGGAAATTCAAAATTATAATTCTATGTTTGCAATTACATCAGGTATTAACTTATGGCAATGATTGTTGTTGTTTTGTTGTTTTTTCATGTAAAAGGATGAAATATACCTATTCATAGGAATTTACTTAAAAATAAACTCAACTTGAATTAACTGGTTTTTTTTGTTTTAATTTCTTTAAGTTGCCACTCTATATTTAATTTAAATTTTTTTCAACGTTACAAAAATATTTCACTTTTTTATGTTTATAGCAGTTTATATTTTCACATGTCTACATTATATATCTAGGTATAAATTTTTCCTGGAATTTTTAAATAAAATATAAATTACTTTTAGGTTTAATGCATAATGCTGTGTTGCGGCTACGTAACACCTGGGATCGAGTCCCTGAAAAATATTCCAAACTTTTGGATGATTTACAGGGGATTATGGACCCATCCAGAAATTTTAGTAAATACAGGTAAATTTTAAAAGAGGCGCAGCTACTCTATAATTAGGTTATGTCTGTCTTCCATCATTTAGGTTATAGTGTTTAAAATTCATTATTTTTAAACTCTCCTCTTTTTCAAATTCTTATCGCACTATTTCCCTCCCCTTTATTTTCATAACCAATAACCTGTTTTATTACACTATTTCCTTTTTGCTGTCCACCCAATTTTCTATATTAGCTCAACTCTTATCATTATTACATCTTCTAATTTTCATTTCCAGTATGGTTTCGAAACCGATTAATATTCGGTTTATCAGAACCGGTACTCAACAATACTAAAATATCATGTATAGCATCGACAGACAGTTTCACACGAATATTAAAACAAAATCCGAAAATTAATACCAGTTTAAATGGCCCGGGCCTTCTGCCTCTCGGGGTTAATAAAACTGGTTTTAATCTTATATTTTTTTCATTTTAATTTCTACGGAAAGCTGTCTATAATAATAAAACAACTATTATCGCATAGTTCTAACAAAATTTTACATTTCATTTGTCCAGGAATATGATAAAACCTGAGGTGGTGAAGCCTCCCTTGATCCCCATCTACCCGATGGTGTCGAAAGACCTGTCAGTAATCCACATCTGCAACAAGACGAAACTCGAGGGACTCATCAACTTTGAAAAGATGCGCTTTGTTGCTAAGGTAAAATTAAATTGCTAGAATTATAAAGCTCGTGAGAATTAGTAGTCTGCAGTCCACCTGAATGTAGCCTGTAAGGATAACAGATTTGATTTTACACAATAAACGTAGGTAATAATTTTATGAAAAAATCCTGAATAAAATAAAACACAAAAAATTAGCAAAAGTACTCAAAAAATCAGTGTTTCGGAGCCGTTTGATTTTGGTGCGGCTCCTGCTTCGGCTCCAACCTAAAATCAAAAAAAAACTCGACATATATTTTTTCCCCATAAAAAAATATTTTTTATTTTTTACTTTTGAAGGTTTTAAAAGTTAAATTTTTGATAAAAATGGACTTGAAAAACTTAAAAAGAGCATTTGCACATGACAAAACAGAGTTACCAAATTATAATTTATAAAAAATCTCTTTATTTATCTAGTCCGGAGCCGGAGCCGTTTTTTAACGAAAATTACGGCTCCGGCTCCGACTCCAGCAAAATATGGCGGCTTCCGGCTCCGAAACACTGCAAAAAATACCTTCCAAGGCCACCTGTTTGCCTTCAGGATCAGAACTATAACTTAAATACATTATCAACATCAACTTACACTTTCTTTCGTCTCCTTTACACCTTAACTTATTTTTGTTTTCTTTCTAAAGGAAATCCGCAATTTGAGTAACATGTGTTCTGCCCCTTTACGAGGTATACCTGACACAATCATAGCCATGAACGAACAGCCTGTCAAATATGCCACCATGAAACGGGCCAAGGGACGAAGAGAGGTAATTTTTTTATATTTAGCAGCTTCATGAAAAATGTAATAATCTTCCCTTTAAGTTGTAACAATTCTGGGAAGGGGAGGGAAATAAAATTGGAATGTAACATCTTCTGGAACCAAAATTTTATAAACATTTCTCGAATTTGTCGGCTGAAAAACATTAGGCACATTTATTAAAACTTTATTGTTTGTCTGAAACTAGCAATGTTAAAACTTTTCAATCTACAGAAGGGGTAATTTTCTTAAATGATAAGATCCCTAAAGTGAACAAACCCTAGTTAAAGCTTTTCTACTAACATTATATTATCCTAGCAACCAGACGCCCGCAAGATGTACAATGAGGCTCTGATGGTGAGGAAGGTGAAGGCGTACCTCAACACAATCAAGTCCACCTATGACGAGGAGGTATTGCAGAAGCTCTCTCTGGAAATTGAACCACCCCAGGTTTGCGAGTTTTACATTTTTATATGTGAAATGGTGTGCCATTACGTCCATCAAATATATTGCATTCTAAATTATCAGAATTAAACAATCCAACCCTTGCCTTACAATTAATATTAACTACATTTATGTATCTTTTTGCAAAGATGAAACACTGCACATATGACAATTTGCTGAAGGATGATGGAAATCTTCAAATTATTTTTTTTATCTCAATTATAAAACTTGAGAGAAGGGCGTAACCATCTTAAGATACTTAGTGTGTTCATGAAGATAAACTTTCTTTTAAAATGTTTTAAATATCAGTGACATAAGGTATTTTATTTTAGGTGAAAAGTTCCATCCATGTTGGAAGCTCCAGCTCCTTGCGAAGCGGAGGCGCTGGCAGCACAGGTGGCAGCCATGCAGCCGCTAGAGCGCCATCACCAACCCCCAGCAGGACGTCTGCCGGCAGCACAATGTCCGATGGAACAAAGTCACTCGCGTCGGCTGGCGGTCATACCAAGTTTGGCGCTTCCAGCCCCGAGGCTGAAAGGTAATGTTTGTTACTATCTGGTATTTTTTATCCCATAATATAAAGCAGTTAGAATTTTTTTATAAAGCTAAAAAATGCCGGTTTGAATGGATTGCACTTTACAGGAAGCTTTATAAATGTCTTTGGGTGGTTTTAGGCAATTGAATTTCCTGAACTCCTTCGCCCCCAAGAGAGGCTAGGAGTAAAGCAACTAGTTATTCCATATTATGTCAGAAGAGAAGACTATAACTTGTTTTCAATAAATCTACAAAACTTTCTTTCTCTGAATATTTATTAGGTACTAAAGACAATATAAAAATGATAATCCTTATTTCCTGGTTTATCCATATAAAAATCCTCCAATCTTTTATATTTATTAGGTATTATATTTCCTAATGCATAAAAACCATAATTTTTTTTTAGAAAACTGATGTCATTAGCAGAATCAAGTAAAAGGAAGCTGACCAAAGCCTCCAAGTCATCTTATAGTCTTTCCCCAGGTATTTGACAGGATTATAGGTTTTGAGCAATGGCATCCAATCAATAATGCATCTTTTTGGTAGCCAAAATCAAAGCTTAATATTTCACTTTGCTCCGTATTGAGTGATATTAACAGGCTTAAAATGTACATTGTACAATCAATGGTAGTTAAACTACTTTTCTAAACTCAGATCATTTGTGATTTGAAGATTTTTCCTTTGGCCCACTATCCCTGTCCACCATAGCTTGTTTTAAGCAGAGCAGTTACTGCATAATTTCTTCAACTTTATCTTAAGCAATTTTCTGAAACTCTAAAATAAAACTTTTCTTTCTGATATCTATATTTTCAAATATTTTAATAAGAACTATTAAAATTTAACTGTGGGTTTTTTTTGCATTGAAATTCCAGTAGGTACCTATGAAAAACTATTGTATATAGTTGGAACAAGAAGGTAAAAATAACATTTGTCTAGGTCCATCGCCGGTACAACTGCGGCGGGATGGTGACATGCCCCCGGGACCCCGCAGGGTTGGTAGTGGACCCCTCATCACTCATTCAACAGCTTCTACTATGTCCACTGAGTCAACTCCAGGCAATTCAGGTATTTCTAGAATTTAATCAAAATAAATCCGCGAATATTGACTATTGAATACGTTGTAGTTTACTATTAGTAGGTCGCTGTGGCCGGGCTATAAACTTGATTTTCGGCTCAGATAAAATATTCTCCAGTAACTAGTTTTAAAAGGTTGATTTTCATATCTTCATCAAAACTACAGGATAGAAAACTTAAATTCTGTATACTAATAAAAGAAAATTAATATTTTAAAATGAAATAATCTTTTTTTTAGGCCGTGGACCTATACCAGTTACACTATCAGCAGAAAGTAGCAGTGTGTCATCTTTACCTGGGCTTAGAAGGTCTTCTGTCTCTAGTCAGGTAAATAGGCAGACAGACAGACAGGCAGACAGCAGCACAGTAAATAAATAGATAGATATTATATTATATACAGAGATAAATGAAAGTCAGATTATTAGACAATAAGACTAACAGACAGACAGATGAATAAGAAAGTAACAGTATGTCATCTTTACCTGGACTTAAAAGTTTTTTTTGTCTCTAGCTAGGCAAATAGACAGACATAGAGATATGTAGACAGACAAATCTGTATATCTATCTAATTATTGATAACTTAAAGCTGCTATTCATCGGAATTTGTTATTTGTTAACCATTTAATACCATAAATCTCGTTAATAAGTCAAAAAAAAGCACTTTTAAAAAGGAAAACCCTTTGTGCTAATTTATCGATGAACATCAATTCAAACCTGTTCTTAAATATATACGTTGCTGTAAGATTATGAGTTCTCAAATAATCACCCCTTCCTTAGTAAAGGGGGGGGGGGTTAATGCAGCCATCTCGTAATCAATGTATAAATGGCACTGTGAATTCGAATTTTGATATGAAATTTTGCATGAGTAATCCTTGGTAGGTCTATTTTCCCTAAATCGAACAAAAAGTTGGAAAAGTAACGGCGTTTAGCCATTTTTTTGCTAAATCTAAAAAAATGTTTTTTGTATCATATCACATGATTTAAAGCAAAATTATGTTTCAAAAAGTTGATTCCTACGTAATTTATGACAGATTTGCCCTAAAATTGCCAATAACGGCTAAGCCGTTAGCCGTTATTTTAAAATTTTTTTGTTCGATTTAGGGAAAATAGACCTACCAAGGATTACTCATGCAAAATTTCAGATTAAAATTCGAATTCACAGTGCCATTTATACATTGATTACGAGATGGCTGCATTAACCCCCCCCCCCCCCTTAGTAATTATCATTCTTTAACCTGAATAATTCAGGATGAGGAAACTTTGCGAAGGTCAGACTTTGGATTGAGACACAAGGACAAACATATTGAGAGGAAGGTGTCTTCTTTATCTTGTAGCGGGGCTTCAGGTAACTTTTTGTGCTTTTATAAATATTAATCACGTGTTCTCCCTTCTCAGTTGAGTTACCTTTTTTATTAGCAAGTTAATTATGTTGTAATAGGACAATCCACTGATGCATAGCAGTCTTTATAATTTAAAATCTGCGTTTACAGAAAATGTCACAATGATTATAATAACTATAACAGTTGTCTTGAAAACCTAAATTATAAGGTGTCCAAATTGATTTGACCGGGCGATGTTCAACTACCAGCCTACCCTCCCCCACGCCGCCCCGTCCGCCAGACTACACGACCGCGTCGGGCGGTGCACGCAGCCTGAAAACCGGCATCCGGCCGCGAGTCAGCCGCACACAGTCCAGAGACGGCGGCAGCCAATCCGCAGGAGCTAAGAACGACGACGAAGAGGAAACACAAGTTTCGGCGGTTTAAGGTTGCTTCTAAAATCGGCGGACTGTCCTTGAAATTGAGAAATATTTTACCCCGATACAAGCATAAAGATTCAAATTTTTACAAAATTGGAACGCCATTCACATTCTTCTCATGTTAGCCATCTAATGATGCCATATAAAATAGATCCTTAAATTAATCTAACTCTTAATTCCGAATATATTAATGGGAAGATATTACCTAATTAACACACTCCATCGGGTTAAAATATTTCACAATAGGTAGTTTTCGTTTTTATTGTCTAATTGAATGTTCTAAGCTGCCGGTGACAGAATGATGATAATCAGCTATGTTTTTGTTCTAATTTTAATAGGAGGTAGTCTTGTTGTACTGCATTTCAAATATGAAAGGAATAGGAATAAACATACTGAAAATTTTTCTTGTGAAAAAGCATTATCATTCCATACATAGAGGTTAATTCAGAGATTTGGATTTGACATATCAAAGAATTTTGCCTTCATTTTATCCTCTCTTATATTTTTCTATATTGATGACAATAACAGCTCGATATTTACTACCTAACAACAACAACAAAAATCCTGTAAACATTTCCAAATGTTTTCAAGTTTCTCCTACAATAAATTGACAAAAAAAAATTACCAGTATGTTTATTTCTGTCTAAGAAATGTTAAATTATGGATCATGTTAAGTTTTCAGTGGCCATCCGAATAGTCACAAGTAACATTATGTAACTCTGGAAAAATTTTAGTTTTACTTTAGAAACAAGTTGACATTTTTAACTTGTGACTGTTTTAATTTTTTGTGTCATTCTATATTAAATCATTTATTTAGTCAATAATATTTTTCTCTACTTAAGAAAGGGTGAATGAGGGCGAGGGGGGGGGGGGGTTACACCACCATTATCAAAATTTCGTATGAGATTGAATAATAGCTAGGATTAAGAATTAAGAAAATGAAAATGACTCCTCCCCTTCCCTTCCCCCTCCCACCTTTACACTTAATTTTAATTCAGGGGTGTTTTTAAAAATCACATTTAGAACTGAAAAAAATATTTCAATTAACAGGTATTATAGTATACCCCTGTTTCATAGGCTTTCAAAAGCAATTGTATTGATTTAATTTTTTTAGACTATGCCATATTCATGGATTTGTTCTTGTTTCTAAAGATATATATCTTAATCTGAGCTGGATCTTTAAATGTGTAGCCGTTGGCGTGGCTGTAGCCGTGGCCGTAGTCATGGCTGTGGCTTTAGCAACGCTTTAGCCACACTAACGGACTGCGGTCACTTTTAGCGTGGTTAACCACGCTACGACTACGACCACGCGTTGCCAATATGATTTAAAGATCGCATTTTTTTTGTGGCCACGGCAACGCGTGGTTAATATGATTTAAAGATCGCTATTAGGTTGGTGGCTGTAACTCTGACCACGACTACGGCAACGGCTACGCTTTTAAAGATCCAGCTCAGTTCTATATATTTTTAAAAGCTTAGTCCATGTCCATGGGCCATTTTTCTGGCCATACTTTTAGGAATCAAATTGATTACTAGGAAAAATTATTTTTTTCTTTTCTACTAACTTGACTATCATACATATTTGTTTTTAAATGTGTAAAATAATCTAGGTAAAGGGACAGATATTCAGCAATTAAAAAATAGTAAATTAATGTTATAAAGATTGATATTACAATTTTTGAAGATTTCTTTTTTGGAATTTTGGAAGATTTTTAATAAACAAAGTTTACTATAATGCAATATGTGATATTAATTTATTTCACACATGTCACAAGCATTAAATGATTTCAATTGAAAAAATCTTTGAATTTCTGTCCCCTTACCTAAAAAAAACTAATGTTGATACTTGTTACCTTATCATATCAAAGATTTAAGTAATTAACACATATTTAACGTTCAAAATTAAGATCTGAAAAAGTAAATTGTAAGAGCAACGATTAGGTATAATAAAAGGGGAGTTAGCGAAAATTCAACTTAGATAGAACTAGAAAAACAGTAAAGGGATTTGGTATAGTAATGGGTTTAATAAGGAAACTGTGGAGAAAGAAAGGGCATTGCAGCTGCCGCTGCTGCTTAAAAACGGTTTCTTCCATCGACTTTTAATATTGCTCGCCAAACTAAAAAATTTGAAGGTTTTAATGCCATCTTATTTTACTCCAATTCCCCCTCAAATCTTTTTGAAAATAAGAATCAAGATTCTTTGAAACATTGCTCTATAATTTACTTTTGATAAAACATCGTGTCATACACGAAAAAAGAATAATTCATGGTACATAAATATTAAGAGAGGCATTTTGTAGTCATATATTTGATACTTTGATAATCATAATTATAGTTAAACTTGTTGATAATGTCTGAAATACGGAGAATCCCCATTATATTCTTGTTTAAAGAACTATAAATGGCTGTTGAGTCTGACGGCCAAACTACTTGCCACATATATTTCATCTTATTTTGCAAACTTAGGTTGTGCTCTAAGCCGTTTGGCCGTCAATCAGCCGTTTTTAAAGGCTTAGAAGACAACCAAGTGGATGAGGAAATCCTTCTTATTTCAATCTTTATTGACTGGTAGAAAATATACAAAGAAAATACTTATTAAACTATTTGATGATTGTTAACTAAGAAAAAAATGATTGTAACCGATTAATCTTTCATATTTATATGTATTTAAAAAATATTGATTGTTTAAAATTATTGGTGAAAGGCAAAGCATTTTATACTGAACTCACAACTTCACAAGATTTTTACTTTTTAAGTACTTGCTCTGTTTTTAGAGTAGGAAAAAACTGCCTCTTTTTAGACAATATTTAATAGCATTAAAAAGTTTCCTTAAAGGACCTTAGATTGAAAAGAACTTTTGGAAATATTTAGTTAAAGATAGAATTAATATTTTTATATGACAATTTGAATGCCTTAAATGTTATCATTGTCAATTATTGTTTTTAAGATTTAGACACAATTTTTAAAAAGTACAGCAAGAGACATGTTAATTTTAAAACCCATTTTTTAATTTTCCATTAGTGTGGACATTTCTTCCAGGCATGCCACAAACATATTTTAAGTAACTATAATTCCATTACGGTATTTTTTTATTTGGTTCTGTTAGAAAAAATGCCAACCCCCCCCCCCCCCCCCCCCTCTTAATTTTGTGTCTACAATCTTTGCATGATAAATATTGAATGTTAAACGTCCATGATGTATTAATGTGATTTATATTTTTATTCATCTCGAATATTTAACTAAATTAGAAGATTTTTTAATTGAATAACATGTTAAGAATAATATTTTATTAATTGTTTGTTTTTTCTATTGATTATTTATTTGGAAACTCTATTTTGATCATTTAAGACATATTTATAACATATATTTTTTTGTTTTGGACATAATTTTTGAAAAGGAAATAGTTTGAAGAGTGGAGTTTTAGAAATCAATACATGTTTTTCTTCGGCCTTCAACTGGCTAATGCGAGTTAAAATACTATACTATTTTGCATAATATAAGACGCACTGATTACACGAAATTAAATAAAACTCCCCCAAATTTCACATGTATATGATCTATCAAGTTTCCAAATGAGATATAAATATATATTTATGATATGTGTGTGTATGTAAAAATTGTCCCAGTTTCAGATACCAAAACTAAAAAAATGGTTGTTGTAACAGATCTTGGACCTCCAGAGGAAGGTATCAAGGCAACACAGGTAAACAATAATGCTTGGGGCTAATTCAGGGACGTCCAACCTGGGGTGTATAATTATATTCTGCACAAGATTTATTTTCCCCAGCTTCAAGATATTTCATTTATGTTCTCAATCCCTACTTTCCAATATAAAGTACCTATCGATAATAGTAGATATTTAAGTAGATACGTTTTTTAATCTAAATACCAAAAACTTCTGAAATATTGGTGCTGTAGCCATTTCAGCTTTCTAAAATTCTAAAAACAAATAGTTACTGTTTGCTTAATCCAAATCTTAAATTCATAGTTGTTATGTACACTTATAGACAGCTTTTATAAGAACTTATATTAGGGGCCACAAAAACAGGAATTAAGTTTATAATTTTCTATTTGGCTATTCACAAAAAGCTGTCTATATTACGATACAATGAACAACTGTTCCAGTATGGCCTCGAATTCAATTAATATCTGTTGGATTAGATTAGATCTGGTTCTGAATTTTACTGAAAATCATGTATCGTGTTATATTATAGACAGTTTTCCACGAATATTAAAAAATCAATATTTACTATTTTTTATTTGTAGCCCAGCGTGGAGGTGTACATGAATAACAGAAGCTTGGGAATGGGTACTTTATATATCTCAGAAGCTAGAGTCTCTTGGGTTGGGATACAAGCTAAGGTATTCAAATGTTAGTTGAGCAGAAAAGCAGGGAGGGAGGGGACAATGGACTGTTTATCACACTAGTCCCCAAAGTTTTAAATTAACGTTTTCTTGTTCGTTTGACTTAACAACTTTGAGGACTTTTAAGAATTTTGATTAGTTGTTTATTAAGTAGGTAAAGTTTCGAAAATTTTCAACTAATCTATATAAGGGGTAATTTTGTGTATCATCATTGGTAATGCATCAATTTATCAGCCATTGTCTTATCTCTTGAGATCCCTTGTAGCTATGAGTAGTGTATGTCAGAATTTGTATGTTTAATACAATATAGAAGTCATTATTACATTTAAATCTTGTACCTAAGAGGGAGGTTTTTAATGCAACCATCTCGTAATCAGTGATTAAATGGCACTTAGAATTCGAATTTCGATCTGAAATTTTTCATGAGTCATCCTTGGTAGGTCTATTTTCCCTAAATCGAACAAAAAGTTGGAAAAGCAACGGCTGGCGGCTCAGCCGTTTAGCCGTTTTTTTGCCTATTTTCAGCAGTGTTGTGGATCCGGATCCTGGGGTATAAATTTATGGAAAAATCTACCTAAATTTATATAAAATAGTCCCTTACAAAGACATTCTCGTGATGAGAGCCAATCTTTAAGGTTTAGGTTCAGACTTAAAAATTAAAAGTATTTTTGACTTCGAGATTAAGGAATAAATATTTTTTGAAAAATTTGGTGATTATATTTTTATTGTCAATGATCCGGATCCGCACTGACCAAATTAAATTTGGAGGATCCGGATCCGCATACAATCAATGCGGATCCGCAACACTGATTTTCAGGAATCAACTTTTTAAAACATATTTTTGGTTTAATTCATTTTAAATGATAGCAATAACCAATTTTTAAATTTCTAGTACCAACAGCTACCGGCTAGAAATGTTTGATAAGGTTTTTGAGCAACAAAAAGTATTATGTGGAGATAGGTTTCGTGACTAATTTGCTCTTAAGATAGCAAAAAATGGCAAAACGGCTGAGCCGCCAGCCTATATCCGTTACTTTTCCAACTTTTTGTTCAATTTAGGGATAATAGACCTACCAAGGAATAAGATAATTCATGCACAATTTCTGATCGAAATTCGAATTCTAAGTGCCATTTAATCATTGATTACGAGATGGTTGCATTAAAAAAAAACTTATTTTGCCATTATTTACTATTGGCTTAAGTTAAAACTTTTATATATTTTTTCTCTAAATTATACTGTGACGATTTGTCTTTTACTTTAGGTAACAGGTATGCTAGATTTATATGGATTAACTTTTAACTTTACTAGAATGTGCGCTTTTGAAAATTTTCATAGTCTCTTAAATGATACCTGTAATCAAGTCCTTTAACAGTATCCTGTCTAGTTCTACCCCAATTTCGAAAAAATGGGGAGGGGGCGTCTGTGATATTTTTTGAAATAAACTTATTTTTTTTCTCATTAAGGTTTTCCTTATATTTTCACAAACAAAAAATATTTCGAACATTTATTAGAAAAAAATAAGTTTGTTTCAGTGAATTCAAAAATTGTATTGTCAAAAACATTTACCTAAAGAAAATTTTATTATTAATTTTTCTTATAAATAACAATTACAGCACGTTTTGTACTCTGGATAAAAGTAAAAATTGTTATTTATTAACATTACATTTACTGAATATCCTTAAAGATTTTCTGTAACTTTTTATTGGGGTGATATTGGTCTTAATTATTATTGGTGCGATGCTTTCATATACTTATTTTATTGTACACAATATTAAAATGTAATGGAGTCTACTATGTCGTTGTTTTTTGTCTCATTTTTAGCGTTTAGGAAGATTTATCATTCTCAGCTTTTAATATAAATTCAAAATAGAAATTGTTTGCTAGATAAAATACTTAGTAAAACATTTTCTAAGTTTCTGTACTCAGGTCGCAGCGTGTCATCGCTGATAATAAATTTTGGCATGTTGGAATAGTCCTTTCGGTTTAAAACCTTTAAAATTCCTGTAACGTTTTGTTTTAGGGCTTCAGTTTGGAATACCCACACATTGCTGTGCACGCAGTCAGTAGAGATTTAACACAGTTTCACGCGGTAAGTAAATATAAATACTAGCGGATACGCCCCCTAGTAGCCTCATGTAATAGCCTCATATCTGTGCCTCTGTCATATATAAGCCTCATATATGTCTGTGCTATCTGTGCAGTGCATGCTAATTAAGATATCTTGCAGAGATCTCTGTGTGTTTATAGTTGTCCCCAAAGTTTTTATAAACACATTTTCTCATACGTTTGAATCAAATTTTGGAGACTATCATTAAATCTCGTTTGGGTTGTTCAAATCAGCAGTGCCAGTGTCTAAACATTACCACCGATAATTTTCACTGTTCAGGAGTGTCTGTATTTGATGATAGACGTACGGCTGATGGACCAGGAGATGACCCCGTCCTCCAGCAGTGCAGGATCTGATATGGAGGACAATGAGGTTGCTTAATTTTACTTGTAGAGTATTGTATAACATATAGAGGAGGAAGTGATACATCAGGAGATATTTTCTCAAATTTTGATAATGTTCATGATTATACGGTCAAAACGCAATTTAGACATTCAACCGTTTGATTGCATGACCCTTGTCTGGGACTTTGTTGGTTATGAGTTAGATATGCTTGGGGCCAAGGCATTTTCAATGCCAAATTTATTTTTGTTTTTTCCAATGCTAAGTAAGTTGCTTAGATATAATATAAGGGGTTAAAGGAGGAATGTATTTTCCCACAAAATGGTGTATTCTAGGGAGATTCTAGCGAGATATCATCAATTTTTAACCCTCCCATTTTTTATAGGATGAATCTGAGGGTGGAATGACTGAAATAAGATTTGTTCCTGACGACAAGGCTGTTCTCGACAGTCTGTTCCAGGTAAAATAGCATTAAACCATCATACAACTATAGACAGCTTTTATAAAAAAAAGGAACAAATCGGTCCAGTAATTGGCTATCGGACCGACATTGTTTTTGGCTAGTGGCTATGTTCCTTGCGTCTAGGGGCGTAGCCTCAAATGAAAGGCTGGGTTTAAGTACAATATGAATATGACCGAGCTAATATTGTTTGATTGACTTCTATATACAAGAGATCCGATTGATAATGAAGATTTTTCTTTGAAATTTATATATTTCGTTATGAAGCAACAGTAGTTACTGACTTACGGTGATGAGAGTTCGAGTTCTAGTCCCCATGTGGCAACTCGAATTTCTCAGTTGAATACATTCACGCAACTTCCCCTGGTTGTGTAAGAAGGGAATTATTGAGTAAGTTTGGATACTTAATAGTCAAGTACATAATATCAGTACAACCCTTATCCCAAGCTCCTCTACGGAGAGTGTCATTCATTACGGTGACTTAATTTGTGACACCTGCCATACTCGGCGAGGGTGAGGTAATAATGAGTAGCTCTCATGAGATAGCGGGTCAAGTCATAATGTGCTTGAACGTGGAGCTTGATAGCCCTAGTGGCTATACAAAAGTGTCTCAGCCTACTCCATGACTACTTAGGTACAAACCCTAAGTAACTATGGCTAATCAATCAATCAAACTTATTATAATGTTTTGGTTGATAAATAGATTTATAACTTTTAAAAGTGAATAGAACAATATTTCTTTAACATTAAGAAAATCATTGAAATCTCAAAATGAGAAAAAAAAACCTAATACTCATAGAAATCGCTAAAACTTCCTAGTGCGTGTAGAAATGTTAAATTATATTGTAAAAACCTTGGTATTGGTAAATTAGGTTGCGATTTTTTACTACAGCGTTTTTGATAAAAGTGGAAACATTACCTCTTTTATTGTTGTCCAGGCTATGAACGAGTGTGCCGCCCTACATCCAGACACAGACGATTCTGAACAGGTAAGTTTTCACTAGTATTTCCAGGGATTTTAAGGGCAGAGGGGTTTATATTTTGCACGGGATTCCCTGCTAAAAGGAAGGGGGGGGAATATATAAGGGAGGGGGAAAAAGAAAAATTAAAGAGTACTGAAAACATTTTTTTACCCTCCTTGGGAAAAAATACAGAAGTATATGTCGTAGAGAGTTAACAAAAGTGAATAAAATAAAGAGCACTAAAAAAAATTTCACTTTTTACCATTCCTTAGCTTTGCCTCTAGTCTCTAGGGGAAAGTGGGTAGATTAGGAAAATAGCCTAAAACCATCCGAAGATATTTTAATTATTAAGTTGCATTTAAATATCCCTGCATTTAAAGGGGTAGAAAAAGACAATAGAATACGCTAAAACTATTTTTGGATGGATATACATAAAGCTACTCTCAAAGAGAGAACTTAATCGGTTCAGAAGTTATTGGAATTCATTACCTTATATATTTGGACTAGCCGCTTTCCCCCAGGAGGTAATTTTTAAAAAATTAGGTACCTACCTAAAAAGAAATAGGGACCCTCTCCCACTTGCAACTGCTCTAATTTGTGGTATAAACAAATAAAAAAAGGAGGGGAAATTTTTTGGTTTTGAGGGGGTTGGGGGTGTTCCGTCCTCCAAGATTATTGCCAAAACCACCACAGGACCAGTACGTATATTTCTTGAAGAGTAGAATCCAATTGGTTCAGTGATTACTGAGATCTTAAGGACAGACGGACGGACGTCTTTCTACTTTGTATTATAGATAAATGGATCACTACACTTTGATTTTAAATTATCCAGATAAATTCTCTTCATATAAAAATAATTTTAAGGAGGAGGAAGGTGGAGAAGGGGATGAGGAAGAGAATGAGGATGAATCAGGGATGTACGAGGATGCGGATGAGGATCACAGCAGTCATCAGAATGGTAACTCAGAGGATGCTATGGATGCAGATTAATGACTGCAGTTTCTATGCCACACCTGAACTGTCTTAATCAAATAAATAGAATTTTTCAAGGGTATCTTTTTCTAAGATATTTTCGACAATTATGATAATTCACCTTTGTTTATTTAATTTTATAAGTTCAATTTTTAAATTGAGATAAGGCATTGTTACTAATTACACTGAAGGCATAGCACCTGCTCATTGTAAGCTAAAAGTATAATTTCAATTTTAAAAATGTTCGAAAAAATGTGATCATTAATCCAGTAATGTTATTTTGATCTGGTGATTTAAAATATGTATGCTAGCATTTTATGTTTATTTATTCCTTCCTATGTTTATAAGAATATGTTTCATGTAAGGCTGTGTGATTGATGCTTGAAAAATGTTGGATTATGTCAAAAAACTTGTTTATTAACTTTATGACTTTAAAGGCTTCACAAAAGTTATTAGAATAAAAATATGATGAATTAATGAAACTTCTAAACATGCTACAAAAATGATATACATAATGTTTTATACATCTTTAGTATTAATATGTTATACTTATATACCCATCAAACATATTAAAAATAACTTTTTCCTTTAAATTCCTGATAATATAATGAAACTTTAAAAATACCTTCCATTTTTTTTATCTTTATCTTTTTTGAAAACAGTAAAAATTCTATATTTCCTATTTTTATTATATTTTATATGTACCTGATATTTTCTTTTTAAGCGCAATAAAGATAAGATTATTTTAGTTTTATGTTAATTTTTATGCTTTGCACTGATAGTTTTTATCATAATGCATGTAGGGATGGGTAGTTTGGCTATAATAAGATTCCTGGTATGATCTGTCGTGTCGATCAACAAAATTACAGAATCCGCTTATTTTCAACTTTGAAAAATGTAAGCTGCTTATTGGAGGTTGAACTATGAACCCAGGGAGGGAGGGGGACTGTTAATTACACTGGTACCCAAAGTTTTTTAACCACTTGTTCGTTGGCTCAGAAACTTTGAGTTCTTTTGCTTGATTTTGATTGGTTAGTTGAAATCTGGTAGTTTCTAAACGTTTCAAATATTATTTTAATGTACAAAAGGGGTAATTTTGTTCATTATCATTGGTAATGTTATGTATCTTTTTATTATTCATTGTCTTATCCCTGAGGATTCCTGGTATAAACTACATAGCTACGGCAACTGTACACATCTTCTTATCATGTCCATGTTTTCTAAACTAATTCAGTAATATTTTGTCTTCTGATAAATAATCCATAATTAAGTGAATAAAATTAAACCCATAGAATAAGTGTTGATGCATATATACACTATACAGCATGTGTTTGTACAATACCTTCATAAATTAAAAATAATTATCATATATCTTGATTGGAATTCTTTAAATTCGTTTCGAATCGAAGACTTTTAAAATTTATTTAGATCAAAAGTACATAATTGTCAAAATTAATAGCTTATTTTGTTTTCTTACTACCTAAGAGATAAGAAAAACAAAGTACAAATATTCTATAAAAGAAACTTGTCCGTACGGTTGAAAACAACATATTAACTTTAATTATTTTTTCTACTCCTGCATATTTTCTAGTTTTATTTTAATATTTTTTTTAAGGAAAAAAATAGTATTAGAAATTTTATTTTTTTATTTTTACCTAATAATCTGATTTTTTCAGCTGAATTTTATTTTGGAAGATTTATTATCTAATAGTTTCTTAAAATAAAGTTTTAACATTCTCATTGACAATACTAGCGTTAATGGCCCAAATCTCATTGGGATATTAAGAGATAAGACAATGGTCGATTTATTAAGATAAAAACTAGCCTACTGTAGATTTAATTTATTTATAAAAGGAAAGTTTTGAACCAACCAATCAAATTACATTAGTTTAAAGTCAACACAGGAGAGAACTTAATTAAATGATAAAACTTTGGGGGACTTTAAAAATTTCGGTCCATCATTCTTTTCCTCCATGCAAAAATCTAAAGTATTCGCTCAAATGATAAGGACGCCCTCCCCTCCCCTTTTTTTTGAGAAAAGGGGGAGAGGTATGAATCAACACGGTCTATTTCAACAAATGATATGAACGTGTTTTTCAAAAGAAGATATTTATTAAAAAAAATTTATTTAAAGAAAAATAGAGCAAAGACGTTACTAGGGAATCTTATTTCAAATTCTTCTCTGCGAAAAAAAAACAAATTTCAATAGATACAAGGACAGAGAGTCATTTCTTGTGCTCCAAATTTGACGAAAGTTATAGAATTATTTTAATGTTGTTCTGTACTTCATCTTATGTATAGAAATGAGTTACAACTATCAGAGATGTTTAAGACGCTATACCTAATAATCTGATTATCAGATCCATAAACTGGCCTTATAATAAAAAGTCAATGTTTTAACTACTATAAAAAAACATTACCTAAATGATTTATTTTTATTAATGAGAATCCTAATTATTTGAAAAAAATATTTTTTATATAAATTATTTTTTTGATTCTTATTCCCAATATTAAACATCTAAACTCACAAACAAGTTTCAAAACTTATTTTTAATTGAAAAAGTTTCCTATTTTCATACCTAATAGATAGATCTGTTTATATTAAATGGATTTGAAATCTGTGGAAAAATAGGACAAATATTTGTTGAGAGGATTCCCTAATAAGGTCAGGCTCGCTCTTCTAACTGAAGCTTACCCATAACATTACCTTGGGACTGCTTATGTTAGCTGTTCATCTTCAAGATACCCTAATGAATACAACAGAAGAAATTAAAACCACCAGAATATATCCTATTATATAAAGTAGTATCCTTATAATAAAGTAACAGGATTTCTGTTTGACTGGTTTTCGGTACCGAAGGATTTCGCTAACTTCTGAATGAACCGCTATGGTTCTCCTTTACATGGTAGCTTTTCATAGGTTTAGGGAAAGTTTTCAGCTGATTTTTGGTTAGAGTACCACCACCCTCCCAAGAGAAATCGCCAAAGCGTAACTACTCTACAATTATTTTCTTTTTTCAGACTCCATAAAAATGGATTTCATGTGGCTGTTCACTGTACCTGTCCTTAAATTGGCCATTAAAATCGCCATCTCCATATGTTCTATATTCTTGGTCATACAGGTCAGACTTAATAGTATGGTGCATCAAGGACTATTATGTTCACGAGTAAAGCAGCATCAAATGAAAATAAAAAGAAGTCACCATTAACGTTGCGAACCTAATCGGTAGTACAGACGTACAGAAAATATTGAGTGTGCATTCAAGAATATTAGTTGGGTTTAAGAGTGTTTAAGCTGTAAAATATTTTCGATCAAGGTGTAGTTTGATTATCATTTTATTAAAAAACAAGCATGAAGCCAAAGTGTTTTTTGTTTGTTGATAACCCTAATTTCACTTACGATACTCTGACCAAATCTAAGTAGAATTGAAGCATATCTACTACTGTAACTTTGTTCATGAAGATGTACTAAAAAATGTTAAAAATAAAACTATCTTTAAGACATTGAGATGGTCTATGCAAGCAACCCCAGTAAACCCTTTCAAAGAGGATAAACGAAAACCCAGGTAATAAAATAATAGAGAATGAATTAAGCCAAATCCTTATAATAAAGTTACAGAGTATGTCATAATGTGTATTATGTATGTCTCAAAGATGTCAAAAACGGCTTGACCGATAGTTTTATAAATTTCAGTGTTCGTTTTCGGCAATTTGGGGGAGGGACGTCCAAGCCAATTATTTTTAGGTGGATAAAAAGAAGATGTTGAAAGGTTGGGGGGAGGGGGAATAATCTAATGTATTTTCAGTTTTGATTTACGGACGTCTAAGCCTTTTATTTTGAGAGGGTAAAATGAGAGTTTCAAAGTTAGATGGGGGGGGGGGGGGATAAAAACACTAAAGTACCCCCCCCCCCCTTTGGACATCTTTGATATATGTATGACATATGACTGTGCCCAACGCATAAAAAAATCTCCCCCAAAAATTTTTTAAAAAATATGTAGGGGGTTGGTACCTTCCTCTTGAGGCGAAGCCACTAGTTTTATAAAAGTAAAACACAATAGTCTAGAGTCGGAAAATATCTTCTTTTTTTAAAACATCTACCCATCTTTTACAGTAATATTAAAATTACTTTTTCAGGAAAAAGTACGAACACGACCAAAAGAAAAGAAATCAAGTTATAGCTCAGTCATTTTCTAAAGATAAGGTATAAAAATACTTTTGTTAGGTACGTTATATAACCCGTTTTATCGGTTTGTCTTCGTAGTAATATTTATATTTATTGTTCTTGTCGGCAAAAGCTTTTCCCGTATGTCACTGAAACCGATTAATATCCGCTGATATTGAACCGGTTTTCAAACCATACTGAAATTTTGTGTATTGTATTACAGATAATTTTTGACGTATAATTCATAAGATAAATATCGTATAATCAATCCCTGTCTTATTGGCGCAGGCCTTTATCAATATTTCATTAGTCTGACATAGTAGTAGTTTGTACTATATGTATCCATTAGGTATTATTATCAATATTTCATTAACCTGACATAGCAGTAGTTTGTACTATTTAGCACTTCAGGTCCAATAAATATGGAATGAATCTTATGATTTTCATTTTGCTATCCTTGGAAAACATTGTAATTTTCTGTCCAGGTTCCTGAAAAATTGGACGCCATTGTTATTGGTTCTGGAATAGGTGGACTTACTACAGCTGCTATTATGAGCAAGGTACTTTTAAAATATTTATTTGGTACAGGGTAGTCCACAAGGGTTTGGGCACAACAGATGTAGGCCCCACATGGGTTAGGCATTAAAAGAAAAAACTGCCTGGTTTTATTTTTAATTAAAAAATAAGAGATGGGGATTTTTGTGCACTTTGATGGAAAACACATCGATCCTTTTAACTAGCATGATCCAGAAAATGCAGAACTTTGATTAAAAAATCACCATCTATGTATTTCATCCCTCTTGAATAGGGTCGGACATTTATTTAAGTTCTTATGTCCCTTTGATAGGTAGCTGATATTGTTTTTAGTCAGGGAAGAGAGTTCTTGTGTTAGAGTAACATGATCAGCTGATATTGTTTCTATTTTAGTCTGGGAAGAGAGTTCTTGTGTTAGAGTAACATGATCAGCTGATATATTTTATATTTTAGTCAGAGAAGAGATTTCTTGTGTTAGAGTAACATGATCAGCTGATATATTTTATATTTTAGTCAGAGAAGAGAGTTCTTGTGTTAGAGTAACATGATCAGCTGATATATTTTATATTTTAGTCAGAGAAGAGAGTTCTTGTGTTAGAGCAACATGATCAGCTGATATATTTTATATTTTAGTCAGGAAAGAGAGTTCTTGTGTTAGAGTAACATGATCAGCTGATATATTTTAGTCTGGGAAGAGAGTTCTTGTGTTAGAGTAACATGATCAGCTGATATATTTTATATTTTAGTCAGAGAAGAGAGTTCTTGTGTTAGAGCAACATGATCAGCTGATATATTTTATATTTTAGTCAGGGAGGAGAGTTCTTGTGTTAGAGTAACATGATCAGCTGATATATTTTATATTTTAGTCTGGGAAGAGAGTTCTTGTGTTAGAGTAACATGATCAGCTGATATATTTTTTATATTTTAGTCAGGGAAGAGAGTTCTTGTGTTAGAGCAACATGATCAAGCAGGAGGTTGTTGTCATACTTTCATAGATAAAGTAAGTAGTTTTGTAATGCATCCCCAATTTTGAAAAACAAAATTACCTTATTGATTGAAAAACGGTGCTAAAATTCCGTAAAGGTAAGAGGTTTAAGGCTTAAAAACAGTAGTAAAACGATAAAATTTATGTTAACTTAAAAAAAAATTCCATACCTAGTTTTTTTTCGATAAGAAATACACATATTTAGTTAGTATTATCATTCTACTACTGTTTTTAAGCCTTAAAACTCGCACCTTTACGGAATTTTAGCACAGCCTATTCCCCCCCCCCCCCCCCCTTAGTTACTTGTAGTTTTCCTTTACCTTTTAAAACAAAAGTATTTACTTATTGTTTTGTGTGTATGTTTTTGCAAGCTTTCCTCTGTGTTTGTCTGTATTGTAGAGGAATCTAGAGACACTTTATATATGCGGGACAGACTACATACCCTGATTATTGAATAGCTGCACAACAAAGAATTATTAATTTGTCTTTTTTTAGGGATATGAGTTTGATGTTGGTATTCATTATATTGGAGAAATGAATCATCAATCCTTGAATAAGACTCTTTCTGATCAAATTACTGAAGGTAAAGAATACTTTTTAAAATAACAGCTATCTTATTTATTTTGCATGCATTGTACGCCAGTCTATTTGAGCACACGAGTTGAAATTACTGATAGCCAGCGACAAGGGAGCAGGATTCTGAAAATCTATTACAAATGGAATTAATTTTCTGAATCACAGCCAGATAGCAAATTAATTTTAGAATAAAGGACTTTAAAATATCATTTGGGGCAACCATAAAGGTTCCTTTCTAAAATCTCTGTTTTTTAGGTCAATTGGAATGGGAGCCTTTGGATCCTGAATTTGACGTTATCTCAATAGGAAAACAAATCATGACAAAAAGAGTAGCAGGGCAACTATTAGATTAAAGCAATAGAGGTGGAAGGTGGTTAAATAACTGTATATTCCCATTTCGTGGACCATGTGCTGACTTTTAATTGGATCTTTGAATATCAGACAATAGCGTCATACATAGTAACACAGCCAAGTCGCTACATAAGAGCAGAAAACAATTTGCTTGCAGACGAAAGAGGTCCCCAAAACTGGATCTGGATAGTTACCTAGATCTGCGGAGGGGGGGGGGGGGGGGGTGGCTTTAGCTCTCCGGGGCAAATTTTCTATCCCTGCGGGGCAATCATTAAAATAACCTGTCAAAAGCTACTGTAAAAAATACGACGAAACCCACTTCTTTGTTTTCTTTCCGTGATCCTAAACATCTTTTTTTTTATAAATCATTGAATATAAAAGGACATTACTGTTCATAAGTAGCGCAGCAATAGTAAGCTAAAACTATTTTTAAGTAAACTAAAATACAACAAAAATAACTATAGAAGATGTTTAGTTATTGCAATGTTGAAAAATAGCACTGCATCAAAAACAAAAATATTTGTAAACGTGTTTTTTTAGTCGTTTGCTTGATTATTTGATACCTTTTATACACAGTTTTATAGAAAATCATTGCTTCTACAATAATTTTAATAATAATAAAATAGAATTTGCGTCATATTTCTAAAATTCCAAATACTATCTATTTTATTATCGGTGTGATATCATTACCGCCATCGTAATTTGTACTTAACGCAAAAATAAGCATATGATAGCATTCTGAAAATGCTTTTTTAGCCAAAACGTTAGTTTTCAAAGAATTAACAACAACCTATTCTAACTAGGTATTGAGTTCTAGTTTATATTTTTATCAGTCCTAAATTAATCCATACTATTTTTAAATGCATTATTTAATGTCATAAAGTCAGTCCTTCAGTCCAAATGTATGTTACTATATTTTTATATAGTCAATGTGCCCACTGAAATTCTTGGGGGGGGGGGGGTGCCCAACAAGACACTTTAGGGAAAACCGCCAAATATTTTGCTATTTTACGTTTACGTTTTTTTAAGGGGAAATGATGGTCCATCCTAATTATTTATCATGACAAAGGAAAGATTAAAAGGAACCGGATAATTATTTTTATATAGGTTTTCGTTAATTAGGTCGTGAGTTAGTCATTTTGTTAGTAGCGTAGCTACTGGGTTTCTTGTTTCTACATATTTACAGATTTAGTAGGGGGTGTATAAATTTTAACACGCCCCTCTAACGTTTAAAATCATGTATGTATTAAAAAGTGTACTTTTTTTAATGAAATTGTTTTCAGGAAAGGGTTGAGAGTTTAACCTAAGGAGTTTCTTGTTTGTCAATTGAGATGTAATTTTACCCTTTCATAGCATCATAGTGTGTATATAGTGATTTTGTTAAAATTTTTAGAGGTTGTTTTTATGAATGTGCATATCCTTGTTTTTCTTATTAATTCATAAATTATATGTTAAAAAAAAGGATTGACTTTTTTTTCTAAAGAACAATTTTCATATATTTTTGATTGATATAGGTAAACATTTGAATTTAAAAATCTTTTTGTAATTAACAAGAACATTAATATATCTCTCTCTTGAAAGATTTCGCTTGTTAGAATTTTCTAAATCCTAATAATAAAGTAACAGGATGTCTGTTTGTGTGTACCGAAGGATCTCGCTAACCGCTTAACCGATCGGGCTCTCCGTAACAGGGTAGCTTCTCATAGGTCCCGGAAAGGTTTATAACTATTTTGGGGGAGGGTACTTCTACCCTCCCAAGAGAAATCACAAAAATAAAAAATAAAAAAATTATGTATAGAGACTTGAACGCAACATAGATAGGTAACGATTTTTAAAAAATTTAAAGTGCCACTAGAGGCGTAGCCGCTAGTGTGTGATATAGTATCAACTCTATATTTGTTGGTTATAAGAATTGTTAATCTACTTAATATGCTAATCCATGATTATGGATGGGGGCAGGAGTAAAGTTGTGAGGGGGGATCGTTAGGTATATCAGCCAGCTGGGAGAAATACTTTTATCAGTGTATGCGAGCATCGCTCACAATATCCACGTATTCTATATTATATATATCCTATTATATAAAGTAGTAAGCTTTTTTTATTGTCTGAAGCTTCAGATCTCAATAACCTTCTTTCATGAAGCTTTACTTATGCCTGTGATGGTTTTAAGCTATATTATTTTGAGATTTAAGGGTTTGGATAATTTTAAGCTTTTTTTCTAGCCCCTCTTGCCCCTTTGATTACAGATTCTCTAGTATATATATAAGTTAGAACGTCCATTATTGATAAATTAAATTGTACGCTGAGCTTGTTTAATTATGTATTACTAGCGGCTATACCCCTAGAGGCCCTTAAGGTACCCTTGAGGTTGGAAGGGAGGGGGGGGGGGGAAGTCGACCCCACCCCTCACTTTCAATTGTAGTTTTGAAAAGATAAAGTTTCTACAGGAATTCCAGTTAGTCATACAGTAAGTCTGCCTAGCGGCACTTTAATTTGATCTTAAGGAACAGACACACACAGAAATCCTGTTACTTTTATATAAGGCTTGTATCGGTACTAATTGTCAACATTTGTTTCACTGCAAAGGATATGGGGATGAAAACAGAAAATATGTTGTTAAAACTGGTTTTCAAAAGTGGAGCCAATATCTCAAGGAACATAAAAATAAATATTTTTTTAAAGATGTGTGAACTTTGTATAATTAGCTCTGTACATTTTACTTATTGCTTTGTAAGTTTGTTTAATGGTTCAGATTCTTTTTCTATTAGAGAAAGTATTAGAGTAGGTAGTATAAGTATTTTTTCTATTAGAGAAAGTATTAGAGTAGGTATTATAAGTATTTTTTCTTTTAGAGAAAGTATTTGAGTAGGTAGTATAAGTATATTTTCTATTAGAGAAAGTATTAGAGTAGGTATTATAAGTATTTTTTCTATTAGAGAAAGTATTAGAGTAGGTAGTATAAGTATATTTTCGCCTTTTCACAAATTAAAATTTTTTCAGTATCGGTTGAAGCCTATTCTCGCCATACATTTTATTTTATATTTATATCCTCGGAAAGCTGTTTATAATACGGTGCGATAAGTAACTATTCTATATCTTTTTATATGGTCCTAAAGTCCTCTAAAACAGGTTGTCACCTACGTTAAAAATTGTTTTATCTTAGCAGTTTTAATCTGATTTATAAATTATGGTTTGATTATCTGTAGGTCGGGAGGGGACATTAGGCTGCTTATTATAATACTTAGTCTCCGAGGTTTTACAATAACTTTTCTATATTTGTTGGCTTAATAACTTTGGGGACGTTATTGAATTCTCATTAGTTGATTCATTAAGTTGAATGTCCAAACCATTCAACCACTAGTCTTCAGAAAGGATAATTCTGTGTGTCATCATTGGGAATATACATCAATTTATCGGCCATTGTCTTATCCCTGGTTTATCTGTCTGTCCTAATATTAAAGAATTAATTCATTTTAAATGTTAAATTCCTGTTCTGAACTCTCCTTTATTTTATGAAACTGAATTAGGAAAAGTTTGGTCCCGAGGAGCACGGCGCTATTGATAAATATTTTGAACTTGTAGCCAGCTGCTCTAAGTCTAGTGAACTTCATGGAGGTAATCTTTTAGGGTTTTACTGATGAATTATGAAACCTATTTAATTATCAGTCTAAACTATACTTATAATGAAGTAACAGGATATTTTTCTGTCTGTCTGCTTGTACCGAAGGATCTCGATAACCGTTGAACCGATATGGTTCTCCTTTACAGGTTAGCTTTTTATAGTTCCTGGAAAGGTTTATAACGATTTTGGGGGAGGATACCACCACCCTCCCAAGAGAAATCGCCAAAAATAAAAAAAAAACGCCTAGGTAGTGGATATTATTTTTGATAAATAGCTAAAACTCAAAAAACTAACCCTATCTATCGGCGAAAAAAAAATATTTTTATGGTAAACAGCTGATCTTTACTAAGATTGAAAAGAGAAAAAAATAAGTGCCCCTAGAGGCCTCTAGGGGCTCAACCGCTTGTATTAACATACTTTATTCAGTAACCAATGACCAAAGATGATTTTCATAAATCCTTTTTAGCCATGAAATTGCTTCCCCACTGGCTGGTCAAACTTGGAATCAAATTGGGACTCTCAAGATTCTTCAACTTTTATAACGAGGTGATTTCAAAAATTGAGAGAGGATAGGTATTGAATGTTAGAAAAAAATTTTCAACCCATTTTAAAAAAAATCTCCGACAAAGGTATTAATGTCTGGCGGTTTCCCTTAACATGCCTAGTTGAGCATAGAACTCCCCCCCCCCTCATATTGAATAAATTGGAGTAGACTATGTATGTCTGAATATTACTTTTTGTAAGTTTAGGATATATTATATAGCTAGCTAGGTTATATTTGGTACAGAGTAGCCCCGAAGGGTTAGGGTAACGCAAGTAAAGGCCCAGCAGCTTCAGGGTAAGAAAAAAACTGCCAACCCCACCCCCTCCCCTCTTATTTTAAATTTAGTTTAAAATAAGAGGGGAGGGTTCCTGTGCTCGCAAGGAACTATAACTGAAAGACCTTTTTGCAAAGTTCATCTTATTGATTTCATGAATATATTTAGGTTTTTGTTGAGAAGACTATTGATGTTGTAAATAGATTAACAGAAAATCCAGAACTTAGGTAACAATATCAACACTGAATACAGTCATAACATCCAAATAAATGGATTTACAATACATGGACAATGACATTGTGAGAGATTCTCGCATACGCTAATGTTTCTCCCAGCTGGTTGAAATAACGATACCCCCCCCCTCCCCCCCCTTTTGACTTTACTCAATCCCCATAGAAGAATATCTGAGGACCATTTTAGCCACCTTAATTGACGAAAAAATCTCTAGAAATATCCCCGTTTTCTATATCAATTGCCAAACATGAAATAAAACTTTTATTTTTAAGAAAATCTAGAAAGATATATTGAAAATAATAATTTAATTAATATTTTTTTAGGACAATTTTCACTTACTGTTGGGGTGATTATGGAACACCCCCATCTGCTTCTAACTTTAACATGCAGGTATTGTTTCTTATATCATTCAGGTTTAAAATAAATAGCACGTGATTATAAGTACCTTCCAGCATTGATCCTAAGTATTTTCTTTCAGAATATTATAGGTCACCATTAATCATTAATATATTAACGAGAAAATTTATGTTTCACCACTTTAAGTTGAAGAAAAGTAAAAAAATGTCCAGTATTTTTAGTCAAAATTCTGTCAAACGTTTTGTTGTGTTCGAGGTGTCTTTAATTGTCCATAAATAATTGAGACCACAATAATTGTGTGAAGATAATAACACACGAGTTTCATAATCTAAAGGGTGTGCAAAAAAATGCGGACATTTTTAAAATTGAAATTGCGCGGCTTGTGTTAATAGTAGAAAATTCTTATGCATATCGTTAGAACCGTTATGAACTCTAGTTTTTGGAAATATAAGAACGGATCCTGTGCTACGTATAGTTAGGGAGCTACGTGGTGAAATGTTCATATTGCCTTAAAACTTAATTTGCGAGTAAGTTATCAAATATCAAAGTATAAAAAGGTTGAATAAAAAAATTGCAAAACAAGTTTATTTTTTATTTTCAAAAAATGAATTCAAGAAAAATTATAAAATTAACTAATTTATTAACAAACTAACAACAAACAAAGAAGTTAACAAACTAACAACAAACAAAGAAGTAATGAATAACTAATAATCATTTTTAAAGATTTGATCTCCATTTTTCTGTATTATGGCCTTTGCTCTTGCTGGTATAGAATGAATAAGCTTTTTGCACAAATCTTTGTCAGCATCAATTTCTTTCCAGGCGGAAATTATTTCCTTTCGTAGATCCTTAAGTGTATTTGTATTTTTAGATGCTATCCTAGCTTTAATAATGGCCCATACATTTTCTATAGGCCAAAAATCTGCCATCTTTGGAGCTTGGATATCAGGATTGATCCTGGTTTTGAAGCTACACTTTACAGCATCCAATGCAACTTTACCTCGATGTATTGTAGCGCCATCGTCTTGCCAGATGGCATCTCCATCTGGATAAAGCTTTTTAACGGCAGGTTTGGCCTTCTTTTTAACCAAGTCTGCGTACATGACACCATTTACTGCTTTTGTATGACAAATAAATACAAATATTTAAAAAGCTTTAAAAATAGGTTTATTTTTTTTCAATTTTTTTTTTAATTTTCTGGTTTACTCGCAATTCAAGTTTTAATGCAATGGGAACATTTCACCACGTAGCTCCCTAACTATACGTAGCACAGGATCCGTTCTTATATTTCCAAAAACTAGAGTTCATAACGGTTCTAACGATATGCACAAGAATTTTCTACTATTAACACAAGCCGCGCAATTTCAATTTTAAAAATTCCGCATTTTTTTTGCACACCCTTTAATAACGACATAAATACGAGAAAATAAAGTAAATGAGCAAATACAACATAATAACTACATACAATAAGTACAAAAAGTATATGTTACTATTATCAATTTCTTGTACATAAAAGTAAAACATATCTATAATACAAAGTAGCTTGATGTCTGTCCGTCCGTCTGTCTGTCCGTCTGAAGCTTAAGATCTCGGTAACCACTGAACCGATCGGATTCTACTCTTCAGGGTATATACCTATTGGTCCTGTGGTGGTTTTAAGCTATTTTCTTGGGGGGTGGGACTCCCCCAACCCCCCCAAAAACAAAAAAATCCCCCCCCCCCCATTTTTTTTTTTCGTTTTTTTTTCTTTTTTTTTTCTTTTTATTTTTTTTTTTTTTCGTTTTTTTTTCTTTTTTTTTTACTTTTTTTTTTCTTTTTTTTTTTTCTTTTTTTTTTCTTTTTTTTTTTTTGGCTGAAGATTTCCTTGGTCCTTTATGTTTTGTAGAAGATTTTGATTTCCTTGGTCCTTTAAGTTTTGTAGAAGATTTCCTTGGTCCTTTAATGAATTTCGCCTTAATTTTTTTATCACCTCTTGGGGCAAAGCCCCTAGAGGCTAGGGGCGAAGCCACTAGTATATTATAAACTAATATATATTGAAAGTCATTCATACTGTACCCTAGTCGTAGTCCAAATATATGTCTGTACAAGTCAAGTTTTTGAACAAAAGATTTACCACATATACAGGGCGACCACTGCATACTATATATACTATAAATACTATATAGGATGAATTTGGATACTATATCATACTATATGACTAAAATTTACTATATATACTATATAATTTTACCTTTATTTGAACAAAATTTACTATATATATACTATATAATATTACATTTATATAACAAAAAACGGATATTGTCAGTTTTGTGACAATGCATCTTAAGAAGTGTTTTGTCTTATTTTCACAGTAGGTTTTCTCCTATTTTTAGCCCCTGCGGGGCAATCATTAACCTTTATAACCTATTAAAAGCTCCAAATGTCCGTCTCTCCGTTAGACATGGATGGGGGGAAACGTGATTTTCTTGGCTCCTATAAAAGATTGACGGCAACTTTTTGGCAACATTCCTATCATAAAGAAGCAGAATCAACTATAAAACATCTATGGCAATCGGAAAGCTTTTTAGCAGGTTTTAGGCTATTTTTTATATTTTTTTTACTTATTTCCCCATATCTTTGGTATCATCTTTTTAAAAACATTCATGTTGGTCTAACTGTCTTTTAGCAGGTTTTAAAGTTATTTTTATATTTTAGTTTTGGTCCGAATTTCAAACTTTTTTTGGATGATAGTATCAAAATATTTTTTTCCTTTGTTCTGAGTATCCAGTATGTAAGTTACTTTGATTGTCGGTCTAACAGTCATTTCATCATACAAAATAAAATAAGGTTTGAGGCTTTTTTCTTAAATAAATCTAAAATAAAATAATCATCCACGATTTTTTTGTGCTGTGCTATTTATGGATGTTGTCATCCTTGTTTAAAATAAAACTTTGCCGAATAGAACACACATTTGCAGGGATCTATAGGGATAAGACATTAGCCGATTAATTGATATACATCCCCAATGATGATACACAAAATTAATCCTTATATAGAAAAAAAATTAATGGATGGAAATATGGAAACTCAACTTAAATAACCAATCAAAATGCCATTAAAGTCCCCAAAGTTGTTGAGTCAACGAATAAGAAAGTGTTTTTTTGGGGACTAGTATAATGAATAGCCCATCGTCCACTCGCTCCCTGCATATTTGAAAAAAAAATTCAAATTATTTTTGCTTTTTATCACAAGGTATATTATGTTGATATTTCTAAAAAAAAACATTTGTAAGCATCAAATATTTGAATATAAGTTACTTTATGTGAAAAAAAATTTGCGCGCTGCGCGCGCAATTTACAACTTCATTTAAAACTGCTTTGACATTTATCTAAGTCTTTTCTCAAAACTGTATGTCTGACTAAAAGAATAACAATATATAAGTATATCATAACTAAAAGACTTTTTTTCTGACAATAAACATTAAAAACCTTAATTAAAGCATACAAAACTATATATTTCTGACTTGTTAAAATATTACTTTTTCTTGTTGTCTTTAATTAATTTTAGTTTAAAGAGGGTGTGTAATTTTTTAGGTGCGCACCGCCCTAGCAAATCCTTGTGAACACCACTTTATTAAAAAGTGACAGATTTTAAAGTGCCATTTGAAGAGGGTGGCAGATGGTGATATAACTTTTTAGTTATAATTTTATAATTCACTGTCTGTAAGTCTGTAATGCTATGGGGGAAATATGATTTTCTAAATTATTTCCAAAATTAAGTTTTTATCTCGCCCCCACCTAATTTTTTAAGATGGGTTAATCATTCTTCATGCTGATATTTTGTATAAAAAAATTGAGTTCCATAGGTGGGGCACATCTGTCTTGAAGTGTAAATGGAAAATGTGTGCCCTATAAGAAGAGAACAAAAGTTTTAGACATTTATATCAAGATTAAATCCCCCAACCCCCACATATGTCTTGAAGTGTAAATGGAAAACAAAAGTTTTAGACATTTAAATCAAGATTAAATCCTAAAAAAGGAGTTTCAGCATAATCATGACTAGAAAAGCAAAGTTTATTTATTTAAAATTTTTGAACAACTTTGCTTTTATGAAGTCTTTCATAGAACCACTATATATGATTTATTTAAGGCTGAATTTCCGTGACCTTAGCAAAGCAACTGATAAAAATGGCCATTAATTAACTCCCTTCAAGAGTGGTTTTATGAAGAACTTTATAAAAGCAAACTTGTTCAAAATTTTAAGTAAATAATCTTTGCTTTTCGTGTCATGATTATGCGGTAACTCCTAGGAGATGAAAATTGAACTTGAAATTTTCAAATCTAATTTTCTCAAAAAACCCTCAATAGAATATTTTGAAAATTTTAGGATTTAATCTTGATTTAAATGTCTAAAACTTTTGTTTTCCATTTACACTTCAAGACATATGTGGGGGGGGGGGTTAAATATTTTTTTTCAAGATGCCTTTTAGCTCCAAGTCATTCCAGGGTTGGGAGAAGGGCTGGGGAAGAAGAGATAGGGATTAGACGCCCCATAATCAAGTATTCCCGCCCCCTTAAACCCCCTTTTTAATATAGGTATATATAATCCACGCCACTGATTTTATGTGAAATTGCTTTGATAACAACTAGGCTTTGAGCTATTATTAATGATATATATACTATTATTACTAAATAATTCAAAGTCCGATACTATATCATACTATATGAGTAAAAAAAAATATACTATATATACTATATGGATAAAAAAAAATATACTATAAATATACTATATTTTTTTGGTTTTGGAGTGGTCGCCCTGCATATATCACATTACAATAAGTTTCAAAATTCATTAAAAAAATATGGTGAAACATAAATTTTCTCGTCAATATATTAATGATCAATGGTGAACTATTATATGCTTAAAGAAAATACTTAGGATCAATGCTGGAAGGTACTTAAAATCACGTGCTCTCGTTCGTGGATAGTCCCCTTTAAAGGAGGATGTGCTTAAGGACCATTTGGGCAGGGGGGGGGGGGTTTACTCGAGAACCCTTAGAGCTAGAGGGAGCTAATTTTGGATTTAAGCTTCTATGGGGCCAAAGTTACTTTTAAAATTATCGTCGACCCCCCACCCCCCCCCAAAAATTTTTTTTTTTGGGGGGGGTAAAAATTTTTTGCATTTCTCGCCGAATTAGGCAATTTGGAATCATTTGAGACCATGTTATTTTTTTCAAAAATTTTTCGCCTTACAAGCAACCCTGCGGGGGGACTTAGTCATTTTTTTCAAATTCTCGTTTATGAAGGTATATCTTAAATACAGTATGCTACTCTCTTAGTTTTAAAGATAATTGGATGAAATCTTTTTGATTGTGTCACTAATTACCCCAAGTTTTGGTATCTTTAAAAAAAAACGGCGGCGGGACCGCCGCTCCCGCCGTCCGCCGCCGTTTTCCGCCGCCACCAAAAAAGAAATTTTTTATTGCATTTCTCGCCGAATTAGGCAATTTGGAATCATTTGAGACCATGTTATTTTTTCAAAAATTTTTCCCCTAACAAGCAACCCTGCGGGGGGGACTTAGTCATTTTTTTCAAAATTCTCGTTTATGAAGGTATATCTTAAATACTGTATGCTACTCTCTTAGTTTTAAAGATAATTGGATGAAATCTTTTTGATTGTGTCACTAATTACCCCAAGTTTTGATTCAGTTATGTTAAAAAAGTATTATTTTAAAAAATCAGGTTGATATCTTTAAAAATAAGCTCAGAACTCATATTTTAAGCGTTTGGGGGGTTTTTGTGCTCCACAAGCCCTAAGAAGGAAAGTCCCAAAATGAATCTGTAATGGTTCGTTGATTCAGTTATGTTAAAAAAGTATTATTTTAAAAAAATCAGGTTGATATCTTTAAAAATAAGCTCAGAACTCATATTTTTAGCGTTTGGGGGGTTTTTGTGCTCCACAAGCCCTAAGAAGGAAGGTGCCGAAATTCAATTTTCAAAGTTTTATGTGTACATCCAGTCGTATAAGAGAGCCTACAAAAAGAATTAGGTTGATAACTATAAAAATAAGCCCACACGGCCTTCCCAAACTTGGGGTAAGGGGGGGGGAAGTTTGTACAGTTATAGGAAATGAAATTCAGTACTAAAGTTTGGGAGGGCCGTGTGGGTTTGTTTTTAGAGTTATCAACCTAATTCTTTTTGTGAGCTCTCTTATATGACTGGATCTACACATAAAACTTTGAAAATTGAATTTTGGGACTTTCCCTCTAGGGGCTAGTGGAGCAAAAGACCCCCCCAAACACTAAAAATTTAAGTTCTGAGCTTATTTTTAGAGATATTGAGATTATTTTTTTTTCAGAATTTGGAATCATTTGAGACCATGTTATTTTTTTCAAAAATTTTTCGCCTTACAAGCAACCCTGCGGGGGGACTTAGTCATTTTTTTCAAATTCTCGTTTATGAAGGTATATCTTAAATACAGTATGCTACTCTCTTAGTTTTAAAGATAATTGGATGAAATCTTTTTGATTGTGTCACTAATTACCCCAAGTTTTGGTATCTTTAAAAAAAAACGGCGGCGGGACAGCCGCTGCCGCCGTCCGCCGCCGTTTTCCGCCGCCACCAAAAAAGAATTTTTTTATTGCATTTCTCGCCGAATTAGGCAATTTGGAATCATTTGAGACCATGTTATTTTTTCAAAAATTTTTCCCCTAACAAGCAACCCTGCGGGGGGGGGAAATTTTTGAAAAAAATAACATGAACTCAAATGATTCCAAATTGCCTAATTCGGCGAGAAATATAATAAAAAAAAATTTTTGGTGGCGGCGGAAAAGGCGGCGGGAGCGGCGGTCCCGCCGCCGTTTTTTTTAAAGATACCAATAGTTGGGGTAATTAGTGACCCAGCCCAAAAGATTTCATCCAATTATCTCTAAAACTAAGAGAGAAGCATACTGTATTTAAGATATACCTTCATAAACGCCGCGTTTTTTTTTAAAGATACCAATAGTTGGGGTAAGGGGGGGGGGAAGTTTGTACAGTTATAGGAAATGAAATTCAGTACTAAAGTTTGGGAGGGCCGTGTGGGTTTGTTTTTAGAGTTATCAACCTAATTCTTATTGTGAGCTCTCTCATATGACTGGATCTACACATAAAACTTTGAAAATTGAATTTTGGGACTTTCCTTCTAGGGGCTAGTGGAGCAAAAGACCCCCCCAAACACTAAAAATTTAAGTTCTGAGCTTATTTTTAGAGATATTGAGATGATTTTTTCTCAGAAACCTTTTTTAACAAAACCAAACTAAGTAATCATTGGAGATTTCATTTTGGGACTTTCCTTCTAGGGGCTTGTGGAGCAACAGATCCCCAAAAACACTAAAAATATGCGATCTGAGCTTTTTTTTAAAGATATCAACCTGATTTTTTTTAAATAAAACTTTTTTAACATAACTAGATCAACGAACCAATACAGATTTCATTTTGGGACTTTCCTTCTAGGGGCTAGTGGAGCAAAAGACCCCCCCCAAACACTAAAAATTTAAGTTCTGAGCTTATTTTTAGAGATATTGAGATGATTTTTTTTCAGAAACCTTTTTTAACATAACCAAACTAAGTAATCATTGCAGATTTCATTTTGGAACTTTCCTTCTAGGGGCTTGTGGAGCAACAGACCCCCAAAAACACTAAAAATATCGTTCTGAGCTTATTTTTAAAGATATCAACCTGATTTTTTAAAAATAATACTTTTTAACATAATTGAATCAACGAACCATTACAGATTTCATTTTGGGACTTTCCTTCTAGGGGCTTGTGGAGCAACAGACCCTCAAAAACACTAAAAATATGCATTCTGAGCTTATTTTTAAAGATATCAACCTGATTTTTTATTGGGACTTCATTTTTGGACTTTCCTTTTAGGAGCTAGTGGAGCAAAATACTCCAAAAACACTAAAAATATGAGTTCTGAGCTTATTTTTAAAAATGTCAATCTGATTTTTTAAAGAAAACTTTTTTAACATACCTGAATTAAGGAACTATTACAGATTTCATTTTGTACTTTCCTTTTAGGGTCTAGTGGAGCAAAAGACCCCCAAAAACGCTAAAAATATGAGTTCTGAGCTTATTTTTAAAGATATCAACTTCCTTTTTTTTAGAACACTTTTTTAACATAACCAAACTTGGTAACTTTTACAGATTTCATTTTGGGACTTTCCTTCTATAAGCTAGTGGAGCAAAAGACCCTAAAAACAATAAAAATCTGTAAAAGTTACCAAGTTCGGTCATGTTAAAAAAGTGTTCTTAAAAAAAATCAGGTTGATATTTTAAAAATAAGGTCAGAACTCATATTTTTAGTGTTTTGGGGGTCTTTTGCTCAACTAGACCCTAGAAAGAAAGTCCGAAAATGAAATCTGTAATGCTTTCTTAGTTCGGTTATGTTAAAAAAGTATTATTTAAAAAAATCAGGTTGATATCTTTAAAAATAAGCTCAGAACTCATATTTTTAGTGTTTTTGGGGGTCTGTTGCTCCACAAGCCCCTAGAAGGAAAGTACCAAAATGAAATCTGCAATGATTACTTAGTTTGGTTGTGTTAAAAAAGTTTTCTGAAAAAAAACATCTCAATATCTCTAAAAATAAGCTCAGAACCTAAATGTTTAGTGTTTGTGGGTCTTTTGCTCCACTAGCCCCAAGAAGGGAAGTCCAAAAATGAAATCTGCAATGATTACTTAGTTTGGTTATGTAATAAAAGGTTTCTAAAAAAAATCATCTCAATATCTCTAAAAATAAGCTCAGAACTTAAATTTTTAGTGTTTGGGGGGGTCTTTTGCTCCACTAGCCCCTAGAAGGAAAGTTCCAAAATGAAATCTGTAATGGTTCGTTGATTCCCCCCCCCTTGGGGTAAGGGGGGGGGGGAAGTTTGTACAGTTATAGGAAATGAAATTCAGTATAAAAGTTTGGGAAGGCCGTGTGGGCTTATTTTTATAGTTATCAACCTAATTCTTTTTGTAGGCTCTTGTACGACTGGATGTACACATAAAACTTTGAAAATTGAATTTCGGCACTTTCCTTCTTAGGGCTTGTGGAGCACAAAAACCCCCCAAACGCTAAAAATATGAGTTCTGAGCTTATTTTTAAAGATATCAACCTGATTTTTTTAAAATAATACTTTTTTAACATAACTGAATCAACGAACCATTACAGATTCATTTTGGGACTTTCCTTCTTAGGGCTTGTGGAGCACAAAAACCCCCCAAACGCTAAAAATATGAGTTCTGAGCTTATTTTTAAAGATATCAACCTGATTTTTTAAAATAATACTTTTTTAACATAACTGAATCAACGAACCATTACAGATTTCATTTTGGGACTTTCCTTCTTGGGGCTTGTGGAGCACAAAACCCCCCAAACACTAAAAATATGAGTTCTGAGCTTATTTTTAAAGATATCAACCTGATTTTTTAAAAATAATACTTTTTTAACATAATCGAATCAACAAACCATTACAGATTTCATATTGGGACTTTCCTTCTAGGGGCTTGTGGAGCAAAAGATCCCCCCAAAAAACTAAAAATATGAGTTCTAAGCTTATTTTAAAAGATATCAACCTGATTTTTTTAAATAATACTTTTTTAACATAACCGAATCAACGAACCATTACAGATTTCGTTTGGGACTTTCCTTTTAGGAGCTTGTGGAGCAAAAGACCCCCAATACACTAAAAATAAGAGTTATAAGCTTATTTTTAAAGATATCAACCTGATTTTTTTTAATAATACTTTTTTAACATAACCGAATCAACAAACCATTACAAATTTCATTTTGGGACTATCCTTCTAGGGGCTTGTGGAGCAAACGACCCTTAAACCACTAAAAATATGAGTTCTGAGCTTATTTTAAAGATGTCAACCTGATTTAAAAAAAAAACTTTCTTAACATACCTGAATTAAGGAACTATTACAGATTTCATTTTGTACTTTCCTTTTAGGGTCTAGTGGAGCAAAAGACCCCCAAAAACGCTAAAAATATGAGTTCTGAGCTTATTTTTAAAGATATCAACCTGATTTTTTAAAAATAATACTTTTTTAACATAACCGAACCAACGAACTATTACAGATTTCATTTGGGGACTTTTATTCTTGTGATTTGTGGAGCAAAAGACCCCCAAAAACACTAAAAGTATGAGTTCTGAGCTTATTTTTAAAGATATCAACCTGATTTTTTTTAAATAATACTTTTTTAACATAATCGAATGAAATCTGTAAAAGTTACTAATGTTAAAAAAGTGTTCTTAAAAAAATCAGGTTGATATCTTTAAAAATAAGGTCCGAACTAATATTTTTAGTGTTTTGTGGTTCTTTTGCTCCACAAGCCCCTAGAAGGAAAGTCCCAATATTTTTAGTGTTTTGGGGGTCTTTTGCTCCAGTAGACCCTAGAAGGAAAGTCCGAAAATGATATCTGTAATGGTTTATTAGTTTGGTTATGTTAAAGAAGTATTATTTTTTAAAAATCAGGTTGATGTCTCTAAAAAAAAGCTCAGAATTAATATTTTTAGTGTTTTGTGGTTCTTTTGCTCCAAAATCCCCTAGAAGGAAAGTCCTAAAATAAAATATGTAATTGTTCCCTAGTTTGGTTATGTTCAAAAAGTTTCCTTTAAAAAATCATGTTGATATCTTTAAAAATAAGATCAGAACTCATATTTTTAGTGTTTTTGGGGTCTTTTGCCCCACAAGCCCCTAGAAGGAAAGTCCCAAAATGAAATATGCAATGGTTCGTTGATTCAGTTATGTTAAAAAATGTATTATTTAAAAAAAATCAGGTTGGTATCTTTAAAAATAAACTCAGAACGCATATTTTTAGTTTTTGGGGGTCTTTTGCTCCACAAGCCCCTAGAAGGAAAGTCCCAAAATGAAATCTGTAATGATTCGTTGGTTCAGTTATGTTAAAAAAGTATTATTTAAAAAAAATCAGGTTGATATCTTTAAAAATAAGCTCAGAACTCATATTTTTAGCGTTTGGGGGGTTTTTGTGCTCCACAAGCCCCAAGAAGGAAAGTGCCGAAATTCAATTTTCAAAGTTTTATGTGTACATCCAATCATATAAGAGAGCCTACAAAAAGAATTAGGTTGATAACTATAAAAACAAGCCCACACGGCCCTCCCAAACTTTTATACTGAATTTCATTTCCTATAACTGTACAACCTTCCCCCCCCCCCCCCCCTTAGTGACACAATCAAAAAGATTTCATCCAATTATCTTTAAAACTAAGAGAGTAGCATACTGTATTTAAGATATACCTTCATAAACGAGAATTTGAAAAAAATGACTAAGTCCCCCTCGCAGGGTTGCTTGTTAGGGGAAAAATTTTTGAAAAAATAACATGGTCTCAAATGATTCCAAATTGCCTAATTCGGCGAGAAATGCAATAAAAAATTTCTTTTTTGGTGGCGGCGGAAAACGGCGGCGGACGGCGGGAGCGGCGGTCCCGCCGCCGTTTTTTTTAAAGATACCAAAACTTGGGGTAATTAGTGACACAATCAAAAAGATTTCATCCAATTATCTTTAAAACTAAGAGAGTAGCATACTGTATTTAAGATATACCTTCATAAACGAGAATTTGAAAAAAATGACTAAGTCCCCCCGCAGGGTTGCTTGTAAGGCAAAAAATTTTTGAAAAAAATAACATGGTCTCAAATGATTCCAAATTGCCTAATTCGGCGAGAAATGCAATAAAAAAAAATTTTACCCCCCCCAAAAAAAAAAAAATTTTTGGGGGGGGGTGGGGGGTCGACGATAATTTTAAAAGTAACTTTGGCCCCATAGAAGCTTAAATCCAAAATTAGCTCCCTCTAGCTCTAAGGGTTCTCGAGTAAACCCCCCCCCCCTGCCCAAATGGTCCTTAAGCACATCCTCCTTTATTTTAGTAGCTCTGTACAAAAAAGTTAAAAAAAATAGTAAAGGATTCTTATCACTAAATCTGTTAAATAAAAAAAATTTTAGGGCTAAATCTAAAGGTTTTGGAAATTTCTGTACTTTTCAAGGAAGCGTAATAAATGTCTTGGGGTGGTTTTAAGTTATTTTCCTGACCTCCCCTAGAGGTCAGGAAAATAACTAGTGATTAAATAAACAATCAAATGATTTATTGATATGTTTATTGATTAATTTACTATAACTACCAAAAATTATAATGGGTAGGGGGGTAGTTTAACTGTAATTTGTAAGTTATATAAACACATTCACTCATTCTTTGGCTTAAAAACTTTAATGTTGATTGTGTACTGTGTGGTACAAACTACCAGTTTCCAAACTCTTCCATCAATAATTATAATTTACAGATACACAGAAGGGAAAATTTTCCATTGTCATTTTCATAATCATATCCAACTTTTTTATATTTTCAAGCAATTTTTTGCTTTTAGGCGTTGCTGAACCGCCATTTTGCGAGTGGGGGTGGTGCCTATCCAGTGGGAGGTGCTTCAGAAATAGCCTACAATATTATTCCTGTGATTGAGGCCGCGGGTGGCAAGGTTCTAGTCAGAGCTAATGTTACAGGTATAAATCACCTTTTAGTTATTTTTCGCATCTTATTATAGACAGTTTTCCGCGGATATTAAAATGAAATATTTTAAGATTAAAACCAGTTTTGTTAGACCTTTTTTACCAAATTGTGATATATGGTTTCAGATTATCATGTACTCTTAGCTGGCTAAAATGAGGATCCCACTCATCCACCCTCTTTTACCCCCACCCTCTCTCCTCCCCCTGCAATAGAATAACGAAGTGACCAATAAGTGATGTCCATGCTGGCAACCTAATTTGACGACAAATTTTCTTCTGTCAAAATATCCACGTGTATATTGTACAGTACATCTATTATTTCAGGTATCCTCCAGAAAGGCCACAAAGTCGGAGGTGTCAGGGTACAGAAAGGATCAGAGACACATGAATTATTTGCACCAATGATCATTTCAAGGAATCGAATTATTATCATTTTTGTGATATGATTTGTGGTTTAACAAATAAAGGGGGGGGGGGGTCAGGTGGATTTATTCTAGATAAGTCAAAGTAAAATGCAGGGAGTAAGGGAGGGGACAATGGATCGAATATTAAATTTTTAAGAGTCTCAGACTTTGGGTACTGGCTTAAAGGAAATGTGCAAGAATTCAGCAGTTTCTGACTGACTTTGGGTACTAGCGCATTAATGCCCCGTTAACTAGCTGAGTTAGTTTTGAATATAGCAGACAGAAAATTTGTCCTTATATGACTGGTTATAACAAATATTTTTCCCAAGAGAAAGTGTAATTTCATGTATAGAAACTCTACTGTGATATTTATGTAGTAAACGATCTAAGAACCCCTTTAATTTAAGTAGCAGTTAAAAATATATGAGAAGGGTTGACGAAGTTCTAAGGGTGATTTTTCTAGTGATTAATTACAGAATGTTTACTACATTGTGATGTACTGGTAATTTAATTTTCAAGTAAAGGATTTTTTTCTTAGAACTAATTTTGTTCTCAATTATATTACCATGATCCCTTTACAATTTTGGTCAAATTTTTTAGATAAATCTTGTTTTCATTGGTTTTCAGTGAAAACTCTTAAATTGAATTAATTGCCCATTGTCCCCTCCCTTACTCCCTGGTAAAGTGACTCCTTATGCCGCTTTGTCAATCGAAGACCAAAGTAAACCCACAATGAAGTGTAACTCATCAAAGGTTTTGAAAGCAAAGTGTCTGTTGAAAAAAATATTAATTAGGAATGGTAAACTTAGGGATCTTGGGATAGTACAATAGAAGGTATATTTATCTTTCTTAAAATGTCTTTGGTAGCTCATAAATATTTGAGGGAATAAGGATGTTCTTATTATACCTAAAATGACTGTAAAAAAGTAATTTTTCGCGTTTTATCTAAGATATTCTTATCTTTTCATTGTTGCACTACAACAAAGAAAATTACCCTTATTTTTAAATAATTTGATTATTTACAGTGCTGGTATATACAATACTTTCCAGACTCTCCTACCAAAGGTAAAAGCTTTCTCAGATGCTATTCAAGCTAATGTTGTGCAGATTTCTTATACCTATGATCATTCATTGAATAAGGGGGGGGGGGTGGGTTTAATGCAACCATCTCGTAATCAGTGAGCAAATGGCACTTAGAATTCGAATTTCGAGCTGAAATTTTGCATGGGTAATCCTTGGTAGGTCTATTTTCCCTAAATCGAACAAAAAGTTGGAAAAGTAACGGCTGGCGGCTGCAGCTCAGCCGTTTAGCCGTTTTTGGCCGATTTTTAGGGCAAATTCATCATTAATTACGTAGAAATCAACTTTTAAAAACATAGTTTTGGTTTAATTCATATTAAATGATAGCAATAACCATTTTTAAAATTTCTAGTACCAGCTGCTAAACGGCTAGAACCGGCTCAAAACGGCTGGGAGCGGCCAAGAGTATGAAGGGTAGATAGGGCTTGTGACATGTCTAGGGGTAGGTTTTTATGTGTGCTGAGCTCAAAAATACTACTAAAAATAGTGACGGCCAATCCATATGGCAGCTGGGTAACAGCTGCAGCTCAGCTGCGAGCGGCCAAGAGTAGAATGAGTAGATAGAGCTTGTGACGTTCTAGGGGTAGGTTTTTATGGGTGCTGAGCTAAAAAATGCTACCAAAAATAGTGGCGGCCCATCCCTGTGGCAGCTGGGTAACGGCGGCAGCTCAGCTGGGAGAGGCCAAGAGTAGAATGAGTACATAGGGCATATGACATGTCCAGGGTTAGGTTTTTATGGGTGCTGAGCTCAAAAATACTACCAAAAATAGTGATGGCCAATCCATGTGGCAGTTGAGTAATAGCTGCTGCTCAGCTGCGAGCGGCCAAGAGTAGAATGAGTGCTGAGCTCAAAAATGGTACCAAAAATAGTGGCGGCCAATACATATGGCAGCTGGGCAACAGCTGCTGCTCAGCTGCGAGCGGTCAAGAGTAGAATGAGTAGATGGGGCTTATGACGTGTCTAGGGGTAGGTTTTTATGGGTGCTGAGCTCAAAAATGCTACCAAAAATAGTGGCGGCACATCCATATGGCAGCTGGGTAACGGCCGCAGCTCAGCTGTGAGAGGCCAAGAGTAGAATGAGTAGATAGGGCTTATGACGTGCCTAGGGGTAGTTTTTAATGGGTGCTGAGCTCAAAAATGGTACCAAAAATAGTGGCGGCCAATCTATATGGCATCTGAGCAACAGCTGCACCTCAGATGGGAGCGGCCAAGAGTAAAATGAGTACATAGGGCTTGTGACGTGTATTTTTGAGCTCAGCACTCATAAATACCTACCCCAGGACACGTCACAAGCCCTATGTACTCATTCTACTTTCGGCCGCTCCCAGCTGAGCTGCCACCGTTACCCAGCTGCCACATGGATGGGTCACCACTATTTTTGGTAGCATTTTTGAGCTCAGCACTCATAAAAACCTACCCTAAGCAGGGTTGTCATTTTGGGCGGGCGCTTTTGGGCCGCCCAATATAAGTTACTTTTTGGCAGTTTTAGGCACCCCCCTTTTAGGGGGAGAGAAAAAGGGGAGGGGGTTAAAAAAGAGGGGGGGGCGGGCCTATTTTTTGGGTGATATCCTTATACTAAAGTAACAGGATGTGTGTCTTTTTGTTTGTGTGTCTGTGTGTTTGTACCGAAGGATCTCGCTAACCGCTGAACCGATCGGGTTCTCCTTAACAGGGTAGCTTCTCATAGGTTCTGGGAAGGTTTATAACTATTTTGGGGGAGGGTACCACCACCCTCCTAAGAGAAAAAAATTGCACTCCCCAAAAAACTTTTTAAAAAAATTTATAAACTAAAAATAAAAATGGGGGGGAGGAAACCCACCACCCCCCATAAAAAAAATTATTCCTCCCCCCCCCCCCCAATTTTTTTTTACTTTTTCTTTTAAAATCTAATAGGTATAATAATAAAATTTAATTATCAAATTTGACTCCCCTCCTCAAGTGCCCCTAGAGGCCTCTAGGGCCGTAGCCGCTAGTTAACTATATAAATTAGTAAGCTTTTTTGTATCTAGAGAAGGATTTCGCTAACTGCTGAACCGATATGGTTCTCCTTTCCAGTGTAGCCTTTATAGGTCCTGAGATGGTTTTAGGTTATTTTATTTCTAATAATAAGTCTAGGTATGGTTTTAGGTTATTTTATATCCTTTTTAAATGCTTTTTACGACATTTGCCCAAAAAGGGTGCCCAAAACCACTTTTGGGCGCCCAAAACCCGCCTAAAACCCTTTTGGGCAATTGGGCCGCCCAATATCAAAAAAAGTGCCCAATTCGACAACCCTGACCCTAAGACACGTCACAAGCCCTATCTACTCATTCTACTCTTGGCCGCTCCTAGCTGAGCTGTAGATGTTACTCAGCTGCCATATATGGATTGGTCGCCACTATTTTTAGTAGCATATTTGAGCTCAACACCCATAAAAACCTACTCCGAGACACGTCACAGGCTCTATCTACTCATTATACTCTTGGTGGCGCGCAGCTGAGCTGCAGCTGTTACCCAGCTGCAATATGGATGGGTCGCCACTATTTTTGGTACCATTTTTGAGCTCAGCACCCATGAAAACCTACCCCTAGACACATCACAAGCCTTATCTACTCATTCTTCTCTTGGCCACTCGCAGCTGAGCTGCAGCTGTTACTCAGCTGCCATATGGATGGGTCGCCACTATTTTTGGTAGCATTTTTGAGCTTAGCACCCATGAAAACCTACCCCTAGACATGTCACATGCCCTATGTACTCATTCTACTCTTGGCCTCTACCAGCTGAGCTTCGGCCGTTACCACGCTGCCATATGGATGGGCTGCCACTATTTTTGGTACCATTTTTGAGCTCAGCACCCATTAAAACCTACCCCTAGACACGTCACAAGCCCTATCTAATCATTCTACTCTTAGCCGCTCGCAGCTGAGCAGCAGCTATTACTTAACTGCCATATGGATTGGCCGAAACTATTTTTAGAAGCATTTTTGAGTTCAGCACCCATAAAAACCTAATCCTGGACACGTTACATGCCTCATGTACTCATTCTACTCTTGGCCTATCTCGTCTGAGCCGCGGCCGTTACCCAGCTGAGCTGCGTCCTTTACCCAGCTGCCATGTGGATGGGCCTCCACTATTTTTGGTAGCATTTTTGAGATCAGCACCCATAAAAACCTACCCCTAGACACATCACAAGCCCTATCTACTTATTCTACTCTTGGCCGCTCGCAGCTGAGCTGCAGCTGTTACCCAGCTGCCATATGGATTGGCCGTCACTATTTTTAGTAGCATTTTTGAGCTCAGCACCCATAGAAACCTACCCCTAGACATGTCACAAGCCCTATCTACCCTTTATACTCTTGGCGGCTCCCAGCCGTTTTCAGCCGGTTCTAGCCGTTTAGCAGCTGGTACTAAAAATTTTTTTAAATGGTTATTGTATCATTTAACATGAATTAAACCAAAAATATGTTTTAAAAAGTTGATTCCTACGTAATTAATGATGAATTTGCCCTAAAAATAGGCAAAAAACGGCTAAACGGCTGAGCTGCAGCCGCCAGCCGTTACTTTTTCAACTTTTTGTTCGATTTAGGGAAAATAGACCTATCAAGAATTACTCATGCAATATTTCAGATTGAAATTCGAATTGAAAGTGCCATTTGCTCACTGATTACGAGATGGTTGCATTAACCCCCCCCCCCCCCCCCTTAATCCGTCGGTCTGTCATTCAGGCTATAATAATATAAATATCAAAAACTTATAAAGAAAATATGTGCAAGGTTTAAGATTTTTTTTTCTTTTTATTTGACCACTGAACAGCTGCTCTTACAATCACTATGTTTTTATTACTATCAATGATTTTCTGTGCATCGCTACTTTGGGATGTTGTCATCCTTGTTTTTAATAAGATTTATTTGTGATTTCACTCCAACATTAAGAGGATAAATAAAAACTTAGAATAAAAAATTTTTGATCCTATATTATGTAAAGTTAAGTAGGGGTTAGTTATTTCAAATAGAACAATAAAAAATGGTACTAAAAATAGTTAATCTTAAAATTAAATTTAGCTAGCAATAAATCAAAAGCTGTGGTAGTTTTGTATAATACATTATTTCTTTTAGGAGCTAAGTTCCAACTCTTACTTTACCGAGATTGCACGAACATTGAAGCCTGGTATCGCCTCAATGAATGTATTTCTTGGTCTTAATATCAGGTAAATAAAAGAGTCATTTTTGTAGCCTTTGAAGGATAGACCCCCTTCCGGCGGGCTGTTTGATTATGGTGGCAAAAGTATAAGATTGTGGCCTCAGCAGCCATTTAAATTTGAGTATTCTTTACTAGCGGCATTCCTAAGGGATTCTAGGGGCATGTAAAATGTTTTCTTTTCAATAGGTATATGTTAAGATCAGCTGATACACGTAACACTCCCCCAAAATAGCTATGAACCTTTTATGGACCTATGAGCAGCTAAACCGTAAAGGAGAACCATATCAGTTTCGCGGTTAGGGAGATCCTTCGGTAGAGACAGATAGACATTCTGTTATTTTATAATAAGGATACATTGAAAAATGCCACTCACAAAACCAGACCAAATTCAATTTGGATGGAATTATTAAGCATATTTATGTATTTAGCAATGAAGAGCTAGAAGTGAGAAAGCAGAATGTTTGGGCATTTACTACAGCAGACTCGGATGCGGCTGCAGTCAAGTAAGTATTTATTTCAAACTAGCGGCTAAGCTTCCAGTGGCCTTTAGTTGTACTTGAGGGAAAGAGGAGCGGTTTAGTCAGCCCTCACTTAACACTTTAATTTTAAAGAAGTAAAAAAATTACGGATATTATATTTTTTCCAGAGCTTACTTCTCTTTTGTCGGTTGAAGTACATTACCTCCAAAAAGTTAATCAAATTTCTTTTCAGTAAAGGAGAACCATATCGGTTCAGTGGTTGGCATGAATTTTTATATTCAAAATAAAATACTGCATACAAGTTTGTCTTGATTTATTTTAAGACATGCATGAGCTTTCTTTCTATTGGCGAGGGGGTTCCATGTTTACAAATGTACGCGGCATGTAGCACGATTATTATTGATTGATTACAATATTCCTCGAATTATCTCAAAGTAACTCCCCTCCAACCTGATTTTTAAATTAAATTGAAAAAAAGAGTCGGGCAGGTTTCGTTTGTTTGTTTATTACTATAGAACATATTAGGTTAGGTTATATTAGATAGCCCCACAAGGGTAAAAAATATTTTCAATTTACTTTAAAAATAATGCTGGTATCGGGGGAGGGGTCAGTGCTCAACAGAAACTTTGAGAGAAAGCACTCAATCTTCTCTACAAAGTTTGTAAAGAAACCTTTCAGGTATTTCAACCTATCCACAGAAGAGGCTATGGGCGCAGATGTTCCCCTGCTGTTCATCTCCTTTCCCAGCACTAAGGACCCGGAGTGGGACAATCATCCTGGCAGGAAAGGTAAAAATATTGGAACCAGATTGACACCTAGCCTATGACTTGATTAAGGAATTAACAGCTTTCCACGGATAGTAAATACAAAATTTAAGATTCGATAGTTCAGCAGAAATTAATCTGTTTTTAACCCATACTGGAATAGTTATTTTTCGTATTTTCTTAATATTGACCATGCTTAAATGGGTATTCCAATTTTTTTCAAGGTTGCAAAAACTTGATTTTTTAGGTAAATCTACAGCAGCCATAGTGACCCTATCCAACTGGGACTGGTTCAAGGACTGGAAGGACAAGGGAGTTAAGAAACGGGGTGATGATTACACAGAGATTAAGGTAATACCTTGTCATCACAGATTTGTTTTACCTTGCTGATTACGAGATTTTTTCCCCTGACTTTTGTTTGAAATTCAAGTAGTGTATAGTTGTATTTATTACGCCTTTACATGTCCAAAATGGTTCAAATTTTTACGCAAGTGTTTTTTTCACCAAAAGCAATATGTAGCTCTGTCAACAAGGCGGGAAGACTGTACCAATTTTGTATTGGGTCTTTAAAATCATATATTAGCCTCGGAAATATAAAAACAAGAACAGAAAACAATTTGCTAGCAGACGGTAGTTATCTGGATTATACATCTATACCTATACATTTATCGTTTACACAATGTTGTAAAATTTAGGAGGCCATTGGACATCAGATGATCGAACAGACTTGTCAACTATTTCCACAGATTCGGGATAAAATTGATTACATTGAAATAGGTAAGTTTTCACCTTTCGGTAAGGCAGCTAATTTGTATTTACAAATATCTTCCTTACCGAAGATTCGTTAGCTACGTTGAAAAAAAAACATGATTTTTTTCTATCTTTTTGTGAAGATTCTTACAAATTAAATTTACCCAATAACGTCCGTTCGTCTGCTTCAGAATCTTTTAATACATGTGATTTTTTTGTTCGCTGAAAAGTTTCGAAAATGTGATTCTAAATTGGTGATGTATCCCGTCCTCTAAAGGGTATTAGAGGTTATGTTATACACACAAACATGACACCAGCATGATAACTAACTATCAGGAAGATTGCCATGTCATTAGTCCAATTGCTGAGGGTTCACACTTCCTCACACTATGTTAATTTTCGTAGGAAGTCCAGTAACCAACACACACTATATTGCCTCGCCCCACGGAGAAATATACGGTCTCGATCACACGAGGGAGAGATTTGAACCCGAGATGGTCGCAAAACTGAGGTATGAAATTATTGACGTGAGCGGCTCGACATTGAATTTGTTGTTTTGGTAGAATTTTCAGTAAAAATTATCTTAAACCTTTTTAAGGTTTTGCCTTGAATTGTGTTACTGACAGCTTCGGCTCTAGATTTTTGTAGTATTATGCGGATGATTCTATCCTTATATGCACAAAGCTTTATTTTAATAGTGTTCTTTTGATTTCAACAAAGCTTTTGACGCGTTCAAAAAAGATTTGTTATATTAAGTGTTTTTTTTAGGCCAGAAACTGATATTCCTGGACTCTACTTGACTGGACAGGTAATAAAAGACAACTACATGGGTTAAATTTTGGACGGTTTCCCTCGAAGTGCTTAGTGGAGCACGGAAAGCCCCCCCCCCCCCCCCCCATTAATTTAAAATGGATTGAAAAAAGGGGGGGGGGTCGTTTATTTGTTACCTAGATATGACTTAAGGTTAGGTTAGGTTAGGTTATATATTGAGTTCTTGTCTAGGGATAAAATCAGATGGTTAGCCATAGAAAAATAAATCTACCCAACCTGCATCCACCCATCTATTTTTAATTTTTTTCAAAGATAGGGGTGGCGGTTGGGGGGGTGGGGGGTGGTCAAAGCTCGGTTAAAGCGTCACATGTTGTTCAAAGAAATTGAAAGGCTTTGAAAAATAAAAGATTCATCAAATACTTAAAAATTACATTATTTTTATAAGGTTTATTATAACGTATTATTACTTTTATCCAACACCAGATTATCATGTTCTCTTATAAAGTAAAATACGCAGCGGGCTAAAATAATGATCCCCTCCTACTTTCCTACTGAATGAACGAACTGACCAATAAATGACTTATATGTTAGCAAGCTAAATTACGACAATTTTTTCCCTGTCATAATATCCACGTATATTCTACATCCAATGTTTTAGGATATCTTGACTTGTGGTTTTACAGGAGCTCTCTTTGCTGGAGTCCTAACGGCTCAGGTAGGAAATTTTAAGGATCATTCGATCCTATCACCTCCCTGGCGATGAGCGGATGCGCTACGTGTTGAGCCACGATCGCGGGTATCTCTCCACGGATAGTAAAATTTTAACTAAACTGTTATTGATATTCCAGTATGGCTTCCTAACCGATCAACATCCACTAGTTTAGAACTGGTTCTCAGCCATACTGAAAAATCATGTATAGCATCGCATACAAACATTTTTCCACGAATATAAAATTGTACAATCATAAGATTAAAACCAGTTTTTTAGCCTTTGCCTTCGGCATCTCGGGGCTAAAAACCTGGATTTACTCTTTTTATAATTATACATTTTTATATCCACAGAAAGCTGTTCATAAAGCGATGCGATAAATAACTATTAATCTTCCTCCAAAGTCTTACTGTATATTAGACTGCCTGTGGTAGCAGGAAATGCAATAAAAAGTTTTTCTGTATGAAATTGAATAGGTATAGTGACATTTTATAAATGGCGAAATATTTTTTATCCATTTAAAACAAGGTTCATTAAGTTGTAAAGTCGTAAATGCATTGCCCTCCTTAAAACTAGCAAGCGCCAATGATTCTTGACAAGTTTTATGAATATATATTTTACTTGCTTTAAATTGATTTATTTTGTTCAGGCATGCCTTGGACGTAGGGTCATGTTTGACCTCATTGACCTCCATAAGAGAATTGTCAAGCAGAGCAAGAAACTGGATTAAACTGGTTTTTATAACAAGATTAAACTGGTTTTCCGTCACAATTTATATATTTGTAACAGTTTGACCGGATTGTTTCTATAGTTGGAAACTTGTTTCACTTAATTTTTACGCACTATACACATTAGGGCGGGTTCATATCGGAATTAGACAATGCGGGGATATGCAACAGATAAAATTAACCTTAAAAACATTTCTGACCGAAAAAGAATTTTAAAAAATTGAGTTTTAGAACACGACCACTTAAAAATATAATTCGTTACTTATTAGTATGCAAAGACGACATTCAAAAATCTTTTTGAATCAGAACTATGCCTTCATGGTGCTCCCTGGAAAGGCCTTGAGGAGCTGAATCAGGAACTTTTGTCCGTTTCAAAATATCTCGTTCCTAGCCTTAGAAATCACTAAAAAACCATAACTTTTTAAGGTTTATTGAGAATTGTCCAATTTGTAGAGGTTTTTTAGATTTTCTCAGGCTAGGAACGAGATTTTTTGAAACGGACAAAAGTTCCTGACTCAGCTCCTCAAGGCCTTTCCAGGGAGCACCATGAAGCCATAGTTCTGATTCAATAAATTTTTTACTCCCATTTACAAATAGCTTTACAATTGAATGTCTGGTCGTCAGCGGTTTTAAGACTTAGGATAAATTTTAAATCATCCAGAGGTGTATTATATCTATATAAATTGAGTGCAGATCCCCGCTTTGGCCTCAGAAAAAAAATGTCCAAAATCGACCCACCCTAATACACATGAAACCAGTTTACATAAATTCTAGATCAAAGATATTTCGTCCTAAACTGGTCCTGGAAACGAACCTTTACTGAAAACGAAGAATTTCAAAGTCTGTTAGCGACTGAATAGTTGAACGTAAAAGTGATTGCCACCATTGGTTATGCCAGTGATCTCACAGCGCAGGGGCGTCCAAGCTTTTTTTTTTGGGGGGGGGGTAAAAAATTTTTTTTTTGGGGGGGGGGTAATTCGTTTTTTTTGGACGTCTATTTCACAGCGCGTGTTTTCTTTAGCCATGTATTATTATCAAGTCTATTTCAGCTTATTTTCTGGCCTTCTTTTACCCGTAAATTTAAAAGGATATGCGAAAAGGTTCGTTTCTAGCATCAATTTACCGTTAACTGTAATTGATCTAAATTGTTTTAGTATGATGTTAAAATTTTTATACTTTATAAAAAATACTCCACCCAAACTTATTCATGTTGCATTTAAATTAAACATAAAAAAAGAATTGTTCACTTAAGATATTTACACAAAATATATATTGGTGCCATTGCTCTGAGCTTGTTATCTAATCAGTAATTATTATTATGTAATTATTCATGTATATATACCTATATTTTTATACTAAATTTTACATTTAATATATATTAATCAACTCTTTCTTTTATCATTATTAGCGAATCTTTTCTATAATTAGGTCGGTGCGGTCGTCCGTCCTTAACGGATAACTATCGTTTTCACTTCTATGGTGATTCTTGTAGTAGTTAGGTACGATTTTAATTTAGAAAGCGTAGCAACTCTATAATCGTCATCAGAAAGTCCGTACGTCCATTTAAAACATGTTGATTTTCAACAATTTTTTATGTGATCTAATTCTCCTATTATCTGATTTTGTGAATGATGATTCATGTTACAACAAAGGGGTGAGGCAGATGTGCCACTTTTTGAAACCATAAGTAAAACGCGCATGATCTCAGCCCATAAAAGAGTTACAGCTCTAAAATTCGCCACAGCAGTTGCTGTTGTGAAGAACAGTATGGAACTCTGAAGAAACGGCGGCGAAAATCGCTGTTTCCCGCCGAAATTTTTTTGCTTTTTTCCCGCCAAATTAGACAGTTCTCAATCATCTGAGATAAACTTTTTTTCTCATAAAAATTTCCCTTATATTTTCACGTGACACTTGTAATATTTCAAACATGTCAATATTAAAAAAAGTGTAAAAGAAAGTGTAAAAATCTCACAAGTGTCAAGTGAAAATATAAGGGAATTTTTTATAAAAAAAAGTTTTTCGCCGTTTCTTCACAGTTCTATATTGTTCCCCACAAAAGCAATTGCTGTGCCGAATTTTATAGCTGTAACTCTTTAATGGGCTGAGATCATGCGCGTTTTACTTTTCATTTCAAAAAGTGGCACATCTGCCTCCCCCTTTTAATGTTAAAAGCAAAGCATCTCTTTAATCAAGTCCTTAAATGTGAATTATGACACTCTACAATTTTTAGTGTTCGTTTGTCCTACAGTGAGCTTCGCTTTTATAGATGTAGTCATCCTAATGTATTTGTGTAGAAGCGTACACTCTATACTTATAGATTTATACTTATGGTCCGTCTGAAGCATATTCTTCTTTCTTAATTGATTTTTTTAAAACAAGAAATACATTTTTAATAATATTTATTTAATAAATTACGATTCTTATTGGACAAGACATTTTATATTAATATTTAAAGGACATTATTTATGTATGCTTTATTCAGTCTTTTTTTAATTCATTATTTATTGACTATTTATTTCTTGACATTCTAGCTAGCTGTTTGATATAGTGGTCTCTGAAAAGCACAATTATAATTATTAGTAGTAGAAGATCTCACATAAATTCAAAAGCCCCTTTCCTTAAAATTTATTTGAGACGTTATTAAAACAGGATATTTTTTTCAGGGATAGGAATGAAACCATGGGGCAATTAATTCAATTTTCTCGTATTCATTTGAATCCGGTGGATAGGAACCGGTTCTCATGAATACGAAAAAACTATGTCTAGCATCGTATTATATCCAGTTTTCTACGAATATTGAAATGTACAGCGGAAAGCCGTTTATAATACGATACGAGAAATAACTATTAAGAGTTTTCGCTGAGAGGCCATGAAAACCAGATTTATCCCGAAAGTCTTTAAAATTAGCCAAAATAAAAAAAGTTGCACTACTTCCAGTATCCAATGTCTGACAGACAAGAAAATGAGATTTAGATCCATTGTCCCATCCCTGTTTTTTATATAACTTTTGTAAATATTTCCCTGGTCAAACTTACATTGTTCATCCTTACGTCTAACTATCAGGAAAAAAAGCTTTAGAAATTAGATGTAAGTATTGCAGAGAGAGAGGGGACAATGGGTTGTTTATTACACTAGTCCTCAATGTTTTATAATAACGTTTTCTTATTCGTTGGTTGAACAACTTTAGGAACCTTAGTGAAATTGATTGGTCGATTCATTAAGTTGGGTTTTCAAACGTGTCAACCACCAATTTTAATCTACAGAAGGGTTAATTTTGTGCATCATTGGGAATTTAAATAAATTTATTGGCCATTGCCTTATCTCTCTGCATTATTGTCTTACCTTGTTATTGTAGCTGGAAGCATTGGGGTAAGATTTGTTGTAGATTTAGATCCCCGAACGGCTGCATTGTTCGCAATTACTAAAATAAAAAAGGCAAATTATGTCCATAAGAAGTTCAAAATGTAAAGATAATAATTTTAAATAAAAAGTACCAAGATGTCTGTCCATTTATGTATCTGTCTATTTGTGAGTAGCGATATACTGATATAATCTTTTTATTGCCTGACTTAGACAGTTCTTATATTTGTTGTTTGTATGATGAGACTAGAAAATGACCCATCTCCGCCATATTGGTTTTTAACTTACTTAGACAGCTGTTCGTGTATTTGTTGTTTTTATGATGAAACTAGAAAATAGTCCATCTCTGCCATATTGGTTTTTACCTGACTTAGACAGCTGTTCATGAATTTGTTGTTTGTATGATGAAACTAGAAAATGGTCCATCTCTGCCATGTTGGTTTTTACCTGACTTAGACAGCTTTTCATGTATTTGTTGTTTGTATGATGAAACTAGAAAATGGTCCATCTCCGCCATATTGGTTTTAACCCGACTTAGACAGCTGTTCGTAAATTTGTTGTTTGTATGATGAAACTAGAAAAGAGTCCATCTCCGCCACATTGCTTTTTACCTGACTTAGACAACTGTTCATGTATTTGTTGTTTGTATTATGAGACTAGAAAATGGTCCTTCTCCGCCATATTGGTTTTTACCTGACTTAGACAGCTGTTTATGTAATTTGTTGTTTGTATGATGATTATGAAACTAGAAAATAGTCCATCTCCGCCATATTGGTTTTTACCTGACTTAGACAGCTGTTCATGAATTTGTTGTTTGTATTATGAGACTAGAAAATGGTCCTTCTCCGCCATATTGGTTTTTACCTGACCTAGACAGCTGTTAATGTAATTTGTTGTTTGTATGATGATTATGAAACTAGAAAATAGTCCATCTCCGCCATATTGGTTTTTACCTGACTTAGACAGCTGTTCATGTATTTGTTGTTTGTATGATGAAACTAGAAAATAATCCATCTCTGCCATATTGCTCACCTCCCTAGGGATATCATAGTTCTTGTTAAATTTTATGTGTTGTCAATATAAGGCTACATACATTATTCATCTTTGACCAATATGCAGGGATTTATTGGATAAGACAATTCACGAAAAATTTATTTACTGTACAATGATGTCCAAGGGGGGTAGGGGGTCAAGGGGTGTTTACCCCCTCAAAGTTTGTAGAATATATTTTAATTTTGCCTCCTAAATTTACCTTTAAAAATTTTACCTCGGCGCGCCATTTTAAACCCTTTAAAAAAAGCTTGTTACCGTAGACTAAAACTATCGGTGAAAACTGATGGTTTGTACCAACCAATCAATATTTAATTAAAGTATAAACTTTTTTAAAGCAAACTTATTATAGAATGAGGCTATGGTGGTCAGTAAGGCACAAAAAGATGTCCAACTTTATAAGGAATTTTTAGCAGACAAATAGTTTTGTTTATATTGAGTAGCATGTGACTTATCCTATAATTATAAAACTGGAATATAATTTAAGATTCCCAAAAATATGTGTAACAATGTAACAAAATTAATTTATTTTAACTTTAGGTTACTTTGACCTTAATAACGCATTTGATATCATTCCTTTAAAAGGATAAAAAAGTTAAGACAAATGCATTTTATTATTATTAGTTATTTCCATTTTGGTTTTGTAAGTAACATTTGTCTGTTGAAGTTAAACCCCTAAATTCATTACTAGCAGATGCACCCCTAGCATCAAAGGGATGTGAAGGGAATAAAAACAGCCTAAAACCATCCCGATACTAAAATCAAAAAATGAAATAGCCTAAAACCATCTCAGAACCTATTTGAACCTTCCATAGATTAGAGAATCCAATCGGTTAAACAGTTATAAAATCATGAGCTACAGACAAGAAACCTTACTACAGGATTAACGCCATTTGCTTGTGAGAGCAGGAATGGAATTTTATTTCTCGTATTCATTCGAATCCGGTGGATAGGAACCGGTTATCATTCATACGAGAAAACTATGTCTAGCATCGTATTATATCCAGCTTTCTACGAATATAAAATTGTATAATCATAAGGTTAAAACCAGTTTTTTTTAGCCGGTGCCTTCGGCACCTCGGGGCTAATCTTTAATTGTACATTCTATATCCGCGGAAAGTTGTTTATAATACGATGCGAGAAATAACTATTATTGTCTCTAATATGATGCGGTGTAACCTAATCAAAGTTTACCTCATATCTTTCTTACTGGGGAGCACTTCTGCTACGTCAGGCACGTGAACACTGTGGAATGGTTTGCTGTGAAACATTCCGGAGTTGCGCCGAGTTTCCACATAGTCTAACATTGGCTAAATGTATATTGTATAAACGTCAAATTAAGGATTCCTACAATCTTTTTAAACAAACTTTTGTACAAAAAGGACCATGTAAGGGATAACCATATTCATTGTAAAACTTCCAACTTTTTCTTTGTTATTTTCACTTCTTCTTCACCATTTTTTGTTTTTTTTTACTTTAAAATAAGCTACTTTTTTTAAAATTATGTAACTGATTGTAGGAGGGGGAAAAGTCGACCTCATCAGTTTTTAAATTTAAGTTCCAAAGAGTAAAAGAATATTTTTTGGGGGGAAGGGGGGTGAAGACACCCTCCCAAAAATAGTTTGAAACCTTCCCAGGACCTATAAGAAGCTTCACTGTAAAGGTGAACAAGATCGGTTCAGCAGTTAGCGAGATCCTTCGGAACAGACAAAAAACGTTTACTACTTTATATAATAGGATTTTTTGAGGAAAGGACTATTCACCATACATTTGATGGCTAAATGACTTTTTATCAACAATAACAAAGAGTGCCATTTTCCGTAACGTTTTGTTATAACGTTTAGCCCAATGCGCTTATTAGGTCAATCTGTTCTTAATTTTGACCATTTCATATATATATATTTGGTCAAAACTAGGAACAGTCTGACTTAATAAGCGCATTTGACTAAACACTAACACACATCTTTTCGGAAAATACGAAAACAATTATACTCTTTATCATAAAATGCAAACGGTAGTTGCAAGAAGTGCATTTAAAATTGAATTTAGTTTTAAGTTAAATAGTTTGAACTAAATCTATAGAACATATGTATATTTGAAAGAATTCCAATTTTCTACCAGGTAGTTTTGAAAATATCAAGACTTTATAATCATATTTTTTAGATATATGCAACATAACTGGCTTTCTTGTTTTCACAAAAACAGCATGATGACTATTTTGGTGGTGCCAAATTGATTGTCATTACTGATTTGTTATGACATCCCCTCTACTTACAATCATTAGAGGAAGCGCGGTTATACCGCAGTTTGATCTATGGCACAACCCTGTTAAGGTCCATTAAGTCCATTTGTTTCCCTCTTCAATTATTTAATTAAGAGGATGCGCAGTTTTCTGCAGTTCGGTAAAAAATACTATATATTCCGGACGGTAACGTCCGAGAGTCCGAAGATTGAATTTATTACATTCATACACGAAACCGGACATTTTCTCTCTCCGTTTTTCGTAACGGGAGAGAGGATTATTATACCCCTAGGGGAAGGCTTCATATTCTCCCTTAGGGAAGGCAATTTACTTTGCGTTCCCCCCACACCTTGGCAAAAGGGGACGGGGGGAAAATACACTCGAGGAGACGGAGTGAGCGCCCACGGACTTACATATACACACGCACACATATACTCTACGGACAGACGTACATCACAGAGGGTCGGTTTACTGATTACACATCCGCGGGAAAGCACAGAGCGAGGGTTGTGAATTAAGGCCACGGGACATTTCAACAGAAGAGAAGGGGGGAACACACACATACTCTCGCACGGACACTCACACACACACACATACACGCACACACACACACTTACATACATCTCTCGGACTCGCTTAGTCATACATTTGAAGAACTAGTGAACGCATAACTGCTCTACAAGCGATATGGCCTTTCGGCGACAATTAAATCGCGAATTCCAGTTTTTATGTAATTAAGTTAATATGTTATAGTAAAGGATATGACTATTCCTTTATAACGTTTGTTATGACGTCCTATTTTTGTCATGTTTATGTAGATTACATCCAGTGCATGTGATATAACGATTTCAGCCAGAATATTCGGCGGTTTTTTATAATGAAAACGTTTTTTATTTGATTTTTGAGTCTTAGACGAGATTTTTTGTTTTCCCAGGTGGTCGGTTCGAGCATTAAGACCCCCCCCCCCTCCAGAGGACTGTCACAATTTTTCGGGGCGGTACTTCGAAAAGATTAAGGATCATAGGACCACCAGAAAACAATAAATCTTGTCATACTTGGGTTGAATTAAAATGTTAGTGAAATAATCCTCTGCTTTAATTCATCCCTGTTTAAATCATTTCATATGCAACTTGGAAAACTTCTTTCTAAATACGTAGTATTATCGATAATCCTTGATAAAGGTCGTCATATCTATATGCTATATTAGTGTTTCTTCTCTAATGACCCCTCTATGGGGATAGAGCTCACAAATCCTATTTTTTATGACATTGCAAATAAAGTAAAAAATTACTGATTTGTTATGACATCCCCTCTACTTACAATCATTAGAGGAAGCGCGGTTATACCGCAGTTTGATCTATGGCACAACCCTGTTAAGGTCCATTAAGTCCATTTGTTTCCCTCTTCAATTATTTAATTAAGAGGATGCGCAGTTTTCTGCAGTTCGGTAAAAAATACTATATATTCCGGACGGTAACGTCCGAGAGTCCGAAGATTGAATTTATTACATTCATACACGAAACCGGACATTTTCTCTCTCCGTTTTTCGTAACGGGAGAGAGGATTATTATACCCCTAGGGGAAGGCTTCATATTCTCCCTTAGGGAAGGCAATTTACTTTGCGTTCCCCCCACACCTTGGCAAAAGGGGACGGGGGGAAAATACACTCGAGGAGACGGAGTGAGCGCCCACGGACTTACATATACACACGCACACATATACTCTACGGACAGACGTACATCACAGAGGGTCGGTTTACTGATTACACATCCGCGGGAAAGCACAGAGCGAGGGTTGTGAATTAAGGCCACGGGACATTTCAACAGAAGAGAAGGGGGGAACACACACATACTCTCGCACGGACACTCACACACACACACATACACGCACACACACACACTTACATACATCTCTCGGACTCGCTTAGTCATACATTTGAAGAACTAGTGAACGCATAACTGCTCTACAAGCGATATGGCCTTTCGGCGACAATTAAATCGCGAATTCCAGTTTTTATGTAATTAAGTTAATATGTTATAGTAAAGGATATGACTATTCCTTTATAACGTTTGTTATGACGTCCTATTTTTGTCATGTTTATGTAGATTACATCCAGTGCATGTGATATAACGATTTCAGCCAGAATATTCGGCGGTTTTTTATAATGAAAACGTTTTTTATTTGCCTTCCCACCCTCCCTACTAGCTACATAATTCCTTCTTTGTTATTTTTAAGCCTTTTTCCACGCTTGGTTTTAATTTACGTCAAGTCATAATATTATACCACGTGGTAATATTTCCTTCGAATTTACGCGGCTTTTTATTCCACACGTTTTTTAAATAAAACGTTTGCAAATTACGTCGAACCATCATTTTATTCTTTCTTATTTATATATTAAACAACTAAAATTAAGATATTTATGCTATAGATTTACAAATGTTTTTTCGACCATATTGGAATTTTCCACGTGCTTTTTTATTCGAAACGCAGTTAAGAAAGAATGCCGCGTTTTCGATTTTAAAAAATTTTTTCCCCAGCTATCGGGGCTTAATATACAGACTTAGTAACATAATCGCCCCTTCAGAGGCGCTTACACATTCGCCCACGATTTCTTTTGGCTAACAGCACTATATAAAGAATTCTTTATTTTACTTTGTTGGCATGTTTTTAGCCAGTATTCCAACAGATGTAGTTTTTTATTCAATACAATTATTCTTTTTTACGCTCAGCGCCTTTTTTACGTCATTCGCCTTGTTTATATGTCTTTTATTTCAGAATTAATTCATACTTTCGGATTGTAATTGACTATGGCTGATCCCCAACTGCCTGCCAACTTTTTGGATCAAGGAGAGACCGAGAATGACGACGTTACAGACGCCGCTCTGAATGCTCTTCGCAATATGGGTAAAATATTTTTCTTATTTTATCTTTCAGCCAAGGATTTATGGCTCAGCTTGTCTAAAAAATCCTTTATTTATTGCCAGTTTTCTGTTTCGATTTCTGGTATGTTATTTCCGTTAACACGACTTTTACTGTAAATGTTTCAATGTGGCTACTTTTAGTCGGAGTTATTTTTTCCAAGTTTTTAAAAAGAATTTAAAGAATTTTTACATACGCCCTTTAATCTTCTTCTATTTTTTATCGGGTTGTCTCATTTTTTTACCGCACGACCGCGCTAGCTTTACAGAATTTCCATAAGTTTTTGCTACGGCCACGTGTATACAAGATATTTTAAAGCCATTTTACATAGAACTCTTTATTTTAGTTCTTTTTACGTCGTTAAAATCATAGATAGTTTTTTATAATATATTATATACGCCCCCAATGAGCAAGCTTTCATTTGTTGGCGGCGCCAGCTATTTAATGTTCTGTTTTTTCATTTTTTCAAACAGATATTTTACGGTTTACATTTTTTATTCACCCTTTTTTCGGCGGTACAGCCAGTCAATCCGGCTAGGATTTCAAACCCTCAGGGTAAGATGTTACACACGTTTCTCCTTTGCAAGGTTTAAGATATTTTTAATTTGCAGTAGGTTAAGAAATATGTTACCTGTCTTCTGAATATATATGATTTCTCTAATCTATTTATATTTCTTTTTAGAGATTCCCGCCAATATCAATGATCCGACGGGGAACGGCGGTAATAACGGCACGGCTACGACTCAGAATCCTTCTGACACCCCCCCAGCCAATCCACGCAAATCAAGATCCCCGGAGAAAACTCCTCCAAAGAAAAGATCCAGGCGTGAGTCAGAATCGTCTAGGCGTTCACATAAATCCAATGCTTCCAAGAAGCCCAAAGCCAACGGGGAAAAGCCGTCAGCCGCATCTGCTCCAGACGAGGACAAGATCCAGATGCTACAGGCACAAATGGATTCTATCCAAGAATTAATACAGAAGATGGCCGCATCTAATGATCCCTCCACTTCTAAACGGAAAGCCGAGGAACAAGCTTATGTACCCAACAAGAAAAGGAGACAAGAATTTATCCCTCCCGAATCTGAAGATGACTCTGAGAAAGATGTTGAGTCTTCGGACGAGACAATTGACTGGGGCGGCGCCGCCCAGCCGACATCTCTGCGGAAAGAGACGGCGGCACCCGCGTCCAAGATGGCAACCAAGCCCTGGCTGAGGGATGCATCCGATTCAGAAGAGGAATCCCAGGAATATTTTAATCGCCGGCCACAGTTCGAACCTGGCACAAAGGCTAGATCCAATCAAATCCACCCACAGTACAACGCCAGATATGATCCAGCATACGTGATGATGGGTTGTCCCCGCATGCGAAATATTCAAGGTTCGCTGGTGAAATATCGTGCCCCGGATTTTTGCACCATTTCTTACCAGGGAAAATATGTTTGTTTAAAATATTTCTCTTCGGATTTTTATTTCCTTTCTTACTTCTACACTAATTTTTATAAGTATAATGCTATAGGGCAGCCTCTTTCTTTCGCGGTCGGCCCCTTTGCTCCCTACTAGTCCTATTTTAAGCAAAGGCTTTTACATAGGTACGATTTTAAATAATTTTTCTTACTTCTCATACATGTCAGACTCGCGTCGGTTTTAATTTTCTTGTTAACGAAAGTTTATGTACTTTATTTTGACAGGCGTTTATATTTAACTTATTCTGTTTTTACCTAACGCCTAAGCCTTTTTATGTTATTGTATATAAGATATATTTTATCGCTGCAGGGGCTTCAACAGGAAAGGATTAGTAAATACGGGATGTATCACAATTTACCCGTTGCAGGCCGGAGTGAACTAGTGTTTTTGCAATCCTGTCTCGTCGAGTCTTTAAACATTGAGCAAGCATTACAAGAAAACGCTCGACGCCTATATTCTCTGATGGCCCCTGTCAAAATGAGGCCTGAAATTCATTCAGCTCTCGATGATTCCTTAAACGCGATAGATGCTTTGCGCAAGTTACAACGAAACATGAACATCATGTTCCAGCCAAACGCAAGATTTTCTACGGCAACGCAATTTGCAAGCCAAGCTGGTTTTGGAGGAATGCAAATGAACAGCAAAGAGATTAAGCTTTGGGAGTCACTCTGCAAGGTATCTTAAAATCTTTATCTTTGCCCACAGACCATAGATCACGCCACGCAAAAAATTTTTTTTTTTTTCCTCAAACAAGAAATATCTTTTGCCTGACAATCAATTTTGTTCGGTTAAACTTAATAATTTTCATTTCCGATTTTTCGCGCCCTGGGCCACGCGTCCGTTTATCTTTTTTAATACGGCTACAATAATTTTTTACTTTCTACTAGCTAAGCCTTTTCATTTTTTCGTTTTATATTAGCTAAGCCTTTTCTTTCATGTATCTGGATCATTTTCCAAACTAGATAGTCGCGTAAAAAATTCATGCCTATCATTTTTTCCTACAGTGTTTTTTGTTGTCAACACAGGAATTACGATTTTGTCACACCCTTTCCTTCCTTTTCCTCTCTTTTTATATTCTTCCTTGGCGGCGATTATATGCATTTAACGCTATTATTCATATTTATAGGAGTCAAAAGAGAGGGAAGAAGAAGAAAAAAGAAGCAAACAGTCTACCAGTCACTCCAATTTCAAAGGCAAAGGCAACGGTAAACGTCAATACAAGAAGTTCTATTGTGACTATTGTCAAGAAACTTCGCATACGATCGAGAGGTGCCGCCACAGAATAAAGGAGGAGCGTGCCGCCAAGCCCCGGTCGGATAAAAAATGACTAGTTCAGCCTTCCGAACAAATTTCTAAGCCTTCCACCTCATTTTCTGCTACAAACCAAAACATAATCTCTCTTCCCGTTCACGCTGATTCTCGCCAGGAAATCTCTGCCATTTCACAAATTCAGCCTGCAACATACAATTTTGAAAATAAAACTTTATCCGAACCACCATTTATACCGTTGGCCACCCCACCAAGTACTTCCTTTTCTCACTCGGCCAAAGCCGAAAAAAGATCTCAGTCCAGTTCACTTCTTGCCCAGACACAGAAACCGTCTACTATTTCAGACTCCGATCAGGTTCTCCCTAGTTCTGCTACCACTTCTACGGCGCCCGACGTCATTCAAGACCATTCCGATCAAGATTTCGAGGATTTCATAGACGCGAAAATTAAAGAAATCACAGACAAAGGTTTCTCCCCTCTTCCCAGGGGCATCGGCCAGCCTCAAGCTGTCGAATTTTACAAAACCATTTTGTCAGCCAACAATGAAGTCCTCTCCATCCTAAAACACGGCTATATGCCCCGATGGAAACTTTCTCCACCACCTCCATCGTCCATGGCCAACAATAAGTCAGCAGCGTCCGAGATGCCTTTCGTCAGGGATACTGTGCAGGAATGGCTAGAGAAAGGATATGTGATGAAACTATCCGAACCTGCCACAGTCAACGCTCCCTTATCTGTCGCCTCGAAATATGACGTTATGACAGGTACTTTTTTAGTACAGATTAATCCTATATTTCCGCCCGTACGGTTTTTTCTTAGCAAGACTATAGCTTTAGTAAGCATAAATGATTTTTTTCTCTAAATCGGTTTTTATTTAAAATTACACGAACAAATAACAGCTATTTTCACAATTACAACTACCTTTTTCCGGCCCCGTCTAAATTTCATTCTTTTAAGCGCCTTTATTGCTATCCGACATCGTTTGACGCTCCTTAACTTTCATCTATAGGGTTGCTTCACAGTTGTTCCAGGTTTCACTACTTTCATTATATCCTTATTTAATTTTACAGGCCAACACAAGAAACGTCTCTGCATAGATCTAAGCAGGAGCACAAACTTGTATGTGGAAACTAAATCGTGTCCTCTCAGCGACCTGTCGACATTTTTACCCAGGTGCGTTACAAAATTTTTTCGGGCAACCGGGTATTTTACACAGCTGTCTTTTTTATATAAGGTTTAGTCCGGCCGACGTCATTCGCAATCTTTTGTATTCGTTTACCCATATTTTTAACTCGAATATTCGTACAGACATGTCGTGCGTTGCAATGAACCTGCTCCTTATGATTTTCAGTTTTTATTTTGTTTAGGATCGAGAGGGGCAGTTTCATTGCAACGCACGACATTAGAGCGATGTATCTCCACGTTTCCTTACATAAGGAAGCGTGGAGATACTTCGGTTTTTCAATCACCAATGTTGCCGGCATCGTCGAGCATTACTGTTTCATTGTAGTACCCTTTGGGTACTGCAATGCGACAGCAATCATGGCCAGCTTGCTCCGACCTATCGAGATACATCTACACTCAGTGAGTGTGGATGTGTCTTGGTATGTCGACGACGGCGGCAACATCGGTGTGTCGATAAGACGTTGCTCGAAATATCTGCAATACACTTTTTTCGTGATGTCATGCAGTGCGTGGGAGATCGCCGAGGACAAGACAGTGCTACCTTCACAAAGAGTCAGATACCTAGGCTTTGTCATTGACACTCTCAGCATGAGAATCTGGGCACCTGCCCGCAAGATATCCAAGCTCTTATCCGATATCGACGATATTGTTTCAGCAGGACAATCCGGCACAGCTATTCCGTGTCGGCAAACAGCCAGCCTGCTTGGTACCAACGCCCACTTACTACAATCCCACGGAGAAATACTGAAAATTGTTTCCAGAGAGTCACAACACCAGCTGGGAAAAGTCGTCATTGCGTCAGGGTGGAACGCCGTTATGAATGTCTCCCCCAGAATGATCGAAGAATTGTCTTTGTGCAAGATTTACTTGAATTCATATAACGGCAAACCTATCAGATACGAGTCCAAACACACCACCATCGTCAAACCTGCCCACAAGACCTATCTACTAGAGAACTGGGATCCTAACAACGATGCCAGAGAGCTCATAACCATGGTTAGCGACGCTAGCGACAAATCTGCATATATCTTTCAAGCAGACACTTTTCAAATTGTCGCGGAGTTTCCGTTCAACGACAACGAAGCGCAAGCGTCCTCGACTCTACGCGAGTTAAGTGCTATACACAAGCTGCTTACCGTCAACGAGGACTTTCTAAGAAACAACAAAGGACGTTTAATCCTATGGTTAACAGACTCCCAGTCCTTGTGCCATATCATGAGACGCGGGTCCAGAGTGCGCCAGCTCCAAGGAATGGTTTTTAAAAATCTTTGAGCTCCAACACAAATGGGGTAAGATTCACATCTTTTTAGGCACGCTCCCGTGTTCGTCTTTTTTGGCGGTTTTTTACATTAATATATAAATAGGCTATTATTAAATTTAGATTTTTTCTAAGTCAGACACAATATTCGAGTTTTCTCCTAGCTATCTTTAACCCTATTTTTCAATATTATTATTATTTCTGTTTTTTCAGACGTACGGATTTTCTGCTTCTGGTCTGAACGGTCCGACGACAATCTATCTATCGCGGACATGGGCTCCAAGAAGTCTAACACCGACGAATGGTCTCTGGACGACGCTTCTTATGCTCAAGTCTTGTCAAAATTTGGCCTGACACCGACGCTTGACGCCTTTGCGTCACAAAGCAATACAAAGTGTGCTCGTTACTTTAGCAAGTTACCTGAAACTAATACAGCAGGCGTCAATTTCTTTAACCAGACAATCAACATTAGTGATATTTTATATGTTTGTCCTCCTATTAGTTGTATTTCTAGAGCTTGGCGCGTGCTAACTAAAATTTCAGGTCTTACATCTATAATAGTTGTACCTTATTGGAGGTCACACGCTTTCTTTGCGGACTTTTTGGAGAAAGACCAGTTTAAGCCTTGTATAAAATCCCATTTTATTTTTGACGCTTCTTTTATTTCTAAGTCAGATTCATGTATGTTTAACGGATCCACTAAATTCGCCACTTTGGCCATGTTAGTAATAGTGGATTAATATATTTCATAGGCTAGTAACGGAAAATCACGCTGATTTGTTTCTGTGATACTTTAGCAATTTACATTCTACATTTTGCTACATATAAGTTTTTTGTTTTATTCTTATTCTACGAGCTTCTTCTACGCGTGCTTAATTCCGTTATTCTCCTATGATTCCAATTTTTATCTGTGTTATTTTTATATTCACATACTATGCCAGTTACTGTACAGGATATTATTCTCGACAATACCAGTTCATTTATTTTTCATTTGCCATACGGTTTTTTTTCGGAAATACCCAGTTATATATAGCTTTGCTGTCCATGGCCCCTTTTTTCGAGACTGATATTTTCTATATGCCAGTGTTATATCTCTGTTTAATGTTTATAAGAATATTATGTTTCTTTAAGTTTTATTTCGACCCAGCCGTTTCAGGCCGCGTATATACACCCCGAGTTTTTCGACAGGCCCGTAGTTTTCAACGATTCACTGCCATTCTTTTACTTTTAAAATAACAGTACTTCATTGGTTATAATTCCTAATTAGAATCATATGAATTTTTACATTATTTTTACTTTTCTTCCAAACGACCTTTATCGGTCAAATCTTTACGTTTTTGCACAGATTATTTGACGCTTTCTTATTTCTTTTTAGCTATTATAACCATTATTTTTCTTTAATAAATTACGTAATTAATACTCGGCTTTATTTCCACGAATATTTCTTTTTCGTTTGGGTCTTTTTATCTTTTGTTATCTTTCATATATTCATATATATGCATTTAATTTTCTTTTTTCAGAAAATGGGTCTAGCCGCAAAAACTAAAAATGTACCCACTGATAAAGGCAGATATTCTCGGCTGCTTCAGAAAAAAGTCTCAGGTTCCAGCCACACACAAATTCCAAGCGCTTCGAAACCGGTCCGAACAATGACTGCTCTTCAAGAATTAGGCTTGGCCGGAAAGAAAGAATTACAAGCAAGGTACAGGCCGTTTTTTATTTTCGCTCTAACTTTTCGGCCAGTCATTTTTTATTATCGTTCGCCTTTACCGACAACATTAAACCATATGCACGTTATTGTCGCACCATAATTTTAGTTACAGCGTTTCTTACCATTTACTTAAAAATTATAATCCCATAAGCGATCCTAGCCATTCTCTTTTTACAAAAATTGATTACATTCTACCTCCCATTCTGTTTTCAGGTTAGCCGGCGCCGCTAGGGCCGAAGGCACCAGAAAGAGCCACAACAGGATCATCAAGGATCTGACGTCGTTCATCGCAGAACAAGGCCTGGAACCACTCGATTTGGACGAAGCTGCCGTCATGAGCTTCCTAATGAAGGTATATCAGGACGAGAGACCCTTTGGGTACACGTCTGCCGTGAAGGGGGCCATATACGCCTATTTGGCAGCTATGGGACTGTCCGCAGAAATCTGGTCTCTCGCCACGGACCGCGTATACCAGGGCGTCGTGCGCTTAGCCGCTTCGCGCAGGAAACGCCGCCCCCGCGTTCAACAGTTGCCAGGCTATATCATCAGAAGGATGATTGAATGGGTCATTCCCTGCTGGCCAAGAACCACGCAAGAATTGGACAGGATCCCTCTACGAAATTTTCGCACGGTAATACTTCTCCTGTTGCAGTTCTATACCCTCAGCCGCATAAGCGATGCGAGAAAGCTGCGGGCTTGTGACTTGAAACTAGTCGAACTGGACGGCGTCCCTGCCATCGAAATCCTTTTCCGTTCGATGAAAAATGACCAACTCCACATTGGCAGCACGGCTCACATTGTCAAAGAAGGCGGCGCAGCTTGCCCTTATACATTATTCAAACTGTACTATGCCAGGACTGCTTATTATTTTCGAGATAATAAAATAGAGGACCTCAATTTTCTCTTCCCAAGATTAAGAATGGCTAAAATCACCCGGGTACTCATTCCCGACGGCCGACACGCTGTCTCTCAGAACACGTTAGTCACCAACATCAAAGCGTTGGCCAAGAAGATCGGCTTCTCCGGGGTTGTGTCCGGGAAGTCCGCCAAGATTGGCGGTACTTCCGCGGCCTTTGCCAGCGGATTGTCCGACGCGGACGTCCGCGACAAGGGCCGCTGGCGCAGCCTCGAGTCAGCCCAACACTACAGACGAGTCAGCGATTCTCACAAATTGAAGTTGGCCAAGGCTTTTTCTATTCAACGCAGCACAGTCATGGATACCCGCAACCCGAGAGTCTTTGATCCGGACGTCCACTTCGTGTTCGGTGACGATGAAGCTGCGGACGAAGACGTGCTACTCGACCAACGCCTTTTTCCAAATTTATAATCTTGTGTTTAATAATAGATTTGGTTAATCATGCAATATTTGTTCATTATTTCTGCTACTCTACAAGTTTTGTCGATGATATTACAATACTTTGAACAGGGATGTATTAAGTATGGGATTTTTTCCTACATTTCTGGTACTTCGAAAAGATTAAGGATCATAGGACCACCAGAAAACAATAAATCTTGTCATACTTGGGTTGAATTAAAATGTTAGTGAAATAATCCTCTGCTTTAATTCATCCCTGTTTAAATCATTTCATATGCAACTTGGAAAACTTCTTTCTAAATACGTAGTATTATCGATAATCCTTGATAAAGGTCGTCATATCTATATGCTATATTAGTGTTTCTTCTCTAATGACCCCTCTATGGGGATAGAGCTCACAAATCCTATTTTTTATGACATTGCAAATAAAGTAAAAAATTTATTGTAATACAAAATTATATATGTTGGATGGTATTCTTGTAACTTGCAATCAAACTTGAAATCCCTAGTCCTGAAAAATCATCCCCAGCCCTTATTTTAAAACATTGGGTGACTAAACATCCATGAATTAATTAATCTTGTATTGAGCTATCCCCGTGACTAACCTGATATTTGCCGAGTCCGAATTCTTTATTATAATCGTACATCTTGGACCTTAGAAAGAATGATATTATGTAAAACTAGCGGCTACGCTTCTAGAGTTCTCTATGGGAACTTGATGGTGGTTAAGTCGATTATATATATTTTTTTAGGGGGAGGGGGTAATATTTTTTCAGGGTCTAACAAAACTGGTCTAAATCTTTCATTTTAATAACCGCGCAGGGGCGTCCAAGCTTTTTATTTTGGGGGGGGGTAAAAATTTTTGAAGGGGGGGGTAAAATGGCGCGCGAAGCGCGCCGCAAATTTTTTTTACCCCCCCCAAAATTTTTACCCCGGGGGTAAAATTTGCTTGGGGGGGGTAATTACCCCCCCTGAAATCTGTTGGCAGGGGTAAATTTAGTTTACCCCCCCCAAAATTTACCCCCGGGGTAAAATTTTTGGGGGGGGTAATTAAAATTTTATTAAATATATAGTATTAAAAATGCGCGCGAAGCGCGCAAAATTTTTTTTTATTAGAGATTTTTTATTTTGGGGGGGGTATTTACCCCCCCAAAATTGTTTGGGGGGGGTAAATACCCCCTCCCAGGGGCGTCCAAGCTTTTTATTTTGGGGGGGGTAAAATTTTTTTAAGGGGGGGGTAATTCGGTTTTGGGGGGGGGGTAAAATGGCGCGCGAAGCTCGCCGCAAATTTTTTTTACCCCCCCCCAAAATTGTTACCCCGGGGGTAAAATTTGCTTGGGGGGGGTAATTAACCCCCCTGAAATCTGTTGGCAGGGGTAAAATTTGTTTACCCCCCCCAAAATTTACCCCCGGGGTAAAATTTTTGGGGGGGTAATTAAAATTATATCAAAAATTTAGTATTAAAAATGCGCGCGAAGCGCGCAAAATTTTTTTTTGTTAGAGATTTTCTATTTTGGGGGGAGTATTTACCCCCCCAAAATTGTTTGGGAGGGGTAAATACCCCCTCCTAAATGGTTGGGGGTGCATACGGCACCCCCAGGGTAGGGGAAAATTTTAAATGGGGGGGGTAAAATGAAAAATTTTTTTGGGGGGGTAATCGCCCCCATTACCCCCCCCCCCCCTTGGACGCCTATGCCCCCTCCTAAATGGTTTGGGGTGCCTACGGCACCCCCAGGGTAGGGGTAAATTTTAAATGGGGGGGGTAAAATGAAAAAAATTTTGGGGGTGCCTACGGCACCCCCAAAATCGTTTGGGGTGGGTAATCGCCCCATTACCCCCCCCCTTGGACGTCTATGTAACCGCGGAAAGCTGTCTATAATACGATGCGAAGAAAATACAAATATCGCATTTGTTTTTAAACCAAATACCAGACCATTCATTTACTTGTTGAGGTTTTTAAAAATGTAAATATTCAATTACAAAAAGTTGCACGTCATCCACGGATTATCATTATGCAAAATTAAATATTTTTTTGTCATGACGATTTTGCTTGATGCTATTTGAAAAAATGAAGGAAATGAATTGAAAAAAAAAACGTGACATCAATAAAGAGTAGGATGAATGCCTTGGCTAATAAGAGTCGTTAAAAAGATTTTAAGTCATAGACAAAAAGAACCTTACTACTTTATACATTAGGATTTAGGTATAAAATCCCCTGGTTACTATGTCATGTAGCCGTTGGACAGACCCTGATTATAAAGATGCCACGCTACTTGAAATATTAACGTACTTACCTTGGTCTAACCCAGACTGGTAGATTTTTGTTTGTCATTTTTAACTGAAACCAAAAAAGCATAGACATTCATACAGGCATCCTCTTAAAGCAATATCTCTTATGAAGTAAACTTGTAAAATACAAACCTGTTAATAATAGTAGTGCATTTAGAGTGTAGGACAGTTGTTACACCTCTCCAAAGAAAGTACGAATTACATTTTATTATATCCTAACTTTTTATTTACAAAAGAAATTTGCAAAAAGAAGGTGTCCTAACTTTTGTGATATTTTATTAAAATAGCTGGTCGGTGCTTTCAGTGATTAGTAGATGTAAAATGATCCACTTGTAGACCTCTTATTTTTGAAGTAAAGATCTTACTATTTTTGTTCGGCATTTGGCTTCTTTCTTTGTAACGTTTTAGTACCTTAAAACCAACTTAATTTTAAAAAAAACTTAAATTACTTCTAAAACAAGAGGTCTACAAAAAACGTATTGCATATCTAAATTCTATGGATCATTTTACATCTACTAATCACTGAAAGCACCGACTAGCTGTTTCAAAAAATATTATAAAAGTTAGAACACCTTCTTTTCAAAAATATACTATTATTGCTTTAATTTGACGTACGGAATTGTCATTTATATATGTATATATATTTATAGTAGTTACGTTACTTAAAAGTTTGTTTCTACTATAAAGTTTATTTAGAACTAAGAATATTAATTGTAAATTCTGCTTGCTTGGCAAATTTTTATGAAATTATGTCATGCAGGACCAGGGGCGTCCAAGCTTTTTATTTTGGGGGGGGTAAAATTTTTTTAAGGGGGGGGTAATTTGGTTTTGGGGGGGGTAAAATGGCGCGCGAAGCGCGCCGCAAATTTTTTTTACCCCCCCCAAAATTTTTACCCCGGGGGTAAAATTTGCTTGGGGGGGGTAATTACCCCCCCTGAAATCTGTTGGCAGGGGTAAAATTTGTTTACCCCCCCCAAAATTTACCCCCGGGGTAAAATTTTTGGGGGGGGTAATTTAAATTTTCTAAAAAATTTAGTATTAAAAATGCGCGCGAAGCGCGCAAAAATTTTTTTCGTTAAAGATTTTCTATTTTGGGGGGAGTATTTACCCCCCCAAAATGGTTTTGGGGGGGTAAATACCATTACCCCCCCCCCCTTGGACGCCTATGTGCAGGACATAGAAAAATATCCCACATACTAAAGTAATTGGATGTTTGTTTGTATTTGTGTGTGTGTGTGCGTGTGAATGTTTGTCCTTTAAGATCTTGGAAACCACTGAACCAATTTTTTTACCCATGAGCTTTTAGGCTATCATCCCTAATCCTATATAATCCCTTAAATTTTTAAGGGATGTGTTGACATCCCCCTTCTCCGGCATCCCTGATTTTTAATATTTACAAATAGGGCTCTATATAACATAATTAGTAAACTTCCCTGGAAGGCAGAACTCTTAGAGATTACCAGTTTCTAAGATCTTTTATCTTTTATAAGAAACTACTTTTATCGTAGCTAGATAAGACAACTTTGAACTAATAACAAAATATTTCTAGAACCTATGAGAAGCGTGATTCTATTGCTTTAAGGGTTTACAGAAAATTAAAATTCTGATGTACTATTTACATTGTACATGTACATACATAAAGTGATGCAAGGGGAAATTGGAATTCAATAAGATTTTGGAATTTGAATATTAGGGGAAATTAAATAAGTACAGTTACCCAAAAAACATTTTTGTATAATGTAGCATGACTATTTTATTATAAGTGTATTAAGGTACGGATATTAGCAGATTTTGATTATTTAATTCATAGATCATCAAAAGTTTTTTTATAAACTCTAGATGCTAGAGGTGTAGCCTCTAGTCCTATTATATAAGTAGTAAGGTTTTTATTGTCTGTAGCTTAAGATTTTAAATACTGAACAGATTGAGTTCTCTATTATATGAAATTTTCTTACAGGTCCCTGGATGGTTTTAGGCTTTTATTTTAGAAAACTGCCCTACTTTCCATACTCTTCTTATACATAGCTCCTAGATGCTAGGTGCGCAACCGCTAATCCTAGAGACTACAGTCAATCTACAGAATTCATTCTCCACTAGTAAAGATGGATATAGGTTCCTATAGAAAATGTAGTTGTAAAAATTATGGTTTTTACAACTATTTTTGGCCTTCCTTCATCGAATACAGAGCTTTTTGATGCTAAGAGCGCATCCGATAAAACCAATCATTAGACCTCATAATAGAAAACCTAAGCTTTAAAACAAGGATGACAACAATCATAATCTGAAACCATAACAAAGTCTAACAAAGTATACTGTAAAGGGTTATCTTCACAATAAAAAAACAGCAGTCTATCTCAAATAGCAGCCAAGAAATTTGTATTTTCCTTGTAGCGTTACGGATCGACGGACTTACGGACAGACAAAGAGAGATGATTTCAGACTGTATTCGCTACTAAAAAAATTGTTAAGGTTGGCAACATCCTACGTCTCGTATAAATCGTAATAAAAACTAAAGTAAAATATTTTTACATAAAGAAAAGAATGCTTTTTACATTTTAGTTGACATCATAACTTAATTAATTTAGCTTATATATATTCATGCTTTTCACCCGCCATCGTAGCTCAACATGTATCATATCCGCTCGTCGTCGGGGTAGTTATATGTTCGAATCTCGGCCCGACAGAGCCTTATAACTAAAGACGTTAAAATGGTTTCTGCGGCTGTTTTGTCAGGTGCGCGACATAAATAGTCAGAGTAGAGAGAATGCCTTGGCCCGTAAACAGGAGCAACGCATTACAGTTAGGACTTCTCAGACAAAGGTTGTGCAATGGAAGGGTTGTTTTCTGTTGATTGTTACTTAACCTTATATCCCTCGGTGTTATGAGTATCGCATCTCATAAGAATCCAGATGATGCTCTGGATTCTCTGAGATGGTCACTTAAAAATCGAAGGAGAAATCCGCCCTTTAGCGGTAAAGGTTAAAGTAGAGCTACTTTATAGTAAGGGCTTATAAATCTTTTTTTTATGGGTTTTATCTTTCTAGTGGACTTGACTGTTCTTGTTTAATATCTTTAATATATTTCTCTAACATAAGAAGATTAAAGTTGTGCAATTTTAGTAGATTTTAAAGAAAATCTTTGGTATATAATAAAACTATCATTTAATTGAAAATAGATTTTTTTATATTTAGCAATTAACAGAGAGGGGAGGGGGGGGGGGACTGTACAAGGGACTGTAAATTATACTGGTACTCAAAGTTATATCAGAATGTTATCTCTTTCAATGGCTTAATAACTTTTGGCAATTGGCAAATACCTTAAGATGTCTGGTAATAAGAATCCATACAATCTTTTATTTTGTGCTGTTATCAAAACAACATAGGAGGACTACAGCTATAGTGTGAAGTGCTGGAAAATGTCATATGTGACGTCATAAAAATACGTCTAAATCCATCTCTTTTTTAGGGGTTTTCTTTCTCACTTCTCCACTTATCCCTTCTTTTTAGACGTATTTTAATGTCGTCACACATGACACTTGCCAGCGCTTCCTATAGTGTCACTATATTGTCATGTCTACAAAAATGTCATTCATGGCCATTTTTAAAAGCAAAGCTTTCGTATGATTAGCTTAGGTCCGTCCATGCGGCCGTAATACGTTATTTTGGCATGTTAGAATTGTCCTATCGAATTCAAACTTACCCAGTCGTGTTTAAAATTGTAATAAGGGTAGAAATAATATGTCTTTAAAAATATTGATATAAAAAGACCAAGCTATTATTGCTTGATTGCTAAAATCGTAATATATCTTTATGTCTTCGAATAGTGTATTTTTAAAAGCTATACTTTTCTATAATTAGGGTCGGTTCGTCCGTACGTACGTACGTCTGGAACGGATAGCTTTTTTCGTTAATTTTGGCATGTTAGAATTGTCCTATCGATTTTAAACTTTCCATGGTGATTCCTGTAGTAGTTAGGTAAGATTAAGTAAGCGTAGCTACTCTATAATCATTACCAGAATGTCCGTACGTCCGTTTTAAACAAATTGATTTTTAAATTTTTAACAACAAATTTTTATGCGATCTAATTGTCCGATTGATCTGATTTTTGGTATACTGATTCCCGGGACAACAAAATACAATATCAAGTTAAGCAACTCTATAATCAAGTCCTAAAATGTAAGTATGTCCATAAACATTATCCTGTATCAAGCAGTTTTTCAACAAGTTTACTTACAATTTTGCTTCGACGTTTAGACATTTCTATTCTGATTATTCAGTTCTGACACTTTACAAGTGTTTATGTCCGTCTGTCGTACCGTTTCAGTGCTTCGCTTTTATGGATGTTGTTTATCCTTGTTTATAGATAGGTTGAAAAACATACTAACTTGAAAATAAATAACATACTTTTAACATTTTTTGTTGATGATTTTATTGATAATTAAATATGCTAGGTTAACTTTGGATATTTGTATAAGTCATGTGTATTAAAACAAGGTTAATATCCATAAAAACAAGGTTAAACAAATTTGAAGAAGAGAAAAGCGTAAATAGTAAAAATCTGGAATATTATTTAGAAATATGTTTATACTCATATATGCTTTTTAAGATGGACAGCCTAAAATTTTGGTGAAAAATATCTGTACCAATGAGCATTACATGTACACTTTACTTGGTCCGTCAGTCAGTCGAACATGCTTCATAATTTCTTTTTTCTCTTTTGTGATTTTTATGATTTTACGCCTATTCTATCTTTCTATTTCTTTTTTTTATGAGAACTGAAATTCTGCTGTGAGTATTGGTGCAAAAAATATGACGTAACAAAAAAAAAATAGCCAATGAGAGGCCGTTATTGACCAATGGCGGCAATGGTAGTGGACTCTCATTGGCTAATTTTTTTTGTTACGTCATATTTTTTGCACCAATACTCACAGCATCCTGTATAATTCACTTTGTCCGTTTTTTCATCCCTTTTGTGCTTACCTTGCAATATATGTTGTCCTTGTTATTATATTTTGTCTATTTTTTAGAAACCCATTTCACGAATAATTAGTAATTAAGTTATCATGTTTTTATGATGTACCTTCTACGAATTCTAAAGCAAGGCTAAATCAAAGTAGGCAGTGCGTGCAATTTTATAGGTAAGAGTCATTTCTGTGTGACAGTGTGTGTTAATGTGTGTGTGTGTGTGTGTATGTGTATTGTGTATGTGAATTACACATAAAACTTTAGCAACTTTTTGCCCGGCGCATCACAGAGAAGCTACATATGTAGGTTTTCTTTTTATAATTTGGGCGGTCCATACTTTCTTAACGGAGAGCTCTTATTGTCAATAAAGGTATGTTAGAATTGTCCTATTGATTCCAAACTTGGCATGGTGATTCCCGTTACAGGTTCAGCTGATTGCTGGAATAATTGATATTATTTTGACCTTACGTGGGATTTAAAATATTTGTTTTTATGGATATTCTTATCCTTTTTTGTGCAGCTAATATGAGTAAAAACAAAGATTATATCCATGTCAAATACTTTATTTAAGTCTAAAATGCAAAAATTGAATATTTCTCACTAATCGCGCTTTATGCAGGGATTTTAATCATTTTATTGTTTTTATATCGTAGGAATAGTTCGACACCATAATTGGTATAGAGTGTTGAATTTTTGGGACAAAATACTAGATTTCTTAATTTTTATAATATAATAATTCAGCTATAATTAGTTGAATTTCTTAAGAATATTGTCCAAAAATATCGTCGCTCATAATATGAATAAAATTATGTTTATTATCGGTTATCTTTGAAATACATTTGTGTCAAAAAATTGATTTTTGTAAAGTTTTCAAGTCACTGACTTACATATTAATATTTAAGTAAAATTAAGAGGTTTAATCTAAGCTTTCTAATTTTACATGTTTCATTAGTTTTAGCATTAACCTATTTTCATATTTTTGCGATTTACAGATATTTTACACAAGGGTGTCAACTTTCATGATTAGCAAATCTCTTGGATGTAAAAATAAGAGCAGCAAAGCACTTGAAAGGTTGAATAACAGACATAAATTCTCATTCCCATATAAACGACCCCTTAAATAGTGGATGTAAATATTCATTTATATCCCGGGTATCATTTTTAGAAGATTTTTAATTTTTTTTGGAAGATTTTAGAATTTTTATTAATTACTAAAAGAAAGAAAAATTATACCAGGGAAATAAATGAAATTTAAAAACCAAAATTAAACCACATTTTACTAGCATAAAAATGAGTTTTTGTTTCAATGAGAATGGGGTATTCCTGTCCAGTTTTTTGTGAATAAATGATGACCTATCGGTCCATCATATATTCCCTCGGGTAAGAAATATTTATTCCTAAACAAAAAAACTGGACAGGAATACCCCATTCAGGGGTTATCAGGGATCTAAAGGGATAAGAAAATGGCCGATATGTTCATCCGAAATTCTGATACACAAAATTACCCCTTCTTAAGATTACAAGTAATGAGTTAAACGTTTGGACACTGAATTGATGAGCAAACCAATCAGAATTCATTAGAGTCCCAAAAGTGGTTAAGCCATCTAATAAGAAAACGTTATTATACAACTTTGGGGACTAGTGTAATAAACAACCCAATGTCCCCTCCCTCCCTGGATAGTTATACCCTTATATTTTTATTTCGACTATCTTTTTACATTGCATTGGGGAGGGAAAATGAATTAATAACCCTTATTTTTTTAGTTGTGTAAGAAATAATTGTTTAACTATTAAATATATAACCTAGACCTGGTTTCAGTTGTGGGGACCTTTTTCGTTTTCTAGCAAATTTCTTTGTTGTTTTTGTACTTTCGACGCTATTGGCTGAAATTTAAAGACCCAATTCAATTCAAGTCGGCACAGGGTCCCCATCCCGTGGACATATAGTTATTCAACCCCTCTTCCCTCTGTTCTTATACTTTGAAATTAAATCTTAGTCAGTCAAGTTCTACGTTTTTTTTCTCAAAATATTTGTCCATATTTTGGGATTAAAATAATTATTTCGTCATATCCGAGTATAAAAAGCTTCAGATATGCACCAAGAACGAATTTAGGTCCATTATAAGCGAATCTTAATCTAAGACACATAGTAATGGATATAAAGTATGAGGATATTGTATAAGGTTCTCGCATACCATGGTAATATAGCTAAGGTGGATTCTTAAAAAATTTTGCCCCAATAATCGCTTAGTGGGGCAAAATTGTTTACGTGAAAAATCCACCAAAATAACATTAAAAATCTACAAAAATTAAACAAAATCATAAAAGGTTTATTAATATATGATTTTGTTTAATTTTTGTAGATTTTTAATGTGATTTTGGTGGATTTTTCACGAAAACAATTTTGCCCCACTAAGCGATTAGTGGGGCAATTTTTTTTAAAGAATCCACCTCTGGTTAATATAACGATACCCTCCACCCATCTTACCTACCCATTGAGGATTGTATTGACCAGACCAATATCTGAGGACTATATTAGCAACATAAGACGCCTGTCACCATATCCACATATAACCATTTCTACGGCACCTATGACGGGGGTTAGAACATACTGACGTAAGGACATTCATTTTTATACAGAAGCTGCGCTTCTAAAGACTTCAAAGATAATTTTGCAGCTTTTTTGATTAAAATGAATTAAATTTAAGATGTTACATGAAAAGAGAGAATAAAAAATATTACGTAGTTTCTTTTAGAAATACGTAGACATACTTTTAACAGCGCAGCTACTCTAGAATTCGACCATTATGTAAATCATTGGTAACGTGGATATATTGAAAAGGGAAAATTTGTCATTAATTTAGCTTGATATTGTGGAACTTATTTATTGGTAAATTCGTTCATCTAGAAGGAGGAGAGTGGGTGGGGTAAAGGAGGTGGTACCGGGGAGCCCGCTGCAAATTTTTATATATAAGAGAACGAACACAGTAAAAGTGTAGGACTGATTATGACGTAAAAAAAATTAGCCAATGAGAGGCCACTATAAATTTTACCATTGGTCAATAATGGCCTCTCATTGGCTAATTTTTTTTACTGTGTTCTAAGAGAACATGAAAATGTAGTGTATGATCCAAGTAATGATATAATCCTTGAGACACTTTTAGATCTACCAGTGGTTACGCCCCTAGCATCCAGAGGCTCTGAATTTAAAGGGACAGAGAGGGGCTAAGAAATAGCTTTAAACCATTTCAAGACTACTAAAGTACCTATTACCTAAAAAAGATAACAGAATCAGTTCAGCAGTTATTGAGATCTTGAGCCTCAGACAAAAATTTATATGATATGATAAGAAAAGAGCAAAACTAAATTTAAATAAAATATATTTATTATATGTATAACAAATAATAACAACAATATTAAGGTACATTATTTACATTACAATATTATTAAAATACAGGGTGTGCAAAAGTGCTAAATAATTTTCATAATTAAAAGACTTTCTAAAATTTCCTAAATTTGTTTTAAAGTACTTAAGATGATTAAAAATATGTTTTTTAAGGAACATTAAAACACTAAAAAGTATATAATATGTTAATAAATATAACAGCAAAATAACCAAAAAAAACAATAACAAAAAATAACAATCTATAACAAATAATTGACTAGCTATAGGTAAAAATGCTATTTAAACTAATGCTTCATAGGGCTTTTATGAGTTATAGTAAAAATTGCCCCTATTGTTACAAAAAAAAGGATCTAGAGCAGTTCATGGTAAAATGTTCCTGGTAATGATTATCTCAAAAAAAATCTATGAACTTTAAAGGCTGCTAATAGCCAAAAAGTGGAATGTATAATATAAATTATGCTTATTTTCTTCAATGAAGCTTTCTCTGTGCATTATTAACACGGTGTGTGGGCATTACATTATGTTCAGCCATTTGGCAGCTAGCAACCTTTAAAGTTCATATAGTTTTGAGATAATTGTTACCAGCAACATTTAACCATGAACTGCACTAGATTGCAAAAATAGCTAAAATTAAGGACTAGATCTAAGATATTTGGCGTCGAGCGAGATTGTACGATTTCAAATATAGGTATTTTTTTAACAAGCCATGGTCATAAATCATAAAAATTTATAAAAGTCAACAACAATATGAAATTTTTATCAATTATTTTGACAAATGCTATTTTAAAATCTTATTATTGTGCATTAAATTGCAATTTTTAGGGTGATGTGAAAGTTTGGTACAATTTAATTTAATGATTTTTTCAATACATATTTTTAAAAGTACAGTGTTTTTGAAAAAAAATTAGGGGATTTGGAATTCATAATCTGAATTACTGTGTTTTTTTGTGTGATAAATTATATTTTTAGCAAGTAAGTAAAAGAATACTAATTTTGGTCATATTTGAAATAAACTAATTTAAAAACAATATAAAAATAATGTTTGTTCTCAATTTGAAAAACCAATTCAGTTAGAATTCTTCCAGTATTGGCCTGAAAAGTGATCGTAAAGATTTGAAATTAATCATTTTTTAAGCTGTTCACATCCAAATAGTTGGCAGTTGGACCAAGTTTGAAAATCAATTGAATCAATAGTCTTACAACCCCCCATTTTCAAAATCGAAAAAGGTTTTGAAATATTATTTTTTTTTTTTTTTGGGGGGGGGAGGGTGATTTATCTTGGAAGGGAGGTGGTACCCAACTCAAATATAGTTTTAAACCTTCCCAGGACCTTGTAAAGGAGAACCATATCCAGTGGTTAGCGATATCCTTCGATACACACAGACAGTAAGACACACAGATATCCTTTACTTTATTAGGATAAGTTATATGAACACCCTGTTTCTTTTACTTAAGATTTTTATGAAAATTACCATACATAATACATATATAATTTATAATTGAATCAAAAGGAATTTCATTACAGACGCATTTAATAAAATTAATTATTTTTTGGTAGAAAAAAATACGTATTTAAAATTTTTCCAGTTTGACTTCGAAACCGATTAATATAAACTGGATTAGAACCGGTTCACATCCATGCTAAAAAAATCATGCATAGCATCGCATTACTGACAATTTTCCACAAATATTAAAATTATAATCATAAATAAATACCAGTTTTGTTGGTATTGGTCTTTCGGCCCTCTGGCCTGACAAAACTGGTTTTAATTTGTACGTTTTCATTTTAATATCATCGGAAAACTGCCTGTAATACAATGCGATAAAGAACTATTAAATGGAAGAAATAGATACTGACAAATCTATTAAGAAAGGATCTTACCTGGATGTTTGGAAGATTTATAGATGCAATTTATTAATTGATTAATAAACAATCAATTATTCAACCAATAAATTGATTTAGGACAGCAATGAATAAATACATTCCCTAGATATTTTATTTTTAACATTCAAACTAATTTTTTCATTTAAACTTTTTATAAAGCGACTAAAATCAATAACTTTTGTTTGAGTGTTAGATTATATTTTTCTTGAAATCAGATTTCTCTCTTACACTTAATAAAGTATTACTTTTTTCTCTTATTATTTCCTCTCCTTCTCTCTTTTCTTCTGTTTTTTCTTACAATGCAGGTTAGCTGTACATTTTGCTTATAATTATAAATAGCTTAGCTAGAATTGAGCGTAATTGTCCTTATTTAATGAAATAAAATTCAGTTTGAATATAAAATTCCTGAGATGGCACTGACTACTGAGTGATGTTTCGTCCTGTGCATGGATGGTGTCCTTGTCGTACAATCTAAAATAAATAAGAGGTTAACTCACAAACAAAACATAAATTTTACAACATATTTATTCAGACATTAGAAAGATCTTAAGGGACAGACGGACAGACAGACAGACATCAAGCTACTTTGTATTATAGATAGTTCTCCTTTACTAATGATGAAAACATTGGTTTTTGAAGATATATGTTCAAATTTATATAAATTGTCAATAGTGCAAAGCTTTATATGAATATTTTAATCAAATATACAAAAAATCTAAGATATTAAAATTTTCTTCACAATTCAAGAGTATGCTTTATTGAGCTCTATTTATTATTCTGAGAGGAAGAAATTAAATGTTTATAAATGTAAATGTGTCCATAGAATTTAATCAAAATATTTGGAGGTAATTAAAATAGATTTAAATTCTTAAAAGTGCATTTTAAAAAGCAAAGCTTTTTTATATTCATGAAAGGTCCAACCGCACGTCTGTAACGAATACCACTGATAATTTAGGCATGCCAGAATTGCTTTAACGATTAGTTTCGTTTTAGAAAGCGTTTTAACTCTTGTAGGAAGTGTTGTAATTATTAACAAAAAGTTTGTATGTCTATCTTTAACATTTTATCTTTTTTGCTTATCAAAATGAAAATTATTTGCATATTTTAATATTCGCATGTCGGTTCTTTCGATTTGTTAAGCTTCGCTTTTATGTATTGATGTTGTCATCCTTGTTAAATTAATAACATATGGCTTTTTATGTCTAATTTAAACCTCGAACATATGACAAAAGTATATTTTCGCATTTTTAAACCAATGTGTAGTTTTGTTTTTGTATTTTTCTTCAGGGAGGGAAGGGACATTGGGCTGTTTATTACCATAGGTCCTAAAGTTTTATTGTAACGTTTTCATATTCGTTGGCTTAACGACTTGGTTCATTAAGTTGAGTGTTTAAACATTTGAAACACTAATTGTAATCTACATGGAAAGTGCAATTTTTTGTATCTTCATTGGGAAAGTATATTGTATGTACATCAATTTATCGGTCATTGTCGTATCCCTATATATCCCTGTTTTTTTCACATACAACATCGATACTAAGAAATTAGCGTATCCGCAAATTGGTGCACTATCACTTGTGCAAAATTAAGAATTCATCTAAACCGCGCATTGAATTTAATCCTATAAAATTGCTGAGGCTAGCTCATGAGTTAAGGTTGCCAAAATCTTGTATATTTTATATCAATGTAGGGGTAAAATCCTGACTCCTAGACTAGCTTTAAGAATTTTATAGGATTTGTCCAATTAGTACTAAAGCAAAACTTTCCTATATAAAATCTACACAATTTTATAAATGTGCAGAACCTTTACTCAAAATGAAATCCCATCCATTTTTTACAATTGTGTCTTTAGCAAAAATTAAACATATAGCGATAGTGAACGTACACCGTGCGAATTAGTAGTAAATTGGCAAATGCCATTTTTTGTTGCCAATAAAAATTCCACTGTAAGCTTCGCAAAGAAAAACTAGGATAAAAACATTCTTAAAAGCGAAGTGAAAGCAGTGGTTTTTAATCTCCATAAGTGGTAATCTTATTTATCATTATTAAAGATGTACTCAATTGATTATTTTATAGCCAAAAATCTTACTGTAAAGAATTTATCAAGTTAAAGTACTATATTGATTCAACTAGCGGTTGCGCTCCTAGAATTTGAAAGCTCTGTATTGGAAGGGGTCGGAAAGGAAAGAAAATAGCCTAAAACTAACCCGAGACCGTTGTGAAGCTTGCCTAAAATAGAGAATTCAATCATTTCGGTAGTTATGAAGATCTTAAACTTACTACTTTATATAATACGAAAATACATACATAAATAAAGGCACACATTATAGAAAAGAATCGATAAGAAATATACTTCTAACAGTTGCAATTTTTTTGTGTTGTTGTTGGAATTTTAAACATTTTTCTCACACAATTAAATATACTGCAAAAAATATTTAAATTTTTTTATTTTATTTTTGCAGATATTTATACTCTTAACCAGGTATATTACGGGATAAGACAATTAATGTATTCATCCTTGATGATAATAATCAAAATAACCCCTTCTGTAGAATAAATAATTGATGGAAAAGTTAGGAGACTGACTTTTCGAACCAACCAATCAAAATTTTGAAAAGAAACAAATTTTTCAGCAAAATAATTGGAGGACTTGTTTTTAAAACTTTGGGCACTTTTAAAATTTGAAGTCTATTCTCTTCTCACTGGCTCTGAACATTTAGACTTTAAAAATAAAATCATATGATAATCTTTTTCAGCATAAAAAGTTTTTTTTTCTCTCAGTATATTATTGGTATTGAAATAGAGTTACAAGTGAAGCTAATCTATTGAAAGAAACACATAATTGTAAAATAGCTAATTAACAAACACCCTCTAAAAAACGAACGAATGAATTGGCAAAATCATAAATATAGAAAAGCATAGCTATTAAAATTTTAAAAATTATAAATGAAATCAACAACTCTAGATATGAAACTGTTGTGTACTGATAATAGATAATAAAATATAGATTAAGGGTTTCAACAACTCTAACATGAAACTGTTGTGTATTGATAATAGATGTTGTTCTAATTGTTGTTGTGTTGTCTTGCACATTGTTGTTGCAACAACTCTAGATATGAAACTGTGGTGTATTTATAATAGATGTTGTTCTAATTGTTGTTGTGTTGTCTTACACATTGTTGTTGCAACAACTCTAGATATGAAACTGTGGTGTATTTATAATAGATGTTGTTCTAATTGTTGTTGTGTTGTCTTATACATTGTAGTTGCAACAACTCTAGATATGAAACTCTTGTGTATTGATAATAGATGTTGTTCTATTTGTTGTTGTGTTGTTTTGCACATTGTTGTTGCAACAACTCTAACATGAAACTCTTGTGTATTGATAATAGATGTTGTTCTAATTGTTGTTGTGTTGTCTTACACATTGTTGTTGCTACCAATAATTCCCTGCTAACTTTGGTGCTCTTGTTATGACGACAGAGGGCTTTGTACAGTTATGCCGTCAATATTTAAAAGTATTGTAGTATAGTTATCCTTTTATATAAGAAATATGATTTTTTTATCCATTAGGTTATAGGTAACCAATAAACTGATTTTTATTTTTCAAACAATTTTTTTAAAAATACACTATTCTATGACATGAAGAATAAGATCTATTTCGATTTTAGAAATCACTTTTAACCAATTTTGTGTCTTGTAGAATTGAATCAAGCAATATCAGCTTGGTCGTTTTAGGTCGTTTAAAATGTCAGTTCAATGTTGTTTAGATTAACAGGGTAGTTGTTGTTGCGGCTGTGTGAGAAAAATAAATATTTTTGCAAAGTTGTTCTTGGCCATTCAATTGTCAATTTTTATCAGGGATTGATAGGAGGGTAAAACATGAGAGGATATAAAAAAGTAACAGGATGTTTGTCTCTATGTGTGTAGAGTAAGAGGTCCTACCCCAAACGTAGGAGTCCCAAACGTCGGAGTGGACAAACGTAGGAGTGGGACAAACCTCGGAGTGGACAAACGTCGGAATGGACATTGCTTAAGTAAAACCTAGGAGTGTCCGCTATTTTAATAATATGAAGATTTTGAAATTTTTTATACCCCTGTCTAAAAAATAATGACTATGGCCGCAGCGCTCGGCCCCCTGGCCTGTAACCTAACCTAACCTAACTAAGAAAAATAACGGGATCGAGAGGGGAGGGGGTGGGTTGTATAAAAAAATCTAAATTAAAAAAAAAATCTAAATTAAAAAAAATTTAGGACTCCTGTGTTTGTCCACTCCGACGTTTGTTCCAAAAATCCTGCGTTTGTCCTCTCTGACGTTTGTCCCACTCCTGTGTTTGTCCCACTCCGACGTTTGGGACTCCTGCGTTTGTCCACTCCGATGTTTGTCCACTCCTACGTTTGGGACTCCTACGTTTGGCGTGAAACCGAGTAAGATCTTGCTAACCACTGAACCAATTTGGTTCTACTTTTCATTGTTGATGGCCATTGAAATATCAATTTTTATCAAGGAATATACCACGCATTAGGAAGGTGAAACATGAGAGTGTATTAAAAGTAACAGGATATTTGTTTGTGTAGCGAATAATCTTGCTAACCGCTGAACTTTTCACGCTGATAGAGCACAAAAAACTACTGAGGGGTTATACTCCAATAAATCACCACTCCTTCTTCTTGAATGTCCTTGGCTAGATATATAAAAAATAATTGGATATAAAGATAGATAGACGAATATCAGATGTAAAGATAGAAAGAGTTCTATCTGTACAGATAAAAATGTCTTACCTATCAAGCATCCAAAGACCAACTTTTTTGGTTGTAATAAATTGATCAATAACGGCCTTGTTAGCTTTCAGCTTCTCACAGTATAATCTTAATAAAACAAGAATGACAACATCAATAAGAAGCGAAAAACAAAAAATCATTGATGGGAATTTGGCAAGAGATTTTAAGATCATTTGTTAAAAATAGAATAGATTTATTGGATAAAAAATCTCAAAACATTTCTCCCATTTTTCTATTTTTAAAATCCACTTTTTTAGCATGACTGACAGACCTACGGACGAAGTAAATTACATACAGTATGCTTTTGGAAAGGAAATCTTCACAAAAAACCAGCCGTCTATCTTAAATATCAGCAGAGAAAATCACATTTGCACATAGCATTACGGGGTGACTGGCGGACAGAAAGAGAAAGTGAATTATAGAGTAGCTTCGCTAGTAATAATACATTTAGATAAAAAAATATTAAACATTTATAACCTTCTTTGGATTAAAAACCAAAAGACATTAAAATTTTCTATCGTTTTTTCCAATAATATTATCATTATGTAAAATACAGTCCGTCTAATTAAATTTTTAACTGACAGAATATACATATTTTTTAAGTTGCTATGTATACCTCTCTAGTATCAAGATAGGTACACAATTTTAAATTCCAATTTCCTTTATTTTCACTCACAAAAGGTGGCTTATAAAAAACTAGCGGCTTCGCCCCCAGCCTCTAGGGGCTTTGCCCGAAGAGCTTTAATCAAACCAATTTTTCGTATTTTAGATTTAAAAGAAAAATTTTTAAAAAAAATTTTGGGGGGGGGCAATTTTTTAAGTTTTTTTTGAGAGGGGGGGTAGTCGACCCCACTATTTTTTTTTTAGTTTTACAAAGAAAAATTTTTTTTTTTCGGGGGGTGTTTTTCATTTTTTGGGGGGTTGGGGGTGTCCAACCCCCCAAGAAAATAGCTTAAAACCATTACAGGACCAGTAGGTATAATCCCTGAAAAGTAAAGCCCAATCGGTTCAGCGGTTACTGAGATCCTAAGCTTCAGACGGACAGACAGACGGACAGACGGACAGACAGACAGACATCGTTCTACTTTGTATTATAGATACATAACAATTTTAAATTTGAGACTGGAAGATTTTTTCCAGTGTGGCTTCAAAACTGATTTAATATCCGCTGGATTAGAACCGGTTCTTAGACATATTGAAAAATCATGTACAACATCATAATTTACCACAGAAATTTTTCCATGGATATTAAATTGTGAATCATAGATTTATAAACCAGTTTTATTAGGCCGAGCCTTTGGCCCCTCGAGGCTAACAAAACTGGTTTTAAACTTATAATTTGTACCTTGGAAGACATAGAACATCATTTGGATTATAATTCAAAGCTTCGTTTATTCTATCATCTAGAACACTGTAATCTGTAGGGAACTGGCGACCAGCGAATGCCTGAAAATAACAAGATTATCATATTTAACAAGAACAATTTGTCAAAAAGTAGCGCAAAAAAACAAACAAACTGGATTTGCAAATAGATTATTGAATGTGACTTTTTTTCATCATATATCCTATTAATTAAAGTAGTACAGTTTTTCTGTTTGTTTTTTAAGATTTTGCTAACCACTGAATCGATTGGCTTAACTGGTTTAGAGAATTAAAAAAGAAAAAGATTTTTAATTAGCTGTGAGATAAATTAGCTTTCATTAGGTTTAAGTTCCCCGATTAGGCATAAGGGTGTAATATTAGATTGATGATGAATGACACTTACTGAGAGTCCAGTAGATACCATTGTGGCGACACCAAGACCAACAGCGGCTACAGTGGCGTACATCAGGGGGGACAGGTTTGCCTCACCGGGTACAGAACTTAACCTGAATTTGGTAGAGTTTAAGGTAACACTTGAATTGAATGAATTTTGTAGCTGTGTTTAGTGCCCTAGCAAAAGGGGGATAGATGACACAGCTTTTGGCACACCTATTCTATTGACATCTTAGTAGAGGTAAAGAGAAAGGGATAGGGGGGAAAGAAAACACCTAGAAAATAAATGGGGTATAGGGTATTTTCTGACGTCAATAGAATAGGTAGGCCAAATGCAGTGACATCTATCCCTATTTTGCTAGGGCACTATAGACAGCTACATATTTTATAAAAAGCTTTTTTATAGTGCCTATAAAAATGACGTCATTAAGACCTACGATCGGTAATTTAGTCTGTGTAGTGGTTTATCATTGGCCATTTGTATTGTAAGACGATATTTTATAAGCACTATAAACATCTACAATTAAAAAATTGACAATTTAAAGTTTTTAACATCCCTTGTAATTAAAATCACCTCCTTAATTTTACTTAGAGGGATTGAATTCCCCCCCCCCCCCTGTAACCTTTAAAATTTTTTGAAAGCTCTTGGAAATTTATTAAAGTGATTTATCAAAATAATTCAGTGGTTCTTGAATCAATGTAAAAAGCTAGGGACTTAAAAAAAGCACTAAAATAAAAGCATAAAAATAAAAAGCTCAAAAACGTCTATGTTCAAAAATAGTTGAAATGTTAGGTTGATGATATTACCTGTCAGTGAAAGCCTGCAGGGCTCCTTCCTCGCTGCCCACAAATTTCTTTGTCAAGTCATTACTCTCCAACCAAGATCTAAAATTAAAAATATTTAAAAATAAATAGGTTTGAGCACTTAAATTTTGCAGAAAATTAACATAGACATATTTTATATTCTTGTTCATGTTAGGTTAGGTAAAATTCCGCAAACCGATAACGCTATAGATGCCAATTCATGATAGATAAACCAGTGACGTCTAAGCTTTTTTTTATAAGTTGGGCGGAGAAATAATATTTCAAGACCGATCATAGGGAAATCTTAAATTAACATATGAATATCTTAAATAAACCCATAAAATAAAATAACCATATATATTTTTTTTTTTTTGGGGGGGGGAGATGGATTAAAACCTAATATTCTTTTAAGATTTTTAAGGGGGGATATACCCCTCCCCGCTATTGGATAGACCTTCCACTAATAACAGTTGATATTATTTATGTTTTATATAAGTTTTATATAATCGCAAAAAATTTGCAAATTATAAAACCTAGGATTTAAATTTTATTTAATTTTGTTCTGCCGCAATGAATAGACGAAGGTTTTCTATAGAATAGGTTTTACATTTGAAAAGAAGCAAGGACGTCCAAACTTTTAATTTGGGGGGGGGGGGGGTAGGGGAGGTCGACAAACACCCCTTTAATCCTCTTCCCTTGGACGTTTTAGACAATAAGTGGTCTAACAAAGTACCTATTGGCTTTAATTTTGGTTAATTCTGAATTAGCGAACCTAAGGGATAGGACAATAACCGATAAATGAATATAGATCCTCATTGATTATACCCAAAGTTACAACTTTTTAAGACTAAAATTAATGGCTAGAAAGTTTGAACACTTTTAACTTGAAGTAACCACCAGGAATCGCTAAAAGTACCCAAAGTTTTTAAAATAGCAAATGAGTGTTTTTAAACTTTTGGTACCGGTGTTATTTTATGGTAAAATGTCCCCTCCCTCCCTGGTATGGCTCAGAAACAGCTTAATACAGAGGAAACTAATTGGATTTTACTAGCCATACTGCAATAACTATACATCGCATCGTTTTATAGACAGCTTAATAAAATATTAAAATTAAAAATTTAAGATCAAAACTAGTTTAAATCTTATGATTTATATTTTAATATTCGTGGGAAATTGTCTGTTTGGCTGAGAATCGGTTCTAATCCAGCGGATATTAATCAAAAATAGTTTTCAAGAAAGATACAGAAACCAAACTATAGAGCAGCTTCGCTAAAAACATTCTGTTGTTTGCAAAAAAAAAGCTAAGACATCTTGCTTGTAATATGGGATTGGGAATAAGTTTAATAAAAAGAAGGACGATAACGTCAAATAGTAATAACTATTTTTGAGAGATAGAAATAAAAGAACAGACATTGCTAATTAAATATAGAGTAGCTTCGCTAATAAAAATGAAAGAAAAAAATATCAATATAAAAACATATTTTAATTATTTTTAATCTTTTTTGTTACTCAATTATACACCTATGCGTGATGATTTAAACTTCTTATTTAATATAAAATATAAAAATGAGCAATAAATGAGTTCCATATTAGCATCCTAAATTAACGACAATTTTACCTATATATTATATATATATATATATATATAAAGGGAAAATTCTCTTTGTCAACTATGTCATGGCTGATAAATCATCGTCATGAAATATCAATGTGTATCATCATTTTAGATGTACATCAGATTTATCGGCCATTGTCTTATCTCCTTTGATTAAGCTATAAAAATTAGAAAAAATTTTAATGAATATAATAGATTTGAAATCTGCATAAAATTTTAAGGATTTTTTATAAATTCATTATTTAAAAGCGCAAATCCAATTTAAGTTTATAAATTTTGACCAATAGGATAGGTGGATTGGAAACTACCTGCGCTCTAATTGGTTGAATGATGTACGTCACTTAAGCTTCTCCAATCAGGGCGCAGATAGTTTTCAATCCACCAATCACAGAAGTCAAAATTATTTAACTTAATTTGTATTTGCGCTTATAGATAAAGAATTATACAAAAAAAGAATTTTATAAAAATTCCTTAAAATTTTATGCAGATTTCAAATCTATTATATTCATTAAAATCCTTTCCAATTTTTATAGCTTACTTTTGATTCCTGAATTTTTATTTGCTATTTTCCAGAAATGGATATATCATTACTACCTGGAATTTACACCAGATTTTCATGTTCTTTAAAAATGTGAAACTAACAGGCTTAAATAACGATATGGGGGATCCACCAACTTTAAAGCAGCCCCTGCCCTCCTAATGGATGAACGGACTGACCAATAAAAGATGTCCATGTTAGCCACCTAAATTAACAACCATTTTTCCCCTGTCATAATATCCGCGTATATTCTACATCCATGTCCCTGTGAATCCAATTTTCTCGTAATTATGCCCTGACCGTGAAATTTCACGCACATTGTCACAAAAGAACTGGGATTCGAACCATCCCCAATAAAATAAAAGGTTAAAAAAATAATTATTTCGTCCGTTAGAAACTAAGATTTTTTTAATAGAAACTCTAAAAAAACAAAAAAAAGATATTTGAAGAGATTAAAGGGCGAATATAGGTTGAATATAATATGGGCTCAAAAAAACCGTGCAAATCCATAGATTATAAGTAACTATAAGATATTGACATATCCAAATGTATAAGTCTGTTATAGCTTAAAACCTGAACATTCTCAGGATAAATTTATGTAATAAGTGTGGTTCCCTAAGAACTCCAAACACCCTAGCATCACACAAGGCTTCGGTTTAAGGTTGAATTAAAAAGCTTTCGTTAAATGATAGTCGTAATAAAAGTGGAAACCAGTTATCAATCTATTTTTTTGTATTGTGGATTGTTTCTTCCTTGACAATATTCCCCAACAAAGTGTAAAGTATATGAATTTTATTTTTTAAAAAAAAACCTTTACAGGAGAAATTTTATTTCATGTAAGTATGAAAATTATATGGTAATTGTTATAATTAATTTAAAGAGGACAAAAATAATAGGTAAATAGTGTTTTTTTTCTTATATTTTTTTCTGGAGAAAATCTGGCGATCGGTGCGTTTGTGTGTGTGTGTTGAAAAATGCGTACTAGGGTAATTATATCATCAAGAATTAATCATTGATCTTTATACAGAAAAAAAAACTTTAAAACGTATTATTTACCCTAGTAATTACTCCGGACGCAAATTGACGCAAATTATTTTATGCTTTTTAAAAAATCAATAAAATAGTATATAATATAAAAAAATAAACACTTTAATTATCAATTAAGATGCATGCCAATGTAATAATCAATTAAACTTAAGAAAACTAGTCAAAAAAAGTCTTGTAAAGGGGTAAAATAAACGATTTTGTTGACTTTCTCATTTATCATATGTTGAAGTAAAAGCAAAAATTGCAAAATCTACTTAAGGATTTTTTTGATTTTTTAAATTTAACATAGATATTTTAAAAGTATGTAATGGCACCTTTCATATAAGCTCATATCATATTGAAACTATATTCGCCCTTTAAGACAATGGGCGATAAAATTGATGAACACCTTCAATTACGATAAGCAAAATTACCCCTTCTATAGATTTGAATTGTCAGTGGAAAAGTACGATTAAGCTAGTCTGTACCAACCAGATTTGACAAAATAGGTTTTCAGGTAAACAATAAAACATACTTAAATAAAAAAATATATGTATAATCTCTTTTTAGATGACCTTTAATTTACGCATCCGCAGACAACAGTAGAAATATGAGAAAAGCTAATGTGAAAATACGAAGAAACGCCCCTTAAGGGGCGTTTCCACGAAAGGGACTATACCCTAATTTATTCTTAGATATGTAACTAAATTATTTATGTCGACTATATAAAAAATATTTAGAAGTGCCTATTGAAAAAAATCCCTAATTATCCCCTTTTTATCGACATCAATATACTATTATTAATCTATCAAAATACTAATAGCGGGGTAGATCTACCTACTATCTGTCTTTTTAATGTAAGAGTAGAGCTAGCTATCTGTATGTTTTTCAACTAATTTCAGTTTTTCTTATAGAGTTGTTAAAACAAGAACAAATTTTTTGTAAGGCTCGCAGCCATAACAAATTAATGATGTTAATATTTTTATCAGGTTGGGTGGGGAAGGGGGAAATGGAGTAGTGTCGTGCGGTAGGGTGGTGTAGGTGAATCACCCCCTCCCCCCCCCCCCCAAAAAAAAAAAAAGATTTAAGTTGGGAAGGCCTGCCTTTCCAATTTTAACCATCTTATGGTTTTAGACCCCCTTTGTGAATCGCTGTGCAGTGCACGTAGTAGCCACCCCTATTTTGCTATCTGCATGATTTGGATTCAATTTAACTACTTTAGGTATAAAACTTTTGGGTTTACTATGAAAAATGTGAATTGATTTTTTTGCACACCCTGGTTTTATTGATAACTGGGCTTAAAATTTTCTGTAAATATTTCGGTAAACATCTCTACGCCTAATTGGTTAATCATTACCTGGCTTTATTAATGGCAGGACTGATGGTATTAACAATTTTCTTAGTGATTCCTTGGATTAATCCTTCCTCGGCCTCTAGACCAGAATCATACCCCTAGATATATAGATAGATAGATAGAGAGCTAGTAACATAGATAGCTAGTTGGATATGGATAGATAGAGAGCCAGTAACATAGATGGATAGTTGAATTGATAGTTAGATGGATAGATATATAGATAGTTGGATAGATAGATGGAAAGTTGAATAGAATGGATAAATAAATATATGGCTAGATAGATAGATGGCTACATAGATAGATAGATAGATGTATAGATGAATTTTACAAATTAAGCATTAAAACACCTACGTTTGCAAATGGATCAAAAACAGCGGGTTCAGCTGCCTGCTTTGGAATGGGGATGGGTATGGAGAAGGTTGGACACCCTGGGCACATCTGGTAGGTGTGCTCCTGAATATACAATTAGGTCACCCTCATTTTTACAAATTATTTCAATTGTGTTAATTGAATTGTTGTATTTCATATTGTTGAAACCCAATTTTGAACAAAATTATCCCTTTTTTAGTTTAAAATTATGTTGGAACAGTTTAGACCCTGCTAGTCTGTAACATTCAATCAAAATTAAATAAAAGTTATTTCTCGCATCGTATTATAAACGGCTTTCCGCGGATATAGAATTTACAATTATGAGATTAAAACTAGTTTTTTAGCCGAAGGCACCGTCTAAAAAAACAGGTTTTAATCTTATGATTGTACATTTTTATATTCGTAGAAAGCTGGATATAATACGATGCTAGATATAGTTTTTTCGTATTGATGAGAACCGGTTCCTATCCACCGGATTCGAATGAATAAGAGAAAACTCCTCAAAGTTTTTAAGCCAGTGAATGAGAGAACGTGTTTATGAAACGTTTGAAAATGTTTTGATTTATAGTTAAATTAATGTCCCTCCCTTGATATAATTGATCTCAAAGATGCGAGTAAAAGTAAAACAAATGTATGATGCTTTCATTTAAAGCATCCTGTTGAGCACTAAAACCCCATTTCTTGTTTTTAAACAAATAGAAAAAAGGGGTAGTTTTTCGTTGTTTAATTGTTTATTATCTTAGGTCAACGATTATGTTAGGTACTGGATAGACTTGCATGAAAGACATGGGGTAAAATATACCCCCCCCCCCACTTAATTTCAATTTATTGCAAAAATAAGGGGGGGGGGGGAGTAGTTTTTAGTGTTCAACAGGCACTTTGTGGGAAACCACCAATAAAATTGGAAACTAACCTGAATTTCAAAATTTTCTTCATCAGCTTGAATGAAGCCTGCACCGTTGCCGGGAAGACTGAAAAAAATATATTTATAGAGGGATCTTAAGGGATAAGACAATGGGTGATAAATTGATGTTCATCAGTATTATAAAATGATGATGAAAAGTAAATTTATTGGTTGAAAAGTTTGGAAATCATTAGTTCAGAACAATAAAAATAAAATTTCAATAAAGATACAAAAATATTTTGAGCTGACGAATAACATTACGAGGTTAGAACATTTTGAGTGCCACTCTTATTATCAGTATAGCGTCCTCTCCCTCCCAGCAGTGTAGCACTAAAAAGTATTTAGTAAATTTGATCCCTTTTTGAAAGTACCTCCGCAGATTATGACGTTATACGACAGAATAGCCCATGAGAGGCCAGTATACACTGGAATTGCTTAATGGTAAAATTTATGCTGGGCTCTCATTGGTTATTTATCGAATGACGTAATAATCTGTGGAGGGAATTTAATAATATTCTCCTTTTTCCATACCAAATTCCCTTTATTTTTAAATGGTACTCAAAAGACGCAGCCACCATCAGCCTCATTCAGCCAAATTCACTCTCAGCCGCGCGGCTGCCGAATCTAGAATAAACTTCACTTGAATAATTGAAAAGAAATAGCTTACCTTTTAAATTGAGGTTCTCCTTCAGGTTGAAAAGTGTATTGATCCTAAAATAAGAATATATCTATCTATCTATTTATTTAATAGATCTACTTTCCTTACTATTTAAGAATGGATATAAGATACTTGGAGATTGTGAGAGATTCTTTCTCGCATACCCTAATAAAATGTTTAACCCAGGTGGCTAATATAACGATTCACCCCCCCCCCCCCACACTTTGACTTAACCGCATCCACTATTCTTACCATGGAGGAACATACTAACCAAAATCTAAGGAATATGTTAGCAACCTAAATGCATGACAAAAATTCAATATCTACGTATTCTACATCCTTTATTCTAAGATATATTTCAAAGATGATGGCAAGACTTTTGATAAGAAATATCATTAGCAAAAACTATTGCCATAAAAATTTTAAGTTTTGTGGAGTTTACTATTTTCAAGTCATACCTGAGGTGTTTCTTGATAAGATCTGTCATAGACGTCATAATCTGCAGGATCTACGTACACCTCATTCTAAAAAAACACTTATAGAGTAGCTGTGCTTTTAGTAAATAAGGACGCTTATACAGTAGTAAGGTTTTTCGTCTTACAGTAATAAGTTTCAAAAAGAACAATAAAAGGTAATATTGAGAATAAAGTATTTTGGATTTAAGACATGAAAGAATTGGCTGTGCCTTTTTTAATTTTTATATTTGTTCCAACTAAAAATTATTAAAGTGATTAGGGCGATAAATTGATAACACAATTCCTATCACTAGATTAAGATTTTTGTTTCTAGTTGGAACCCACAAATCAGTAAGAGTACCCAAAGTTTTTAATTGATTGATAAAATAACGTGTTTATAAAAGTTTAGGTAACCGTGTTATTTAATATCGAATGTCTCCTCCCTGCCTGGGTATTTAAGTGAAAAAAAGTACTATAGTAATTTATAATTATGATGTAAATATCATAAATATGTTATGTAACAAAGATATAAAGGAAAGGTTAACAAAACAGGGATGACAACAGTAGAGGGACAAAGTGTCTCAAAAATCAGCCATGTGACGTCATAAAAATGAGGGAAATGAGAGGAGAAGTGGAAAAGAAAACCCCTAAAAAAGAGATTGATAATAACTTATTTTTATGACGTCACCTGGCTGATTTTTTAGAGGCTTTGTCCCGCTACATGACAACATCATCTTATGGCGTAAAGCCAAACAGACGGACACATCATATTGTTGGGGAGATGCTTAATGATAATGGAAAAATCAAACGCAAATCTTATATAACAACCAAAGAAATTATATCTCCTAACCAAACAAAATCATCTACAAGACATTATAATGGACGTTCAAGCAAATAAATGTATATAATAGATTCTTCTTCGTAAGAGGTAACATCAAAAAAGTAGGACTTTAACACTAGAATGATAGTTATTAAGTAGCTTCGCTACTAAAAACAACAATTAAGCTGCTTATAAGATCATACTATTTCCTTTTTTTTTTATCTTTTTTACTATAATCGTTTTTAGATTATTTTTTTTATGTTGTCGATTCCCCTGTGGGTTACAGGTGGCTTACGCGCGGCTGCCGAGCCCCGGACAAAACCTACCGTTCTTGATTCTAAGGCCATGGCATCCAGGTAGTCCTGTTCATGTTCTCTGCCAGCATAGAAACTGTCAAAATTGAAGCTGAACGGCAAGGCACGACCTTCTCTATCCTGAATGTAAATAAAATACATTAATAGTGGATATTCCAACCTTATATTGAGTGAAATTGAAAATTCTCTATACACTTTAATCAACAAAATTTGACAAACAACAATGACAATCAACAATCTCACAGCTATTTTTTTCACAACCAGCTATAACATATAAAGCCATAAATGTATAAATTTTGTCTGCTAATTTTTGGATTTAATAAGAAATATTTATGTGATAAGGTAAGAGGTTAACTCACAAACAAAATATGAATTTTACATATTTATTTTGACATTACAAATCGGTTCGTGCATGTTTGCACTCTTCAGATGTTAATGTAAATTTTTTTGCTTGGGAAGTTAGAGGTTATCTTACAAAAAATAGCCTTCCCTTAAGGCTTCATCGAACATTTTATTCCTATTAGTTATCATCAGTTATAGCAGCAGCGAGATCTTTTGGGACACATAGTACATTGACAGATTTAATGTTTTTCCATATAAGGATTATAAAAGGATTAAAGAAAGAGAGACAACAAGATTAAAGCTGAACAACAAACTATCGGATCTTTTAGTAAGAAAATAGTTATTTCTCGCATCGTATTATAAACGGCTTTCCACGGATATAGAAAGTACAAATATGAGATTAAAACTAGTTTTTTTAGCCCCGAGGTGCCGAAGGCACCGGCCAAAAAAACTGGTTTTAATCTTATGTTTGTACATTTCTATATTCGTAGAAAGCTGGATATAATACGATGCTAGACATAGTTTTTTTCGTATGGATGAGAACCGGTTCCTATCCATCGGATTCGAATAAATACGAGAATAGTTATTTCTCGTATCGTATTATAAACGGCTTTCCGCGGATATAGAATGTACAATTATAAGATTAAAACTAGTTTTTTTAGCCCCGTGGTGCCGAAGGCACCGGCTAAAGAAACTAGTTTTAATCTTATGATTGTACATTTCTATATTCGTAGAAAACTGGATATAATACGATGCTAGACATAGTTTTTTCGTATGGATGAGAACCGGTTCCTATCCACCGGATTCGAATGAATACGAGAACAGTTATTTTTCGCATCGTATTATAAACGGCTTTCCGCGGATATAGAATGTATGTAAATTATGAGATTAAAACTAGTTTTTTTAGCCCCGAGGTGACGAAGTCACCGGCTAAAAAAACTAGTTTTAATCTTAAGATTGTACATTTCTATATTCGTAGAAAGCTGGATATAATACGATGCTAGACATAGTTTTTTCGTATGGATGAGAACCGGTTCCTATCCACCGGATTCGAATGAATACGAGAAAATATATTAAATCTCTTAACGTATGCAGCAAATGTATTTTTATATTATATTTCAATGACGCATTTTTACATTATGTTACAAGAAACAAGGACAATAATGTTTAGAAGTAGCGAAGCAAGATCTAAACTCTGAAAGAAATATCCAATTGAAATGCAATTTTAACAAGGATGACAACATCCATAAAAGCGAAGATATAAACTAAGAAGGAAGGACAAACGTACAATAACTCTTGAAGAGTATCAGAACTTTATAAGCAGAACATTAATTCTTAGTCTAAACGAAATTGTACATAAATTTGATGCAAAACTGCATAATTACAGGATGAAGTAAAAGGACATTGTTTCATTTTTAGGATCATGCACAGTTTGAAATCGATAGGACAATTCTAATTTTTCTAAATTAACGAATATAGCCAACCATTACGGACGGACAGACCGACCCTAATTGTAGAAAGGCTTCGCTTTTGAAAAAGCTAAGAATCAGAAAGATCCTCTTTATCCTCTTTGTAATCTTATTTAGGCTGATGGATATACTTTACATATTAATACGTACATACACGCAGGCAGAGTAGATGTAAAACTAAAAAATAAATAAGTCAAATTTGTAAAATTTGTAAAATTGAATATTGGTGCATAGTAATGAAATTCATAAATCATACAGAAAATTGTTTTTTTTTAGTGGCAATATTCTTAGTATCGAAACTACTGTATAAGAGTTTGTGTCTATAATGACAGGGTTGTACAATTCTTATTACAAACCGTCGAACAACTCTATGAGATTGTGTAAAACGTGATTTGTGTGCAAAATGCCGTTACCTACACCTCTCAATTACATGATACAGGCAAGGCTGTTTACTTGACAATTTAACATCAGGTCCAATAACCAATAACTAATGCTAAAATTTTTAACCTATAATTTCATCTATAGAAGGGGTAATTTAGTTTATTATCATTGGGGATGTATATCAATTTATCATCTATTGTCTCATAATTTATCAATATTTAAATACAACACTCATATATTTCATAAAATATTTAAGAAAAGTGACATTAAATTTTCAATTTATTTCCAAATCTCCATCCATCTATTTTTGTTTAACAACTTTTCTTCTCATTTTATTAGCATGCTAAAAAGTTTTGAATAAAAATTTTAAAATATGTATTAATAATTATGTTCCTAAGTAGCGGCGTGCACAGGGTATTTGCCAGGGGGAAGTTAGAAAGTAGAGGAAGCCCTTACAAAATACAGTTTTTAGGGTGAATTGATACCCACATTTACACGGCAATAAGAAGCACAAGTTCACAACTTTTTAAATAGAAAAAAATAGTTAAATTCAATACAGTATAGTAGTAGGTTATAAAATATTTTTCACGTATTTAGTCAATGGTATTTTTAAATGACAAAAGATAATGAAATATCATTTTTTTGCAACTTTTTGGAATATTGCGTTAGTTTGATTGAAGTTAGCAAATAAAATGATTACAAAATAGCGCAGCTAATTAATATATGATAACTTACCAAATCAGAATTTTCCTCAAAGAGTCTTCCAGTTCTTGGTTGTACAGGCTGTACGAATGTCGATCTTGACCGGGAATCCCGGCTGGAAGGTCTGAAAAAAAATAAGATATTTATTTTCACCAAATTTTGGCAGCAATAGCATATTTCCCTTTCCCTTCACCATTTTTTTTTCTTTTACAATAACGGAGGGGCAGGTCATAAGCTTAGCTAGGCACTTTAAGGGAAACCACCGTCTATTTTGAGACAATCCGAAGAGGTTTAGTTTTTTATTTGTTTGTTTAATAATTTAGGTCAAGTTATTTTAGATTCTATTGGGTACTGGATAGACCTGCAGGGATAGGTCACCACAGGTATAGTTTAGATTCTATTGGGTACTGGAAAGACCTGCAGGGATAGGTCACCACAGGTATAGGTCTAGTTAGTTTAGATTCTATAGGGTACTGGATAGACCTGCAGGGATAGGTCACCTGCACAGGTATAGACCTGCAGGGATAGGTCACCACAGGTATAGGGCTTCCTTCACAGATGTTATGCGGAAGATAAAAACTAATCCCCCCCAACCAATCTTATTTTTGAATTACTTCAAAATAGGCTGGGGGCTGGTTTATTCTTGCCACCGCTTAATTTTGATAGGACCATAATAATGTATGATGACCGATAAGATTAAGGCAAATAGGATCAGAGAAAATTCTTATTATGTTATTTTCCTATTGTCAAGATATCAAGATATATCAATAAATTATTATTAATATTATATATTGGTCCAAATTCTATAATAAAGATATCATGTTTACTAGTACAACATGATAACTTGCGTCATGGAAAAGTCAAATAAACCCTTGACATGAAGGGATATTCTTTAATTTTAGATTATTTGAAAATTGTTCCTCTGTCTTTAACTAGCGGCTGCGCCCCTAGCATCTAGAGGCTATGAAATACAAGAGGTAAAAAGGAATAAGAAAATAGCCCAAAACAAAACGAGGCTTAAATCTAGAAATATTATAGCCTAAAATTCTCATGGGACCTATAGGAAGCTTTCCAAAAATGAGAAATCAATCTTTTAAGAAGTTAAAGCATTAGTACTTTATAAAATAGATATTAAAAAAATATTTTCAGCAAATGGAAAAAGCAAAGGTTTTCCAAAAAAAGGTTTCTAAAAGAGCAGAAAAATTTGGTAATTGGAATTATTGAGTGGCTTATTTGATTAATTCTAATTTGTCCTGGGAAGGTTTATAACTTTTATGTTGAGAGTACCTCCACCCTCACAAGAGAAATTGTCCCTGGAAATATACAACTCTCCCCCCTCCCCCAAAAAAAATAAATAGAAATTTCATTTTTCTTCTAAAACAAAAATGAAAAGTGTGTTTAAAATGATATAGATCCCCAATGATGATAAGCAGAATAACCCTGTTATATGTAAAATCATTTTAATATTGTTTACAGCTCATATCAATTAAACTTTGAATAACAGTGTAATCTACATTCAAATGTCCTCTCTTTCTAATTTAAACGTCAAAGACAGACAATTGGTTCGCTTTTTAAAATTTGATGATAAAATAAAATATGGGTTTGTCCTTTTAATGTATAGGATCCACTATGGATAGGTAAATTTAGTAACTCGATATTTAAGATAAATATACTTCACCCAATACAAACATGTTTAGTTTTTTGTATGTTGAGAATCTCTATAACTGTCTTTTCCTCACATTCTATTTACATGGAGGAAGGAGCCGTTGGAAATTACACTTGTACCCAAAGTTTTATAATCATGTTATCTTATTGGTTGGCTCTTTCTATTTTTGATTTTTTGATTTTGTTACATCTTGTTTGGCTATTACCATACTGGCAGTGTCCAAACTTTTCAACCAATAATTTTAATTTAAAAAAGGGTAAACTTTGTTTATCATCATTTCTGAAGTTACCTGATTAAATCCTCTTTATAAAAATAGAGGTTTTCTCTCAGCCGTGACATCAGCCGTGAGACTTTTTTTTTGTCGCAAAAGGACCGTAAGAGGTTTAATGTATATTTTAAAAGTTCCAATGTAGCTTTTGGAAAGCAGCAGTTTGTATTCTAGTTGTTGGAAAAATATCAATAATTAATAAAATAAATATTATCCGAAAAAGTTATATTTAATTCTATTATAAACAGGATTAAATGTTATTTTTAAAAAAACATGACATGTAAATTCTATAAAATTTGATAGTATGAAAGAAAAAAATACATTCCAGTATCGCTTCCAAACCGATTCATATCTGGTGGATTAGAACCGATTCTCTGCCATACTGAAAAATTAGGCATAGCATCGTATCATATCCAGTTTTCTACGAATATAAAAATGTAAAACCATTAAAACCAGTTTTTTAGTCCGTGCCTTCGGCATCTCGGAGCTAATAAAACTGGTTTTAATCTTATAATTGTATATTTTTCTATCCGCGGAAAGCTGTTTATAATACAATAAGACATATAAAATAACTTGTTATTTATCTTTTTTTATTCATAGCTGTTTTTTCTAAATCACAATTCAAATTATAATTATTAAAAAATTGGTAATACAACAATAAAAAAAACGAAAGTTTTTGAGAAATTTTGGTATGAAGGAAAGATAGGTTAATTAACAAATAAGACATCACACAAAGCTGCTAAAAGTACATATTATAATAGCAAATTTTTTGTGCATGACATAAACATGCAACAAATGCATTTTATTAGAACTGTTTATTAGAGTTATTTAAGCCAATTAAGTTATTCCTTATAATAGCTATTGAAAGAATCCTTTAATAAATTGATTTAAAAAACTAAAACAAGTTTTATTGCAGATTTTATAGAACAACCCCCCCAAAAACATTTTTTTTATGTGAGTCACAGGATACAGGAAGTATGGTTTAATGTTACATAACTTGGGTTTTTCAGGGAGGTGGAGAAGTTGGACTTTGAATTATTCTGGTACCCAAAGTTTATTAAACATATTCTTTTGTTGCTTCAAATTTTGAGAACTTTTATTAGATCTTACTTGCAGTGTCTAAACTTTTTCAACAATAATTTAATCTACGGAAGAAGTGTTTTTATTTCTTATAAATGGGGATGGAGATATGTTAATGAAGATAATAGTTTCCTAAAATTGCATTGATCTATTTTAATACTTGCAGGTAATAAAACTTTTAATTTCTCTTTTTTCCATTGCTTTTATAAATGTAGCTTGAAAATTTATCAAAATAATGATATTATTATGATATTCAACATAGTAAATCAAAGTGCGACAATGGATTCAGCATATAACAATGGATACAGCATATTCCAATGGATTCAGCATATAACAATGGATACAGCATATAACAATGGATACAGCATATAACAATGGATACAGCATATAACAATGGATACAGCATATAACAATGAATACAGCATATAACAATGGATACAGCATATAACAATGGATACAGCATATAACAATGGATACAGCATATAACAATGGATACAGCATATAACAATGGATACAGCATATAACAATGGATACAGCATATAACAATGGATACAGCATATAACAATGGATACAGCATATAACAATGGATATAGCATATAACAATGGATACAGCATATAACAATGGATACAGCATATAACAATGGATACAGCATATAACAATGGATACAGCATATAACAATGGATACAGCATATAACAATGGATACAGCATGTAACAATGGATACAGCATGTAACAATGGATACAGCATATAACAATGGATGCAGCATGTAACAATGGATACAGCATATAACAATGGATACAGCATATAACAATGGATACAGCATATAACAATGAATACAGCATATAACAATGGATACAGCATATAACAATGGATACAGCATATAACAATGGATACAGCATATAACAATGGATACAGCATATAACAATGGATACAGCATATAACAATGGATACAGCATATAACAATGGATACAGCATATAACAATGGATACAGCATATAACAATGGATACAGCATATAACAATGGATACAGCATATAACAATGGATACAGCATATAACAATGGATACAGCATATAACAATGGATACAGCATATAACAATGGATACAGCATATAACAATGGATACAGCATATAACAATGGATACAGCATATAACAATGGATACAGCATATAACAATGGATACAGCATATAACAATGGATACAGCATATAACAATGGATACAGCATATAACAATGGATACAGCATATAACAATGGATACAGCATATAACAATGGATATAGCATATAACAATGGATACAGCATATAACAATGGATAATGAGATATGTTAATGAAGATAATAGTTTCCTAAAATTGCATTGATCTATTTTAATACTTGCAGGTAATAAAACTTTTAATTTCTCTTTTTTCCATTGCTTTTATAAATGTAGCTTGAAAATTTATCAAAATCATGATATTATTATGATATTCAACATAGTAAATCAAAGTGCGACAATGGATTCAGCATATAACAATGGATACAGCATATTCCAATGGATTCAGCATATAACAATGGATACAGCATATAACAATGGATACAGCATATTCCAATGGATACAGCATATAACAATGGATACAGCATATAACAATGGATACAGCATATAACAATGGATACAGCATATAATAATGGATACAGCATATAACAATGGATACAGCATATAACAATGGATACAGCATATAACAATGGATACAGCATATAACAATGGATACAGCATATAACAATGGATACAGCATATAACAATGGATATAGCATATAACAATGGATACAGCATATAACAATGGATACAGCATATAACAATGGATACAGCATATAACAATGGATACAGCATATAACAATGGATACAGCATATAACAATGGATACAGCATGTAACAATGGATACAGCATGTAACAATGGATACAGCATATAACAATGGATGCAGCATGTAACAATGGATACAGCATATAACAATGGATGCAGCATGTAACAATGGATACAGCATATAACAATGGATACAGCATATAACAATGGATACAGCATATAACAATGGATACAGCATATAACAATGGATACAGCATATAACAATGGATACAGCATATAACAATGGATACAGCATATAATAACAAATGTGGGGCTTTGTCATTTTTCTCTATGGGCGTTCTCTTGAGAGGGTAGTGTTACCCTCCCCCAATAATAAACCTTCCTTGGACCTATGAAAAGCTACATTATATAGGAGAACCATATCTGTTCAGTAGTTAGCAAGATCCTTTAGTACAAACAAAAACAGAGAAACCCTGTTACTTGCAAGGATTTAATTTTAGTACTAATTACAGTATAGCCCATAAAAAATGTTTTGGTTGTGCTTCTATGGAAATAATTGTATTTTCAAAACTAAATAGAATGATATGTTATTATTAAGAAGTAATAAATAAAGTTATTAAAATCCAATTATGATTGTCTGCACTGTGTTATCAAGATAAATGGGTTATCAGGACAGTGACTTATATTCAGACAAAAAATGCCTGGAAGCATTAAATCTCGTAAACGGCTAAACCAACTTTTTTCAGAAGTTTTTATTGGTTCATGGTTTGTTATATAATGGATATAGAATATACGTTGATATTATGACAGGGGAAAAATTGTCGTCAATTTAGGTTGCTAACATGGACATCATTCAGTTCTTTCATCCTTTAACAGAGGAGGTGATGGGGTAAAGGGGGTATATGTGGGTTATCGTTATTTCAACCAGCTACAAGTTTTACTTTCTTAGAGTAAATGATAATCTGGTGTAAGATCCAAGTAATAATAAATCCATTACCTTGACGATATTATTTCAGCAACGACAACTTTTTATTAAATTAATAAAGTCGACATGAACAATTGAATTTGCATATTGACAAAATACGAACAGTTTTGACATGGATACCTATTCTGATTCTATTCTCCAAAATAACTTATTCTATGGTATACCTATCTTTATCTATGTAATTTACTATATCAACTATTATTTATTGTCTGTTTATATTACACAATACAGGATTTATTACAACAATGGATAATAAGATAGATAGATACGTGAATAGGTAGATATGTAGCTAGCTAGCTAGATAGATATATAACACTATACCTTATTAATTACCACAAAGAATAATAAGATAGTTAGGAAGACTAATAGATAGACCAATAGGAAGATAAAAACAAAGATAACATGAAAACAAGAAACGCATCAAATAATAAGATACATAGATAGGTAGACTATTAGAAAAATAAAACAAGGATGACAACATCCCTAAGAAGCGCATCAAATAATAAGATAGATAGATAGGTAGACTACTAGAAAAATAAAACAAGGATGACAAGATCCCTAAGAAGCGCATCAAATAATAAGATAGATAGATAGGTAGACAAATAGGAAAATAAAACAAGGATGACAACATCCCTAAGAAGCGCATCAAATAATAAGATAGATAGATAGGTAGACTGCTAGAACAATAAAACAAGGATGACAACATTCCTAAGAAGCGCATCAAATAATAAGATAGATAGATAGGTAGACAAATAGGAAAATAAAACAAGGATGACAACATCCCTAAGAAGCGCATCCAATAATAAGATAGATAGATAGGTAGACTGATAACATCCATTAGAAGAATAAAGAAAAATAAGATTTTCTTATTTGTTAGCTTTACAACTTTAGGGCGTTTTATCAAATTTTGATTAGTTGGTGTATTCATTTGAGTGTCCAAACGCTTCAACCACTAATTGTAATCTACAGAAGGGAAAATTTGTGTATCATCATTGAGGATGTACATTGTACATCTGGCATTGTCTTATCCCTTTAGATCCCTGATTTAAAAGTCAAGGTAAAGGTTGATATATATTTATTTAGGTGTGTATTCAATACCGCACTTGGGTCACATAATCAAATTACCAGAATTACAATCGATATATTATTTCTTGGATGTTTCACCAGATTTTCATGTACTCTATTAAAGTGCAAATCAGAGCTGGCTAAAATAACGATACCCACATCCACCACCTTTACACAATCCCCTTCCCTTCTACTAGATGAACGAACTGACCAATAAATGAGGTCCATGTTAGCAACCTAAATCGACGACAAATTTTCCCATCATTTGTTCCATCTTATTATTAAACAAATTCTCCTTTCTTTTTACTGTTGAATATATTTATTACGTACCGGCCTATATATAGTCACATATCACATAACATAAATGAAATGGAAAAATTCTTTTGTATCAAAATATGTACAATGCTGTACTATGCTGTGTTTCTATTGGCTAACTTAAGGAAGTGGGGATCAAGACTTTCTATATCTATTTGCTATAAAAATTTTGTGGATGTGAAAATATGCGTAATTGATAGAACATCATTTTATGTATTATCGCTACCAAATTTCTAAAGGAAACCAAAATCGTGGGTTTTGCTGTAATACAATAAAATTGGGTAATGATAATGGATATAGGATATACATGGATATATTGACAGTAGAAAATTTGTCGTCATTATAGCTAGCTAATATGGACCCCATTTATTAGTTAGTTCGTTTATCCAGTAGGAGGGGAGGGGTTGGGATGAAATGGTAGATAGGGATTTATCGTTTTTTTTAGTCAGGTACGAGTATTACTTTATCAGAGTACATGAAAATGTGGTGTAACATCCAAATAATTATACATTAAATGGTTCATAAATTTTTCTTTAATAATTGTTAATTATCGCATTGCAAAATAGACAGCGTTCCACGGATAGCAAAACTGGTATTGATTCTATATTTTTTACTTAAATGTTCGCGGAAAATTGTCTGTAATACGATGCTATACATGATTTTTTCAAAAAGGTTGAGAACCGGTTTCCTCAATATCAATATTTAAAGACCATACTGGAAAAGCATTAAAGGGACGCTTTTCTACATATACATATAGGAAATTTGTATGCCAATCAGGCCATAAAGGATAAGTCTTATAGATCAACCAAGAGACTTTTGACTGTTGATTACTCTGGTACCCAAAGTTTTTTAACATTATCTTATTCGTTGACTCGAACACTTTGGGTACGTTAATAAATTCTGAATTACACTAACTTACCCTTGTGAGAAATCCACATCTTCAACGATGGAGTGTTGCTTAGCCCCGTCCCCAAAGCTCATAGAAATTCTATACTCTAAACAAGGACGATGTTTTTATTATTTTTGATGGTAGCGCAGCTACACTAAGGTTAGGACTTCTTAGATTGTTCGATGATAGCTCTAAGATTAAGGAATTCCAAGCTTCTTAATTTTTTGAGCGGGTGGGGGTAAAACGAGGGGTTTCAAGGGTTTGGAAGGGGAGGGGGGGTTATCTAACAGACAACCAAACAGCTCTTTAACCCCCACCCTTTGACGTCCCTGTCTAAATCTAAAAGTTAAATATTCTAAAACCATCTTGGGCTCTCAGTAATACAACAAAACTTACTACTTTCTATCATACTAGCGGCTTCGCCCCTAGCCTCTAGGGGCTTTGCCCCAAGAGGTTTTTCAAACCAATTTTTCGTAATTTAAATTTAAAAAAATAAATCAAAAAAAAATTTTTTTTTTTTGGGGGGGGGGATTTTTTTTATGGGGGGGGGGGTAGTCGACCCAACTATTTTAATTTTAGTTTTAAAAAAAAATTTGGGGGGGGGTATTTTTAACTTTTTGGGGAGGTTGGGGGTGTCCCACCCCCCTAAGAAAATAGTTATAAACCTTCCCGGGACCTATGAGAAGCTACCCTGTAAAGGAGAACCCGATCGGTTCAGCAGTTAGCGAGAACCTTCGCTACAAACAAACAAACAGACAACAAACAGACAAACACACAGACAAACAAACAGACAGACATCGTTCTACTTTGTATTATAGATGATAGCATTGCTAAAATTTTACATAAAAATATCATTCCTGGAAGTTTTAAATGTGGACTTTTTCTGGCCACCGGGTCATTAGGAACAAATACATTGTTTATAAATCTTCCGTTTCTGTGGTCAATAAGGTCTGAAGCATCGTCAGGTACTCTGAACATAAAATTTATTGTTTAAAAATCCAGGGAGGGAGGAGACATTGGTCTTAAAATCATACTGGTACCTAAATATATTGATTGGTTAATACAAACTATTAGTGTTCAAACTCTTGCATTAATAATTTATATTTACAAATTTAATACATATTTAAATAAAAGTCAGCGTATATGTAAATATTTTTAACTACTTTTGTACTAGCTTTTGACAAATCTAAAGAAGGCCTAACTTACTAAGGAAAAAAATTAACCATTTAATGTGTGACTTTTGACATTGTATAATAAAAAAATAAAACAGGTATAGGGAAGAGAACACAGACATTAATTTAATCTTTCCTCAAAATTTCTCTGGAGAAGCAAGGATACAGGAAGAAATTCTTTCTGTATCTTTTATTTTCATGAAGAAGCTACTCTATAATTAACTATGAACTATAACATCCTACCTTACTCCTTCAATTACTGGTGCTGCAGCAACTTTCTTTTCAAGTCCGGTAAAGCCAACCTGTTCAAAAGATTTATTTTATTCATTTTTTGGTATTTATAATGTCATAATATAAGATAATTAGCCCTTTGAATGCATAATATTTCCTAAGATATTATTTCTGCCATATTAAATTGGCCTGTTTAAAGCCATGCCTACGCATTTCTAATGCGCCCTATAAATTCTCATAAAATTAACATTAATATTTTTAACGTCTTTTGAATGACATGTAGAAAACGAGACAAAATATGAAGGCGGATTACACTTTATTGAATTTAATTATTATAAAGTGATCATGACGAAAAATCTCCATTTCGCAAAATCTATCTAAACGAAAATTGTACCCATAACCATATCACTAACCTGAGCTCTGGGTGATCTAAAGTTTAGGTTTCTTCCCCTTCTCTTTTGCATTGTCTGAAAAATAGTTTAGATTAAAAATTATCAGTAAAATATACACACACACATATACAATCATAGGCCTTACCATGGCAAAGCACTGGCTTAATTCACTTTTATGGACTGTCATAAAATTAAAGTAAAACAATAGAGGGGGAATGGTTTATATAACTGTATATCCCCACCCCGTGGACCCTGTGCCGACTTTCAATTGGTTCTTTGAATATCAGCCAAAAGCGTCGCAAGTATTAACACAGCCAAGTCGCTACAAAAGAGCAATAAGCAATTTACTAGCAGACAAATAAGGTCCCCAGCACTGCACTGGATCCAGATAGTTGTCTGATCTACCTAATACATTTATTGTTATAAAGACATACAGATACCTATCAATACCTAGGATTTTAGGATTTTGGGCCTACAAACAAGGCCTTAATCCAATAATTTTTTTTATTATACTAAAAAATCATATTATGCAATTTATTTTAGTCACTATAAATGAAATTGTTCCTGTTAGTTATATTTTAAGTTAAATAACTTTCTTATTTTCATTAAGGACATGCATTATGAATAATAAAACAAGGATGGCAAAACACACATAAAAGCAACGCTTGATATACGCTTTGATATACGGCATTCTTACATTTTAACCCATGATCATAGAGATGCTTTGCTTGAAACATAGTGTCTAGCCATGCTAAAACACATCCTGTTACTTTTGTAAAGGAGTATAGAACTGCTGTATGAACAACTTGTACTTCTCAAGGATTTACGGACAAACATTGGAAATTATTGAATAGCAAGCAAAAAGGCAAAAAGGCAGTTTTCTCAAAAAAATTAATTTTGTCTACAATGTTCTATTTTCTTTAAAATCTTAATACCTGTCAATGACATTAATTAATATAATTTTGAAGCGCTGCACGTTGTATTAATGTCCTTAATTACATTGATATAATGTGCTTAATTTTGGTCATTAATACCTTTGGAGTGGCGCTTCTACTTTTATATTTCTAGGGATTTTCACTCAGTTGATTGGTATTTGGTAATTTCCTTGTTCATTGTCAAATTTAAAATGCAAAAACTGCCCAAAATCAAATTATTTTCAGAGATTTATTAACAAAAATAAATTGAAAATATGACTAAAAAAGTTTATAGGGGTGCGGAATTGGGTATCTTCCCCTTTAAACATTGAACTAAGAAGAACTGCCTGCATAATTTTTCACCTCATCAAAATTTACACCCCTGTGGCAAAACCCTGTGCACGCCACAGAATATATCTTAATTATTATACAATTAACCACTGTATCACTAACCTGATCTTTAGCTGCTACGTCGTTTTCTTTCTCGTCCTCCTGCACGCAGGCATTTATGTTTAACATTTTATATAAATAAGGGTATAACATAAAAATAACCTAAAACCATCGCAAAATTTAAAATAAAAAAAGAACAGCCTAAAACCATAAAAAAATAAAATAGCCTAAAACTAGCCCGAGGCCTATGTACAGCTTTTCTAAAATGGAGAACTCAATCGGCTAAGTAACTATCGAATTCTTAGGCTTCAGACAAAAAAACTTATAGGATAAATTTTTTAGTCATATTTGTTTTAAAATCTAAAAAAAATATATGAATATAATCAACCATTAAATCCAAATAAACTTCTGTGCCTAATTAATTTGATACAAAAAACATAGTCGCCAAGAAGAAAATAAATGAAAATAAATGAAGAGTGTTCCTATAACAAGCATTAATAGAAAAAAAGTCTATAATTTTCTGGGTAAAACCACCCCCATTAAAATAACTTTAATTTTTAATGGTATGTTACTTGTATGTGTTAATGGTATAGATAAGAAATCCTATTATATAAAGTAGTAAGCATTTTTTGTCTGTCCCGAAGGATCTCGCTAACCGCTGAACCGATATAGTTCTCCTTTGCAGTGAAGCTTCTTATAGGTCCTGAGAAGGTTTTAAACTATTTTTGAGGAGGGTGTCTTCACCCCCTCCCCCCCAAAAAATATTTTTATTCTCTTTTGAAACATAAATTTTAAATGGGATGAGGTCCATTTTTCGCCCTCCTACCTTAAGTTCCCCTAGAGCTCTAGGGGCGTAGCCGCTAGTTATTTAAAATTGTTAAAAGCCAATTTAAGATTCTTTAAATTAAGTCAATTTATTTCTACAAATTGCAAAAAAGGACAAATTCATTAAAATGTAAATCGTGGAAGGACAAATTAATTTAAATTGATTTAGGTTAATTTTAGAAATTTATTACATTTAAATTGTTTTTAGTTCATTTTTTTGTCTGTAATTAAGGGATAGGACAAAGAGGGATAAATTAATCCCCAACCCTATCCCATTTAGATTTTAGGAAAAGAGGGGACATTGGACTGTAAATTATTCTGGTACCCAAAATAAAAACGTTCTCTTATTTATTTTCTTAAAATCTTTGGGTCTATTAATACTTTAGTCCTCATACGGGCGAGGATACTGGCCCTGACAATTTAACGTCAGGTCTAACAATCTTAGGTCAAGTAACACATCCAACACAAACCAAGATTACACGACCTTTATGTCATTAATTCTTAAGTGTGCTGTGCATGGTAATGCGTTAATTCTTTTTTTAGCCTATGTATTCCATCTTCTCTATTAATGTGACACAACTGAAATATTTTTAACGTCTTTAGTTATGATGCGGGGTTAAGACAAGATTCAACCCACGGAGTGGATGCGCTACGCGTTAAGCCACGGTCGTGTGTTAAATAATTGTCCCTGTTAAAATAAAATTTTATCTTTTATCAATTTTGTTATATTTTTTAGCCTTGGTTGAAAATTTCCAAGTCATTTTGATTAGATCTTTAAGATAAAATTTTTTTTTCAAAAGAGAGAAAATAAGTTAAAACCTTTCAAAATATAAATGCTTTGTTTTTGGTCATCATAATACATTTAACTTTTTAATTCACATAAAATTGCTTTTTTAGAAGTCTTTTATTGAAATTAGATAAGACAAAACATACTAATTTCTTTATAAGTAATATACTGTTTTTTGGGAAAGAGGTATGGAAAAACAATTGTTTTTCAAGGACCGGGTTCTAAGTTGAAGTTTGAAATATAATTAAATATTGAATAGGGATCTTAAAGGGCAAGCAATTTATGTACATACAATCCCAAATATGATAAACAAAATTTTCGTATGGATGAGAACCGGTTCTTATCCACCGGATTCAAATGAATACGAGAGTAGTTTTAATGTTATGATTGTACATTTCTATATTCGTAGAAAACTGGATATAATACGATGCCAGACATAGTTTTTTCGTATGCATGAGAACCGGTTCCTATCCACCGGATTCGAATGAATACGAGAAACAAAATTACTTCTTCTTTTAATTAAAATTGGTGGCTTGGACACTGCTATTTTGCATCAAACCTATTTCCTTCTATTCTTGTTCTTGTTTCTATCAATTAATTGTAATTAAGCCACAATATTTTTGTATATCAAGGCCGAAGGACCTCATTTATTTATATTTCTCACGGACTAAATGACAATTTTATGTTTTCACAAAGTAACAAACTGTATATTCTTAAAAATAGTCACAATAAAGAATAAATAAGGAAAGCAACAGTAAAAATCAAAGCTTTAAATTGAATGAAAGCTGCATATAATTTAAGCCGTTCTTTTAGTAGAACAAAAGTATTGCCTTTAACCCACTTATCCTTTACTAGAATTTAATAATAAATATTTTAATTTCACTTTTGGTTCAGGGAGTTTTAAATCAGAAAAAAATACTCTTTAGTTTATTATCAAAATTACCTAATTAATTTTAAAAAACAATCACCATTAAAATTCTGTTTGATTTTTTATTACCATTCTGCTTTTGCTTTCTCAGAAATGTATATTTTATAATTTTCCTGTTTATAAAAATTAACTCATTGAAATATTTATATTTAGAACTAGGTGTTTTGAATATTTTGGTGTTGCTACTTTTTAAGCACATTGTTGATAATATTTTTAAGAGAGTAATAAGATAAAATTTATTGTCCTAACAACCAAACTAATTTCATAGAGAGATATATGGGACACTAGGCTATTTATTACACTAGTCCCCAAAGTTTTATGATAATGTTTTCTTCTCTGGTAAATTTGATTAATTGGATCATTAAGTTGAGTGTTAAAACGTTTCAGCCACTTATTTTAATCTGCATATTTTTGTGTATCATCATTGTGTATGTACATCAATTTATCGGCCATTGTTTTATTCCTTTAGATCCCAGGGCTTATATAATAAATTAATCGAAGTTTTGGCCGGGTATGTTCAGTTCAGAAAGATCTCAAAAATGATTGGATTTTAAAGCATATTTGTTTAGATAAGTTGTGAGCTCTTCTGAATTTGTAACCCTCCTCATAATAAACTGCCAAGGAAGGGGGAGTACATACAACCCCCCTTAAGGAGTTTGTGTGTGTGGGAGGGAGGGGGGGGCTTGAAAATGCCCCAAATTTATAGAAGCTACGCTTAAATAAATTGGAACTTTAAAAAATTCTAGTCATTGTTTTTGTCTAGCTGTGACCTTAAGAAAATGGTCCACTTACAATATTTGTCAGGGAAGTATCAACGGAAAATATCATTTTTGTAGTAAATTGAAAATATTTGGCTGGGGGGGGGGGGTTAAACCTAGCCCCAACCCTGTGGGGCTACCCAGTACCCAGTATATTCTATCCTAACCTGACCGAATGTATCGGACAACCCCCACCCCTATTTTTAAACTTTTTTTCCAAATATAAGTAGGGGAAAGAGAGGGGGGGGGGGGTATCAACAAGGTATTTTAGACAAAAATGTTAAAAGCAAATTAATGAAAGTGTTAAAGACCAGACTGCTGCAAATTTGTGTTAAAAAAATGAGGGATTATCCATCTCTTTTTTAGGGGTTTTCATTCCCACTTCTCCTCTCATCTCCCTCATTTTATGACGTCATATGGATCATTTTTTACACAATAAATTGACCTACTAATCAGGGATCTTAGGGGATAATATAATGGACGATAGATTGATTTATATTTCCAATAATGAAAAACAAAATTACCCCTTTAAAAGATTTATCTCACTGATAAAAAGTTTGGACATCGAATAAAGATTTAATGAATGTCCCCATTTTTTTTACTCCATCGAATTTGAAAGTGTATACTTAGGTTTGTAAAATGATTTAATACGCCATTGTCCTCTCCCTCACTGATATTAATTATGTAATTAAAGTGAAACTTTTTAATTCAAGTTTTATCTTAATTAAATCTATAATTTTATAAATAGAGTTAAAAAAACAAGTACTATAATATAATGTTGTGTAGAAGCGAAACTTTGCTATAGATAAGTTCAATATAAAATCTTGTTGGGCCATAGCCATTATAAAAAAAATACGTTCTCCACTAAACAGTTAAAAAGTGCCCAAACGAACAAAGAAGCCCCTCTTAAAAAAAAAATAATAGGGTGGGGGAGGTTTGACGTCTATAACCACGGGGGAGGGGGGGGGAGGGGTGGCCCTAACCCATCTTGGCCTGCGGACGAATCTGTAATCAATATAACCTAACCTCACATCACCTAAAGTAAATCACAAACATACAAAAAAATAGCCACCCAAATTTCAATATGTTTTAAAATAAGCGAGGGTTAAGATTTTTTTGCTCGACTGGCACTTGAGGGAAATCACCTTTCCTTTTATTAAAGTCTACATAAATGCCTGTATCTTGATTCCAGTTGAAATCATCACTGGGGCTGGTATGTCAATCCCAGATGAACGGTCTGACCTCTGGAACAAAAGTGTCAATAAATCACAGGTAAGCACATATACATACGACTATGTCCACAAGCAGCGCAGCAATAACATAATCTACATGTGATTGGAATGATTTTAGTAAAAGACTTTTGGACTATTAGAACTATCAATATACAAGCGTAAATAATTTTTGGGGCAACATCTGTGGACAAACTGACGTAATAACAAATATCTATTGCTTATAGAGTTGCTATGCATATAATATCTTACTGTAAATATTACGCAAATTTACGCGAATGGGCCAAAATCTTAAAAAAAACCGAGGGACCAATGGATATTAAGTGAAATAGAGTTGCTATTCTTATAATATCTTACCGAAACATATTTCATGGAGGAACACAGTAAAAGTGTCGGACTGATTATGACGTAAAAACAAATTAGCCAATGAGAGGCCATTAGTGACCAATGGTAAAATTCATAGTGGCCTCTCATTGGCTAATTTTTTTTACGTCATAATCAGTCCGACACTTTTACTGTGTTCCTTTATAGCTTATGGAGGAAAAATAACCCGCCCCTCTTACAATTTAATAAATTATAAATATAGAGGGGAGAATAGTGTAGTTTTTGTTTGTTTGCTTATTACTTTAGGTCCCATATGGGTTAAATATATGAGAAAGAAACTACTTTTTCAATTTATCAAAAATAAAGGAAGGGGGAAGGGGCAGTCATTGATCGTTATTCACATGGAAAAGCACCAAAATATCTTGCCATAAAATCATATTTAGTGATAATATTAGGCCGATATCAAATGCTTAAAGCTATTGTTTGAACAGAATAGCCGACGGACTGATGGAAATAAAATATAGAGTTGTTATGCTTTCAATCTTATTATAAAATAGTGTTAATTTAGAAAAACAGGTTAAAGAGTAAACGGAGTTGCAAAGGTTATAATATCTCTTACCATGAAATCATATTTTGTAATAATATTTGGGCGTAATCTTTCTGTTTCTTCCACTAGTTGAGGTCCAGGATCTTCTTGTAAACTTTTTAACACCTTAACAAGAAAAATTTTGAAGCTGGTAAAAGAAGGGAAAAATTAAACAACTTTTAGCCGAATTTCCTTCTAATATGACGTCAATAGAAATAGTTTTTCCAAACGTTTTAACACTTTTTTAGGAGACACTTTTACCTGCTTTAAGATTTTCGCCAAAGAATATAACATACATTTAGAAAGTTTTTTTCGTCGATTTCCCTCAAAGGCCTAGAAACAAAGAACCCCTGCGCCAGCAACTAAAGAACCCCTACCCAATTTTTGGATAAAAATGAAAATGAAAAAGGGGGATATTCTTTGTGTGTTAGTGTTTTGGTTATATTTGTTACGGGATAGCCCAGCTGGTTTAGGGATTCCCGCAGGGGTAGGACATACAGGCGAAATCTTCCCCCTCTCCTACTTTTCAATTTATTTATCAAGTTGTGGGGACTACTGTGGTTGCTAGAGGGAAAATACCAGCTTTTTCAAATAGTTTCGTAGATTTTGAACATGATTATCCTCGCTAAATGACAGATGCCAAAACAATAACATTTTAAAAATGTTAAATATGATGATTGATTGATAGGTATAATCAAATTTGGTGATAAATAACAATTTTAATTTTAACATTTTCATTGTTTTCAAATATCATTTCCTTAAATAACAAGCGAATGTGTCCCTAGTCTCTAGGGGCTTGAAAATTAGTCGAACAAGAAACAATTCTATTTCTAAAATAAAGCTTTAAAATTATTTTAGGCCTTTTCTGTTCATTCCCATTTTAATACTGGGCCCTTTAAAGATATGGGTTAATCCAATAGTTTTAAATCTTGTGATATCTTTTTCGTTTATGACTGTGACAGTATGTTATTGTACAATAAACAGCAGAATCTGCTTGGCCAAATAGCATCTATAGCAAGATGCCTTCAATACTACCTCAACATAAAATTCCAAATCCCAGCACCCTGCTGTAGCCTTAAATTATTGCACTAGATCAATGCTAAGCTTGCTTGGTGTTAGTTATATTTTATGTTTTTTTTTCGATTTCTCTTGGGAGGGTGGTGGTACCAACCCAAAAATAGGTATAAATCTTCCCATGACCTATGAGTACCTACCCTGTAAAGGAGAACCATATCTATTCAGCAGTTAGGATGATCCTTTGCAACAGACAAAAATCGTATTACTTTATATAATCGGATACTGATCACTCAGCAAATGATTTTATTAATGTGTAATTTTAGCTTTGTTTATGTAATATAATTATGTATAATTTTCATATTAGTGCTATACATTAATTAATAACAAGGATCGAATAGAGATTTATTATTTGAATTAAATTATTTTCCGTTAGTAAAAAATCATCAAATGAAACAAACGGAAAGACTATTGGAAAAATAAATTCTATATGTAGCTTCGCTACTTATAATAAATTTCTACCTGTTGTATACTAAGTTTTAATTCACTTGGTTTTGCCCTCAAATGTCCAAAACAAACTGAAATAGACAAGGATGACACCTTCCATAAAATGAAAAAAATAAAAGCAATAATAGTTAATTATCTTATCGTATTATAGACAGCTTTCCGGGAGTTAGTAAAATGAAAAAAAGGAAGATTATTTCCAGCTTTGTTGGACCCAAGGGATCAAAGGAAATTTATAATAAACTTGTAATGATTTTTCAATTTTTATTTTCGTATTCGTGGAAAATTATCTGTAATACGATGCTGAACATGAATTTTCAGTAAGGCAGAGAACGGTTCTAATCCAGCAGATATTAATCGGTTTCAAAGCCATACTAGAATATTTCTTTAATTTTGATTTTATTACCCATAAAAAGTTATCTATGATACGATGCGATATATATATGGTATATGATTTTCTTTCTATAAGATGAGTTATATAGAAAATACTGCAGGGGAAATCTTCACAAAAAATCAGCAGTTTAGTAATGATATTATCATAGAACTGTAAATTTGTAATGGGACAAAGTAACTCAAAAATCAGCAATGTGACGTCATAAAGTTGAGGGATTATCCATCTCTTTTTTTAAGGGTTTTCTTTCCCAATTCTTCACTTCTCCTCTCATTTTTATGGGGTCTTATGGCTGATTTTTTAGTCACTTTGTCCCACTACGTAAATTTTCATAAAGAACAAACAGACATACTTTATTAAAATTAGAGTAGCTTCGTTCTAAAATATTTAAAAGAACTTACCAAAAATGCATAATACTGTTAAACGTCCAAAGCCATACATTTTTATTTTATTATATTATTTTTACTTCCTGAAAAATACATAGAAAATTTTAGATGAATAATTCGGTATTATTTAAAATAAAACAAGGTAGATAACATCTATATTCCCTAACAGCAAAAAAACTAATTATAAATGAATTTCCGATTAATATTATGTATAGCATCGTATTACAGAAAATTTTCCACGAATATCAAAATAAAAATAAAAATGATAATACAAGTTTTTTTAGACCGTGCCTTCACTTCATTTTAATTTTAATATCCGCGGAAAGCTGTCTACAATACGATACGATAAATTACTATCATAATATAAGCTTCATAGCCAAACAGACAAAGTTTTTTTCGTGCATCTATCTTCATTAGAAGCCTAGTTACTCCCAGCACTTTTCTAACGTACGAAAAAAAGACCTTTATGCCTCCAATATTTTAGTTAGTCATTTTTAATTTATTATTATTTTGTTGATGACATTTACAGCATGATATAATACATCAAGCAGAAATTATAATTTTCACAATTGGCTTCAGAATATCTAAACTAAATATAAAAAAATTCATAAAAATGCTTTAAATGTAGTCTTAAAAATTAAGTTCTTCACTTAAGCTAACATATAATATATAGATCTACATATGTGCTTATTCATTCTATAGCTATTATTCTATGTAAAAACACAAATCAATTAAAACTGCCAATGGAAGCTTTAGTACGATAGTTTTCACATGTAAGGAGCGATTAACAGTTTTTGTTATGTTTCATTTTTAGTAAGTGTAGCATTATATATAATTCGGTTATTTCTGCATGATTATTTGTTTGTCAAAATATTTCTTTTTTTCAAACATTTAAAATCATTTGTTTTAAAAGGCTTTGATGTAACATGAAGGACGTCCAAGCCTTTTCTTGGGGAGGTGGGGGGAATAAAATAAGGGCATTTAATAAGGTTTTAGGTGGGGTGATGGGGGAATAATGTAATTCCAAATTTTCTCTTATAAAGGAAATTTTTTTTAAATATAAATGTTTTCATTCTTTTCATTGGATTAATTTGTGTTAGTTGTTTTTCTTTTTGTTTATAATATTTTAATTTACTACTGAAAGTAACAGAGAACAAAATTAAAGATTTCATTTGGTTTGTAGATTCTGTTTTTAAGCACTTGCATTAGTAATGAAATTCTTCTATGACTAATCCCTGCGAAGGGCTCTATCCCCCCCCTTATTTTCAATTTATTTTAAAATAAGTGGGGGGGGGGGAGGAGTTATCAGTGGTCAAAAGGGTACTTTGTGTTATAGCACCTGACATAATTTCAAGTTTTATAATAATTTTAAATAATTTTAAGTATCCTTATACTTAGAACTTAGATGTTTGATTTTATATTTATTTTAGAATTATTAGAAATTATTAGAAAAATAATGAAGTAATTAATCAAATAAGAATAAACATTGATCGCATCGTATTATATACACCTTTCCTTGGTTAGGTAAAAGAAATATTAATAGATTAATTCCAGTTTTGTTGGCCCCAAGGCTCAAGTTTCGAAGCTATACTGGAAAAAATTTTCTCATAAAATGTTACTTTATTTAACATCTGGTTGAATTTCAAATAGTTTTTTTTATCATAGGCATATTCCTAAAAAGTCTCCTAATAAAAAAATACCCCTCGTACTTTTGTCCCGTACAACACAACACACTGTTGGTGGATTTTGTTACGTTTCGTTGATTTTTATTTTATAATAGCTAGGTAATGGATATATTATTTCTTGGATGTTTTATCAGATTTTCATATTCTTTAATAAAGTGAAACTTTTGGCGAGTTAAAATAATGACATCCCCGCCCTTCAACCCCATTTACCCAATCCCCTCCCCTCATACTGGAAAAAATTATGTCCATTTTAGCAATCTAAATTGACGACAAATATATCCTATATAATATCCACTTATATTCTAAATCCGTTAACCAGATACAAATAGATAAATATTCGACAATTTTAATTGATGTAAATTATCAAATGATATGTGTAAATTTTTTTAACCCGCTAAGAAAAAGCTAAAAATATTTTTTCTCGTATTCATTCGAATCCGGTGGATAGGAACCGGTTCTCAACCATACGAAAAAACTATGTCTAGCATCGTATTATATCCAGTTTTCTACGAATATAGAAATGTACAATCATAAGATTAAAACCAGTTTTTTTAGCCGGTGCCTCCGGCACCTCGGGGCTAAAAAAAACTAGTTTTAATCTTATAATTGTACATTCTATATCCGCGGAAAGCCGTTTATAATACGATACGAGAAATAACTATTTCGAAATAGAAGAAACTGGATTTAAGCATCAGGAGGATTAAAGGTATCCATGGAAAAATATCGATGAATAAATGTCCATATCTCTGCTAGCAACATTAATTATAAAACAGATTATTTAAAAACAAGGATGAAAACATAAGAAAATTTTTCCTAATAGAGGATTCTTGAAGCTTTACAAAGTGTTTCAAAAACAGGCAGTCATAAAAATGAAGGATGAGTAAAGAAATGGAAAAGAAAATCCCTGCAAAAGAGATGGATAATCCCTAATTTTTATGACGTCACAAGGCTGATTTTTGAGACACTTTAAAAAGCTTCTTATTTCAAAAAACATTACAGCAAAATAAGTATATAATAAGTTGTTGAAAATAAAGTACAATAATTTCCTTGTTTTAAATAGACGTACAGCTACTCTCTGGTAACGATTATAGTGTTGTTAAGGTTTCTAAATTGTACCATATTGTTATAAAAATCTGCATGGCGGACGACCCAACTCTTAATGTACTTAAGCTTATTAATAAAAATTACTTATTTATGTTGAATTATATTCAAACTAAAGTGAAAAAATATTTTGGTGGTTTCACTTTAATTGAGCGAGCGAGCACCCCCCTTCTCCTTATTTTTAGATAAATGCAATATTAGCTTTTAGAATGTTTGTGTTTAACTTTAGATTAGGTTAGGTTAAATTGTGTACAGGAAATTCGGTAGGGTTAAAGGCCACACAAGTAAAAACCACGCAGAGTCAAGTAATCCCAAAAATATATGTATTTTTTTTAAATAAGTCAAGTTTTTCTGTGCTTGCTAGGTACTTTGTGGGAAAGCACAAATGTTCATTTATGTAAGTTTTATTTTATTTAGATGAAAAACTTTTAATTTTTATTTTAAATCCCTATTCCCTATAGATTTCTTTTTAATTTAAACTTTTGATATGTACAATTTTAATTATGCAAAATTAATATTTTTTGAATAAAATTGGTACATAGGATGAAACATAAGTAAGAAGGCTGCTCGCTCATGCTACAGTGAATTAGATTTCTCTATGGTTATAGACAGTCATATAGACGGACAAAATGACAGTTAGAGTATATTCTGAAAGAAAGGGAATAATTGTAAAACAGTGATGAGTATGACAACTCAAGTAAGACTGATTTCTGAAAAAAATATATTCAAGAAAAAAGTGTTTGTTATAAGTAAAGCATCTCTATGATCAAGTCCTAAAAATGTAAGTATGTCTGTAACCAGTATTTAACCAATTTGTGAAATATTTATGTACAAAAAGTTGTTTATACTTATAAATTTACAGTATGCTTAATAAGTTCTAAAACTCTACCAGTGTTTATGTTCATTTTCCTTCCGTCTGATTTTAGAACTTGTCATCCTTGTATTTATAAATATTTAATAGATTACAAAAAATTTCTTTAAGTTTTCTTTCTTCTGAAAATACAAGAATATTACAAATTTTAATAATACATAGATAAGAGCTAGGTTTATACTAGGAAATACACATATATACATCTATGCATTTGCATATAACCTATGTAACTTAAAACAAAAAAACTATGAAGGTAGAACCTATGTTGGTTATATTTACACAGTGCTGTCAGGCCTACTTACAATTTCAATTTTAAGGGGATGTTGACACTACCTATTATTCCCCGTACGCACCCCCCCCTAACTTTAATTGGTTCCCCTAACCCAACCCCCCTTCATTAAATTTTTGGTTAATTATGGGTACTATCCCTTTGGGTCCTTCTAATCTTTACTTAACCTAATTTAACTTAAAATAAACAACAGAAAAAAGTGCAAAATTAGAAAGATAACTAGATAAACAGATGGATTGCTATGAGATAGAAAGACAAAGAGATCGACATACAATAAGATGAACATTTGGTTGTTTAATACATGAACTTATATAACAAACATAAAGATTCATTGAAAATTGATTATATTGAATAATTAAGTTTAAATTAATTAAATATTAACAAAAGAAAAAACTTTTAAAAGCATTTTGAAAGAAATAGGTTTACGTGGACAAATGATATAGGACAATGAAAGAAAAAACGAATATACCGCCCAATTATAATAAATTAAATACATATATAGTTTCAGTTTTTTGATCAGCAGATGACAGAATTAGTTTATAAACTTTTGGGTTATTTCCCTTACAGTGCCTAGCGAGCATAAAAACTTCACCCCCTTTTATTTTTAAAATAAATTGAAATTAAAGGGTTATGTATTTTTATTTTCGCTGAACTCCAGTACCCAATATAACCTAACCTAACTTAAGATAAAACATATTGTTTCTGTTCTCGACTGGGCACCTTAAGGGAAACCGCTGGTAAAATTTACTGTCCAATGTTCCCCTCCCTTCTTGATTTTCTTGACAATTTATTTCACAAGGTCCAAGCCTTTTTTAAAAAAAACCTTAAAAGCTTTATAGTGTTGCCTATAGCAGATGTTGCTTTTATTGGTTCTTTTGTTCTTTAAAGCATAGTGTGACAGTACTGTGACGTAAGGAAGTTTAGACTTATTTTACACTGTGATACTTAGGCATTAATCAACTGCAGGAATAGCCATTAAATAAAGCATTACGTTGCTTTATTTACTTTGATGATATCAAGCACAAGTAGTCATCTTGTTAAAAGCGAAGTTTTTCTATATTAACGAGTATCCGTCTAACAATAACAGATTGTTAAAACCGTCAATGGGAATATGAGATCGTTGAAACTCTATAATAATATTGTCAGAAAGTAGTATTATTCTATTAATCTTGTTTTGGAATAGTGATTTCTTGTACAGTTTGGCATGATCGTCTTTTTTTGTTAACTTTTGTGCAAGTTTTGGTCCTTGTCTAAAAAATTTTCTCTGGTAAAACTGTAAAACTTCAATTATATCAAAGACTCAAACATTACCCTAAATAAAAATTTTTAAAAGAACGTAACCCTAGGCTTACAAATTTATTTCATATAGCTAATATAGTAAAATAAGGGAAGTTAAGCTATACGGAACAATTCATTCCTTATTATAAATACTTCTTGAAAATAATAGAGGAATCACCAAGCAAAGTTTTAAATCGATAGGGCAATTCTAATATAGTTAATCTAATTTAAAAAGATATCCGTTGCGTACGAACAGAACTACCCTAATTATAGAAAAGCTTCGCTTTGAATTTGGAAAAGCTTCGCTTTAAAAATTAAAATCATGAAATAAATTTATAATTAAAATCATAATGAAGGCTTATAGAACGATATCATGGCATTAATTTTAAATTTATATAAGAGTATAATGAAACAATATATTTGTTTTATTATTATTTTTATATCTGGGGGTTATTTTCAGCTATACAGATTTGTTTTCTGATAAAGTATTTTTGGTGATTTTTTAAGGTTTTTTTTATCTTATGGTGGTGGGGGGAAAGGGGGGGCTCTAGAACTATTTAAAAGGTTTACTTGGCTGCGATATGAGCTAGATAACTTATTTTTTGGTATCGGTCAATTGATATAAACCTTAAACTTGCTTTGAATGTCCTCCTAAATAATTTGAGGGAAAAATACGACCTACTCGTCTTCTAAGGTTTTTAAGTTTCTTGTGAAGTTTCCCATGATTAATGAGAATCTATTCTGTAACTGACAAAAGAAAACCAAAGCTTTGCATGGTGGGTTAAATCATGTCCAGATTTTAAACAGTAAGTATTTTGTATAGATTTTTACGACATTAAAAAGGATTATTTTTTCTAAATTGAACAAAACAAAGAGATTCCTAAAACCCCAAAAAATTAATAAGACATTTGGAAGCAAAATTTAAGTGATTATTGTTGCTTGTACTTTTCAAAACTGGCGTAAATTCTAAGTATACTGAATGTTTGTTATCAATGTATGCGATAATAGTTATTTCTTTCATCGTATTATAAACCGCTTTCCGCGGATATAGAATGTACAATTATAAGATTAAAACCAGTTTTTAAATTCGTAGAAAGCTGGATATAATACGATGATAGACATAGTTTTTTCGTATGGATGAGAACCGATTCCTATCCACCGGATTCGAATAAATACGAGAATAGTTATTTCTCGTATCGTATTATAAACGGCTTTCCGCGGATATAGAGTGTACAATTATAAGATTAAAACTAGTTTTTTTAGCCCCGAGGTGCCGGAGGCACCGGCTAAAAAAACTGGTTTTAATCTTATGATTGTACATTTCTATATTCGTAGAAAGCTGGATATAATACGATGCTAGACATGTTTTTTTCGTATGGATGAGAACCGGTTCCTATCCACCGGATTCGAATGAATACGAGAAAAGATATTATTACTTGGATGTTGCATCACATTTTCATATACTCTGAAAAAGTGATGCTTTGAGCTGGCTTAATAGCAATACCCTCCATTCACCCTCTTTACCCTATTTCTTCCAATACTGCTGAATAGACGAACTGACCAATAAATGAGATCCATATTAGCAAGCTGAATTGACAACAAATTTCCCCCGGTCAATATATCTACGTATATCCTATTTCTATTTATGTGAATCATATTTGTGAATATATTTCTCTGGTTTAAATAGACAAAGGGGTAATTGTGGTGTTTTTTAATTCTTAATGTAAAAAGAAAAGCATCTCTACATTATAATGTCCGTTATACCGTAAAAGAAACACCTGATCGTAATGTTGGAATTGTCCCTTGTATGATTCCTAAAAATTAAGGAATAATCTTAATTACACTCTACATAATAGAATAGTCTAAAATACTTGACTATTGAAATATTTATTCTTAATGTAAAGCGATCCTAAAATTTTACTTTGAATTATGCTAATGTTTTATAAACATGTTATTTCATTTGTTGGCTTAAAAACTTTGGGTACTTTAATTATTCCATTTTTGGTTCACATTTTTAGTGTCCAAAAATTTTTCTACTTCAAAAGGGTAATTTTGTTCATCATTATTACGGGTGTATATAAATACATTGTCCATTGTCTTATCCCTTACGGTCCCTGATTATAATTATTGGTTATGTTGTCAGTCAGATTTGTTGAGCATCGCTGTAATGGATTTAATCATATCTGTTTTTTTTCCAACGGGGCAAATTTCTATTAATTTAAAATTTGAACCATATCTAATTTATATAAAGTCATGTATGTGTATTCTTTGCCTTTTTAGTAGCGATGTTATCATATAACTAAGGTATGTTTGACATAAGGCAAATGTAAGGTAAAACTATTGTAACTTGCACCTAATGGCTCTGTATTCGATAGGGTTGGTGGGGAGGAATGTGATAGAAAAATAGCCTAAAACTATCCCAAGTTGCAATTTGAAAAATAAAGCAGCCAAAAGCCATCAAGGGTGAGGAATTTCTAAGTAAAGCCTCCTGGAAAAGCAGAACTCAATCGGTTTATCTGCTAGCGAAATCTTAACGGACAAACAAAAACCTTACTGCTTTACAAAAATAGAATTACATGGTCAAGTAGAATTTGCAAAACAGTACCTACCAGGAAGGGATGGTCAGAGGACTGTAAATTACAGTAGTACCCAAAGTTTTATAGCCACGCTATCTTTGGCTTAAAAACATTGGGTGCTTTTATTGAATTTTGATAGGTTGATCCGAAACAAGAAATGTCCAAAATTTCCAACCAATGATTTTAATCAATAAAATTATTAATTTTGTTTATCATCATTAGGAATGTATATTAATTTATCGATAATTATATTTCTGGTACTGACAGACAGAAATAATAAATAAATAGACAAATTATCCGACGACAGACTTTTAAGGACAGACAAAGACACACAACAAAAAATTTATGGACATTTAACATACAGACATACACAAATAGAAATAGAACTGACAGACCGACAAAAATGGACAACAACAAAAAATTTACCAAATCTTATTTAGTTGGCCGCTGGCCATATTTGGAATTTTTACACACACAGAAGTCAACAAAACAAGGAGGACAATTTCCATAAGTAGCACGGAGTAAAGGGACATTGGGCTCTTCATTACAATAGTCCCCAAAGTTTTATAAGTTTATTAAATCGTTGGATCAGCAACTTTGGAGAATTATTTTTTTTATTTTATGGTTCATTAAGTTGAGTGTCAAAATGTTTCAAGCACTAATTGTAATTTACAGATAACTTTGTGTATAATCTTTGGGGATGTACATCAATTGTCTTAAGTAGTGTTGTATAATTATTATTCATGACAAAATTCATGAAATAATAATCCAAAATTAAACTTTTATATATTAAAGTCAATAAAACAAGGACGAAAATATTATATAAGTAGCGCAGCAACAACAGATTTTAGTAAATTTAGCTTTCTTTAGATATATGTACCAAACAAATTTTCTTTGATTTTAAATAAAATTGCATCAAGTGAAATAAATATGATATAAAAAAGGTAAAGGTATGTCGACAGTCATAAACATCCATGGATAGGGGTGAAGAATAGTCCACTCCCCCTAGAACTTTAAAACTACTCATTTAGACGCCCTAAAATTTGTTAAATATACATAAGAGTACCCCCCCTCCTTGAAATAAAAGCTTGGACTCTATCTGACACTATCTGTTTTAATAGGGATAATACTATCATTATCATGTCAGTCTTGACCACTATTAACTCATGTCTATAGACAACATTAATAATTTTATGATAGCACGTCTTTTTCCATATTATGTCAGTTATAACTACTTTAAATTAGACTTAACCAGGGTTTTATGGAAACTAGAATTAAAACTGTAGTTAGAATGCCAATTGTTACCAGTTTTGTCTAATGTTAACACGTGGAATACAACCATTATTTCGACACTGACTCTAGATTTACCCGGGTTGGATAAGGTTACTAGTCTAATTATTTCACTCAGGAACGTACTGACAATACCTAGTTGTAGAGTAGCTGCGCTAATATTAACAACAGCAGAAGCTTTTATATGAACAACAACATTTGACCTTCGTTGAAGTCAGCTACTGTAACTTCTACTTCAATAACATCAAAATTTAGTCACTACAAAAAATCGGATTTTTGTACAATTTTTCACTAGTTTAAATACTTTTTAATGGTATTTTTAAAATATTTATTGTCATTTTCACTTGTCAAGTATTAATAATTCGTTTTTTTTTAATGTGTATAGAGTTTTTTTTTCAAATCAAAGGATGGTTATCAGATAAATACTGGAGTGCGTAAGCCAAACCATTTCTTTGCGTCAATTCTCTACTTGGGGAAAGGAGGGGGAGGGAAAAAAGGGGTGAAGATTAAAAAGGGAGATGGGAATGAGGAAGGAAATCCTTCGCGATTGTCTGTTTGTCTGTCCGTCAGTCTGGCTGTCTGTCTGTCTGTGTAAGTGTAAGCGCGGAAATAGGACAATGTAGCAATTAGAAAATTGTTTACTGGCATTTTTACTATTAACTTTATTTAGAACCAATTTTTAGATGTTTAAGTTGAATTTATATGAAACTTTTCTACAAGTAAAATGAAACATTTTCCAATAGATAGATAATCATATATTTTATATGAATAAGATATACTTTTTTTTCAACAAAATTTAACTTAAAGTTATTAAACTTAATTTAAATCATATAGTTTTGTTTTCATGACTTTTTTTATAATAAACCTTTTTTAAATAAGGATGAATACTTGTCATTTTAACTACATGTTCAAAGTTGTTTATTGCCGTTTTGCCTTTTACCTTACTTCCACTATACCACCCTCCCCCCCATTCCCTTTTTTATGCAGTAAGCGCGTTTACCGAATAATTTGAGGAGCGCCGCTTCACAAGTATGTTTCCAGGGGGCGCTTACATGCCCACACACACATACACACACACACACACACTTACACATACCCTTACTCAGACTGCCTATGTAGACAGCTCCTTAAAAGTATTTAAATTGAAGTTATTCATTTATACAACGAGTTATCACTAATTAATTTACTTAAGGACATTTCTTTCAAGGATATTATTTTAGGTTTTGGGTACTTTTCATAAATTTGCATTCAGTAAAAACAAGGATGACAATATCCACAAAAGAGAAGCTCAAACAATCAATTATCAAACGCAAAATTAACATATACAGAGTATCTACTGTTTTCTTGTTGACGAATTTAAATTTGAAAACAAATATTATTGTAGAGTTGCTGCGCTTGTTTTTTTGACAATCACTTGGTGTATTTTTTTTTGTCTATGTTAGCAATATTTTTTCTTCAAATTGACAAAAACCCTACTGACATAAACACAGTTTTAATGTTTATCTTTGATGCTAAAATTACAAAATTTAATCTCTAATAACATAAGAATATGTTTGCCCTATTTAGGTATAAAGTATAAGTACAAAAACATTCAATTGGCGGACAGATAGACAGACAGACATGTTGATTTATATGTAGTTTAGCTTCGCTACTTATGATTCTACTATCCCAAAAATTACATTTTCTGTTTATTAGTGGCTGAAACGTTTGGACACTAAACTTAATTAACCAACCAAACAAATTCAATAAAAGTCTCCAAAGTTGTTAGGACAAGAAAACGTTGGGGACTAGTTTAATAAAGTCCAATGTCCCCTCCCTCTCTGATAACAATGTCTATATTCTAGTGCGTTAATATCACTACTTTACCATTTTTTCTTAGAACGAAGCTTTAGTACATAAGGATCGAGCCGTCTTTATGTCCGTTAGTAATGGATATCTCTTACAGTTAATTTAGGCATGATAAAATTGACCTATTAATTGAAAACTTTGCATAAGGGTCGACTTTTCCTTCTCGCACCTTTAGTGCCCCTAGAGGCGTCTAGGGCGCGTAGCCGCTAGTAGTCCTTCTTTTGCCTCAGCTAAAATTTAAGAACTATTGAACTGATTAGATTCTCTATTTTAGGGAATCTTCATGTCAGTCTCTTTGTGGTTTATGCTATTTTCCTGCCCCATTCTATTCCCTACGAATACAGAGCTGTACGAGATACTATTGACATAGGAACTAATATTTAATATCACATAATCATCCTATTTACTTGATTTTTAGCATATATCTCTCTATATTTTTACTGCACTTAATTTTAAGATTCCCCCTCCAGGCTTCCACACCCAAATTCCCCATGGGCAATTCAGGGGGGGGGGTATATCCCCTTACCAACCATTTCCTTTTTAAGGTCAAAAGAGCGACATTAAGAAATATCTGGGAAAGAAAAGGGCGTGAGTGGGGGGCGGAAGATATTTCTATACCCCCCGCCCCCCACAGTAAGACATTGATGGAAATTTGAAAACAAGTCTAATATGGTAAACATAACAAATTGACAAACATTGTCAGCTTTAAAGCATTTAAACCTTCAGATTCCAGTAAAAATTAGCTATTTGATATTTATTGTTTTATCAAACTAATAGCGGTTCCGCCCTTAGCATCTGGGGGCCCTGTATTCAAAGGGTTAGAAAATATCTTAATCATCTAAAAAATTAAATCTGAAAAAAAAATTGTAAAAAAGGCTAAAAAAAAAAAACTGAAACGGTTCAGTAGTTATTGAGACCTTAAACTTCAGACAAAAAACCGTAATAATTTATAGAATAATAAATGTGTAGATGTATAATTAAAGTGGTTGGGACCTTTTTCACCTGTTAGCAAATTGCTTTCTACGTTTTTGTAGCGACTTGGCTTTGTTTATAATTCCGACATTTTTGGCTGATATTCAAAGACTCAATTGAAATTGGCAAAGAGTCCCCACCCTGTGAATAGAGTTACATATAATACATTATTTTACTTTAATATCAAAATAATAAATGCCCCCCCTCCCCTTTCTTGTAATTTTAACCCAAGGACAAAACTTTTTAGTGGGGCAAAAATATTCAGTGTGATTTGCGTGCAATATTGCCCTCCCAAATAAAAAAAAGCTTTGATGTCATTCCGGTTTACTGTATATGTAAAAAAAAAATACAACCCTTTCTCCCCCCAATATCTATAAAATTTGATATATGAGAATAGGGGATGGTTAATTTAATTTCCATTGTCCCATATAGAGCTATTACTAATTGATCTTTAGTGATAAGACAGCAGTCTTGATTATTAGATGTAATTGTACAGTAGTGTGGCCCAAATGAAGGTCTAAATCGCTTTTCAATGTGCGCAATGTAAAAATAGGTTATGTATTGTTTGTAGATTTTAGCCCCATAATTGATTTCAAGAAAAAATCAATTGCTATCTCATCAAATGCTTATTTTTTTTTCAACTTTTCTTCTCCAAATTAAGAAAGCCTTACACCAGATATAAAGCAAAACATCAAATTTTCTGTCTGTTTGTTTACAAACATTGAAATAAAATATTAAAATCACCAGGAATAAACATATGAAGAAAGAAAGTATAAAAATTTATTTATGTACAATTACAATAATTTGGGAAAGATAATTCATACTGCAAAATCATTGAAGAAAAATAATTAAAGATAAGCCTTACTCTTTATTCCTGGTTTAATAAAAAACAATCAAATTATTTTTAGCAATATTAATTTTTTTATTAGTATGCTTTTTTTAAAAGTTAAATATGAGAATACGTATATTACATGTTTTTTTACCTTCATTTAATTTTTTATTTTTATAGGCGACAATGTCTGTTGAGCCATGAAATTTATTAAAAACACTTTTTCCTATTTTATGTCTCCAAAATGTATATTTTTTTTAGAGTTTTTCATCATTTCTCTTCTCATAAGACTAATAGCTACTGTTTTAGTTCAATTTCTTACACAAATTATCAATTTAAATAAAACAATGTTTTTAGACATTTTTCAGAATTATTCGGCAGGATTGGCGATAATTGCTTCATATTTGAACTCTTGTTACATTATTTTAGGTTGGCAGTTCTTTAATTATTTCTTGTTAAAATCATGAAAATATGAAGTTTTTGAGATCAATTTTCATTGTAGAGAGGTCTAGTTTTCACTAAAAGGTCTACATTTGAGCCGGTAACAATTTCAAGGTATGCGCAAATTGATATGGTAAAGATTTAAAAATTCATGTTTTTTGGGCCTGTCTATTGTACAGCCTTTAATTGAAGATTAAAATTATTGATTAAACAGTAAACACTTCTAGTTTGGAATCAACCAAAACAAATTCTTCAAAAGTACTCAAAGTTTATGAGTAAACGAATAAGATATCGTGCTTATAAAACTTTGGGTACCACTGTAATTTACAGTCCAATGTCCCCTCCCTCTCTGAATAAGATATCTAAGTAATTTTTAAACAATTATCCCGAAACTTATATTTTTTCCACTGTATACCCGTTTGCACCAACCCAAACCCCCATTATTGCACACTTCCATAGGCGGTTTCAACAGATTTCACCGCATGTGATATAACAATAAAATTCTGCACTGGGAAGCCTGAAAAATTGGTGAACAGTATTGTGTCGGTATGTCTCTAGGACTCCACACTTCCATGTGTGTCGCAATCAACTTTCTTTTAGAATTTTATGCATTACATTGAGCGCCGGCTTTTAATCATCTCTTAAAAAAAGTGTCCTGACAAAAATGCTAAATTTTTCAAACAGTTACTCTTCACAAAAGTTATGACGTGCTTTTTCTCATATCGCATTAGGGCCAATACATTTTAGAATTTAAATAACATACTTTATTTTTTGTTATACTCAAATTAGGTTGGGTTAAGTATAGGTTGGAAGAGACCCGCATTGATAGTACCCGTCGGTATAGGCCTCCTAGAAGGCACTAATATATGTTTGATTTTAAATATTAAGTACTGTGGATGGGGCTTGGGGATTTGATGTCAAATAATAGGTTTAAGTGAAAGCATCAGTTATGTTCTTTTAAACGATTAATAATAGTTTTTTTTATCACATCGTATTATAAATAGCTTTCCGCGGATATAAAAAATCTACAGTAATAAGATTAAAACCAGTTTTTTAGCCCCGAGATGCCGAAGGCAGTATCTCAAAACTGGTTTTAATCTTATGATTGTAAATTTTTATACTTGTAGAAACTTGATATAATACGATGCTATACAAAATTTTCCAGTATGTATGAGAACCGGTTCTAATACATCGGAAATTAATCGGTTTTGAAGCGATACTGGAAAAGTTTTCTTTGAATTTAGCAAGACATCATTATGCTGATGATATTTTACTCATAAAATTCCTAGTAGTAAACAACTAAAATAATTTTCTAAAATTTTGCAGTTTTAAATAAACATAAATTGGAAGGCATTTAAAAACTTAGACCTGCATATTATAATCATACAGATCTTTGTTAATGCAATAGATATAGTACATCTAGATGGTCAAACTGACCCCTTTATTCGTCCATCTTAAAAGGGTATTCCAAGATTGATTATATTTTTATTGTTTAATAAACGATCTATACCAATTAAAGGGCGAATATAGGTTGAATATGATATGGGCTTAAAATTTAGGTGCAATTCTATACATTTAGAATATCTATGCCAAATTTTAAAAATCAAAAAAAACCTTAAGTAGATATTGCAATTTTCGTGTTCACTTCAACATATAAAAAATCAGATAACCAACAAAATCGGCTTTTTTATCCTTTATAAGACTTTTTTTTGACTATTTTGCTTAAGTTTGATTGACTATTACATTGGCACGCATCTTAAATGATAATTTAAATGTTTATTATTTTAGATTATATACTATTTTATTCAATTTTTAAAAAGCGTAAAAATAATTTGCGTAAAAGTGCATCAGGAGTATTGACTAGGGTAAATAATACATCTGAAAGTTTATTTTCTGTACAAAGATCATTGATTAATTCTGGATGATATAAATACCCTAAAGTACGCATTTTCAACACACACACACACACACAAACCTTACACGGCCACAAAAAAACAGGGATTTGAAATCATTCTTCCTCCAAGAAAATTTTATTGATTATTTTTTTACTTTATACATTATTTGATGTTTTTTTGAACTTTTAAATAATTTACTTTATATATTTTGTATGAAGGTAGAAGGAGGGTATATTTACCCCTGATTAATTGGTTTCCACGTTATTTTGACTATCATTTAACAAAAGCTTTTTATTTCAACCTTGCTACGAGGCCTTGTGTGATGCTAGGGTGTTTGAGTTCTTAGGGAACCACACTAATTACATAATATTATCTTGAGATAGACAGGTTTTAAGCTATAAACAGACTTATACAATTGGATATGTCAATATCTTTAAGTTATTTATAATCTATGGAATGGCACGGTTTTTTTGAGCCCATATGATATTCAACCTATATTCGCCCTTAAAAAGAGCAATTTAATTTTTTGAAATATATATTTTTATATTCATAAGTAACTTTTGTGATATGCTTTACATTTTACGAAGGAGAAAATTTTTACACAATATAATTTTCCCAAGCAAACAGTTTTCTTATTGGCTTATTTAGAGAGTGTGTGTCAAGATTATATCTATTGTTAATGCAATTAATGTTTTCAGCGTAATGTGGAACGCGTCGATTTTTTACTTGAGAACCCTCTTGTCTGTTTTATGGGGTTTCAGGGGAATGTAGACTAAGAGATATAAGTTTTCCGGAATTGTAATGTAGGGAGTAGATTTGAAATCTGCATCAAATTTTAAGGATTTTTTATAAAATTCGTTTATTGTATAATTCTTTATCTAAAAGCGGAAATACAAATTAAGTTAATTAATTTTGGCATCCGTGATTGGTGGATTTAAAAAATCTGCGCTCTGATTGGATGTCGTACATCATTCAACCAATTAGAGCGCAGGTAGTTTAAAATCCACCTATCCTATTGGTCAAAATTAATTAACTTAAAATGTATTTCCGCTTTTAGATAAAGAATTTTACAAAAAACGAATTTTATAAAAAATCCTTAAAATTTGATGCAGATTTCAAATCTACTCCCTACATTAAAATTCCGGAAAACTTATATCTCTTAATGTAGACCCTTATCAAGGAGGTTGTAGGCAGATGTTCAAATGCCAGTGAGGTAGATACACCCCCTTAATCACTGTACACTTTTGGATATGATAATAGATTGGAGAATCGACACAAAATAAAATGTTAATATTTAGGTACAGTAAGAGTAGAATAAAATGCCTTGACTTCTTAACAAGTCTTACCCTATATTTTAATCTATTTCCTAGTAAGGGAGATTTAGGATATTGTCATTCTTGTTTATTAAGAACTTTAAAAGGTCTATATTCGTTCTTTTTTTCCACTAAAATAAAACAAATTAGATTAAATTGAAGAGATTTATTTACAACTTAAGTTGTTTCAAATTACATTAATTGTTTTTATTTTATTTTCATACAATATTATATTAAACACATCTCCATGGAAAACAACTTTGAAAACTTTGAAAAACCCTAAGTTTAGAATAGATCAAGAAATATATATTATTTGCAAATTTGCTAATTAAAAAATTTCGAAATAAAATTTATATGAATTCATTTTTTGATATAATCAAAGCATTTGACAAATGGGAATAGTAAAAAATATTTCATAACAGCAAACTTAAAAACCAATTCAATTCACATTATTTAAGCTTAAGGTGGAAAAAATGTAATTATCGGGTTCTAACACAGTTTTCAAAATCGTTATCCAGGATAGGGTGTAAAATAATGATAATATACATAAATATTAAATATTCTGTGTGTATAATTCATTTAATTACAATTAGAAAAGAAATTACGTAGGAGTATAGTGAGGAATGTGACTTAACTACAGTTTATTTTAGTAGGTGGGGTTCTTGAAATAGCCAAAAACCCTCTAAAGTCCCATACAAAACTTCACTAAAAAGTGCACAAAAATAAAACTGTAACAGAGTCCTTTACATTAGACAGAAATCTTACTTTTTTTATGAATTAGTATTTTTAGATTATTTAAATATATTTTCTATAAACCATTCAAGTTTCAGTCGTTTTATAACTTATTTGTTTTAAATCAACGATAATATTGTATAAAAAATAAGCCGCTTTAGTAATTAAAAATCAAAACAAATTCCTCACTATAATTTAATCTACAGGGTGATAACCAAAAGGCGACAGTAAAAAAAGTAAAAACCCGCATTTTCGAGTTACCACTCTGAGATAGTTTTCTTTATACTTTGTTATTCTATAATTACAAAAAAACTGGTTATTTGACTTCTTTTAGGAAGTATATTTTAAATTTTTTTCTTATGAATAAAATGACTATGATATGATTTTTTACAAGAAAAAATTTCTGTAAAAAACACATGTTTTACAGAAATCACAATTATATAATAATTAAAGCTCATATTAAAAAGTATAATAAAATTAAATAAATATATTACATGATTTAACTTTTTTTAAGGATTTCAATTTTAATTTAATTGTTTAAAGAAAAGAATTCAAACTTTTGAAAAGAAATTTAACTAAAGAAAATAATAATAGAACTTAAAATTTTCCAAAGAAGAGAAAACACTAATAAAACTTAAAATTTTCAATTAAAACAAGAACAACACAATCCATATGTAGCAAAGCTTTATTTTTCAAAGGTATTAAATCAGACCAATTCTTGCGTATCATTCAAAATTATTTGTAGGTTAAAGTCAACTTCTACTAATAACAAAATTAATTCGAAAAAAATCAACCTTTACGTGGTTTCAGCTGTTGTTGGGGGGCAACATCTAGTAACATTGAATATTATTAAAGATTTATTTCACTTGTTGTTTATTCCTAACTTAAAGTAAAGAAAGGGAAAAATAGGGGAAAGTATAAAAGATGATACAAGTGATATTGACAGACTTACAACAATGATTTGTAAAATATCTTTGACATTTTTTTTAAAAAAAACTTTGGGATCAACTACAGTTCACGGTAAAATATTCCTGGTAACGAATATTTCCAAAAATCTATAAATTTTAAAGGCTGCTAGCTGCCTAACGACTGAACATACAGATCATGCCCGCACACTGTTTTAAGCGGCATAAGAAGGCCTACAAATAATCTGAAATAGCCATAATTCAATAATGCATAAATATCTCACAGTGCAGAGATATGCGCGAAAAAGAACTATTTTATGCGTTTTTTCTTCAGTGAAGCATTCCCTGTGTATTATTGGATCTTGGCTATTCCAGATTATTTGTAGGCCTTCTTATGCCGCTTAAAATGGTGTGCGGGTATGATCTGTACGTTCAGCCATTTGGCAGCTAGCAGGCTTTTAAATTTAGATTAAAATTAGATTTTTGGAAATATTCGTTACCAGGAATATTTTACTGTGAAATGCAGTTGATCCAAACTTTGAGGTATAATAACAGTACACTTGAAGCAATGTTTCACAAAATGCAAAGTAAGATTTTTATTTTTTGGTTAAAATTATCAAAATGATATAGATTTTGTTTTGAATAATTTTTTGAAAAATGGTACAGTTAAAAATTATGAAAATAAAAAGTTTGTTAATTTTTAATTATGAATATGATAAAAAAATGTTAAAATATGAAAATATTAGCATTTACAATTTTATAAGATCAATTCTTATAGATATTTTATTTTAGTCTTATATGTTTATTAAATATTAATTACTTGATTTTTTGTTGTTCTCAGAAAAAAAAACATGTGAGCTAATTGTTTCTTTTTAATTAGTCATTTTTAAATTAAAAGTTATAAAAATTACTATTTCCAACAAATCTTTAGGATAGTTTTTATTTAAGATAATAACTTTTGTTTTCCCCCAAACTGTAATATATCTTTTGTGACACCCAGTAGAATTCTATTATTTTTGGATTTTAAAATATTTTATTTTAATTCCTGGAAAATTTGATATGAGTCAATTCTTTGGAATTTATCTTTCTCCTTTACCTGGAAAAATTATAATTATAATACTAAAACTGTTAAAAATGTAAATTTTTGCTTAAGATCTGTATTGAAAGTAAAGTTATTTTAAATTTTCTGTATGAAGATAGCTACAACGAGAGGTGCGCAGAATGGCAAAATTAAGGTGAAATGGATACACCTCTAACACCCAATAGACCTATGTGACAAGGTTCACCCCCCCCCCCCCATGATAGGGCAAAGGGGGTGTACAGCTAAAAAAAGTCCACCCTCCTTAAATTTAAGGGGGATTTGAGGCTGGACCGATGACATGCTTCTCATTGGTCCAGGGAAGGTTTATAACTAAAAGAGGGCAGACTTTTGCAAAAGAAATTCCCCCAAAAAATTTTAAAAACTTAAATGTAAAGTGGGGGGTCGACTCCAAGCCCCAACCTTCCCTTAAGTGCCCTTTGAGTCCTCTAATGGCGTATCTGATAGCTAAAAGTTTTAAGTTCTTAAGCTTTTCCTTTATTGATGTTGTCATCCTTGTTTTATTCAAGATATTTATTTTACAAGCAAAACTATACATATTTTATAATTTAAAAAAATTTAAATTTGGAAAATTTTTAAAATTCACATTTAGTAAACAATTAAAAATCAAAAACAACAACGAACAAAAGGTTTTGTGATAAAATTATCATAAATTGAACTTACATAAACGTATATAATAAATTTTATATAAAATTTCCATAATACAATTAAGCCTTTTTTTTACTTTCCTGTAAGACCCTTTAATATCTGTGGAAAAAGATTGTCATTTAATGGAGGAAATATTGTTTAAATGCAATAACGTGCATGCACAGGGGTTGTAAAATGTTATAAACCTCTTAATCCAACACGAGATGGGTGTCGAAGGGGTGTAAGCTATAGGGGATGTAATTCAGATATTAAGGGGTTGTTATATTTCGTTAGGGGGATGTGAGCCTTAGGGTGTAAGACAGATATTCTGAGAGGGATAAAACATAAATCCAATGTGATATTTTTTCCCTGGAGCTGATTTAAGGGGGTTCATTCCGACATAATGTATTCGTATAGACAGACAATAAATAAATGCTTATTAGTTATTTATCGCATCATATTATAGACATGTTTCTACGGACGTTATAATGAAAAATCAAAAGATTAATAACAGTTCGGTCTAATAAAACTGATATTAATTTTATGGGTTTTATCTTAATATTTGTGGAAAATTGTCTGTTATATGATGCCATACTGGAAAAAAAATATTTTCTTTTATATAATCATATATCTTTAGAGAGAGGGGACTAAATTCTGTTTATCATACTAGTCCCCAAAGTTTTATAATACCGTTTTCTTATGCGTTGGCTTTCAACTTTGGGACTTTTAATGAATTAGGAATGGTTGGTTTATTAAGATGAGTGTCCAAACGTTTCTATCACTAAATTCAATCTTCATAAGGGGAAATTTTGTATATATTATTTTGGGGATGTACATCAATTTATCGGCCATTGTCTAGTATCCTTTTATATCCCTGTATATCTTAAATTTTGTATATTATGCTAGTTACCTGTTTATCAGTTTTATCTATCTTTAATGGTTTTCTTATTTTCTGACAAGTTGATTTGTCTCTGTCTCTGTCTCAGCAAAGTGAGATACTGTTGTGTTTTCACTTAATTCCTTAATAAAAATAATAAAATTACTTTTCATAGATTTTTGAACCTTTTTATACTGCCTATGACGTCATTCTGGCCTACTATTGGTCAATTTAAATGTATACTGGCCTGTCATTGGTAATTTATTCTGTGTATTTCCCTATCATTGTTCAATTGTATTGTATGACGTCCAGGGGCGTCCAAGCTTTTTTTTGTGGGGGGTAAAAAATTTTTAAGGGGGGGGGGTAAATAACCCCTCCTAAATGGATGTGGGTGCTTACGGCACCCCTAGGGTAGGGGTAAATTTTAAATGAAAAATTAAGTTTGGGGGGGCGATAATCCCTACATTACCCCCCCCCTCCCTTGGACGTCTATGATGACGTCAATTTTTTATAGGCACAATAAAGAGCTCTCTCGATATACAGAAGTTTAAGTTACTAGTTATTGATTAACTATAAGAAAAAAAATATTAAAAATATAAATAATATTTTCATACATGTCGAAATTATTTATCCATTATTATATCATACGTTGCGGTATATAATATAATACAGATTTTTCTTTTATTGATAGTGTAGATACAAGCTGTTTATTTGATCTTAATGGACAAAGTTTTACCTCTTTAGAAGTTCCATAACCGCGTCTTTGGCTTGCCCTGTCGTTTTCACCATCAAATATATCCCTATAAATAAAAATTAAGTCTTAAAATACTGAGAAAGGCTAAACTACATAACTTTTGTGTCACTTTTGAGGAAGACGATTTCCTTTTCTTCCATCTCTTTTGAAGAGGTTTTCTTCCCCCCTTCTCTTTTTCTTTTCCCTTTATATGACGTCATATAGGAATCGTTCTTCTCAAAAGTGACACAAAAGTTATGTAGTTTAGTCTTTCTCTAAAATACTTTTTGATTTTTAAGAATATCTTTCCAGTTTCGAAACCGTTTAATATCCGCTGGATTAGAATCTGTTCTCAGCCAAACTGAAAACGCATTACAATCTTACGAACGAACATAATAACCAACAACGCTTATAGAGTAGCTACGCCACTAAAACCGCGGCCGAGGCTCTAAGCGTAGCGTATCCGCTTGTCGTCGGGGACCACGTCATAACTATAGACGTTAAAAATGGTTTCTACTGCTGCTATGTCAGGTGCGCGACACAAATAGGGGGGAAAGCCTTGACCCATAAATAGTCAAAAGTCATTACCATGCACAGTGAGGACAAAGGTCGTGCGGATGATTCTCTGGATTCTCTAGATGATTACTAAAATCAAGGAGAATCCTACCCTTACGAGGTAAAGTAAGCTACGCCACTAAAATGTAACTCTTACCTGTGTTTATGTAGATGTAATCCTAGATTGAGTTGAGGGATGTCATAATATACTGTCAGGGTCAGGGATAACAGCAGAAGACCTTTTTAATGTTCACATATTTATATTTTGTTGCATAACTGACAGACCGACGGACTAAGTCATTTACATTCTGGATGTTCATTGCTATATGGAATCTTATCTCCAAAAATTAGCTGTCTATCTTGAATAGCAGTTGAGAAAATCACTTTCCCGAGCGTGGAGGTACGGACTGACGGACGAACGAACTGAATATATTGTTATGATTAGGAATAACAGCAACAGACATTTTCAATGTTCCATATTTTTATGTAAAAACTTTTATATTGTAGCATGACTTACAGACCGACGGACTAAGTAAATTATATACTTGATGCTCATTGCCATAGGGAATCATCACAAAAAGTCAGCCGTCTATCTTTAGAAAATAACTTTCTAAGCTTGTTTGTTTCTTTCAGATAAAATTATTAAAGTAAAATTAAATGCTACATTAAAGTCAAGAATACAAAAATATATTAAGCAGTTTATTATCTGATGATACAAAGGCTTATATGAAATATTAAAACTAAAACCATGAAGAAAAAAACTTTCCGAAACCGATTAATAACTGGTGGAATAGTTCCGGTTCCGAGCCATACTGAAAAATCGCGTATCGTATTGTAGACAATTTCCTGGTGGGGGGGGGGGGGGGATAACAAACATGGCTCTTAATCTTATAATTTTACATTTTCATACCCGCAGAAAGTTGTCTATAATACTATGCGATAAATAATTATTAAACACCTAAAAGCAACAAACCAAGCGACACAATTTACTCGTAGATAGCTTTACTATGAAAATTATCCAAAAATATGTAAAACATTCTTAAAAGCGTAGCTCTGAAACGGTAGGACAAACGAACATTAATACTTTTAGAGTTTCAGAACTGAAATTGTTAGTAAATTTGTTTAAAATAGACGTAAGGATATTCTGGTAACGAATATGGAGATGCTACGCTTTCTAAAAAACTACTACAGGAATCGCCATGAAATTTATAGGACAATTCTAACATGCCTCAATTAACCAAAAAAGCTATCCGTTCCAGACGTACAGACGGACAGACCCTAATTTTTAAAAAAGCTTCGCTTTTCCAAATATGTTTCACATTCCTGTGAGTAGATACACTCCAACCATGGCCTTGTAAAAGTTCCTAAAAACAAAAGACAATGAATGGGCGATATAGGATCATTAAATCGTCCCTTAGCACAAGAGGAGATTATGTTACCACCTCAGAAGAGGCGACCATATCGCCTCTTAAGGGGTGATCACCACCCCTTAAATGGCGATGTCACGAAACTGACTATATCCAATTTTTTTTATATACTTCAAGTAATAGAATGTTTATCTTTACATAAAAGGTTCAAAGATATGATTTGCCTAAAACATTTTTTGGCGTGGTGGGAGAGGGGGAATTTTTTCGAAGGGGCAGTTTTGATGCTGTGAATATTGGTGCAAAAAATGGGGACAAATTTCAAATTGTTTTGGCGTGTGACGTCATACCCCCATCTCTTTTCTAGGGGGTTTCTTTCCTCCTTCCCTTTTCTTTCCCATCACTTGTGACGTAAATAATCAGCCCCGTCAAATCAATTTAAAATTTGTCCCCATTTTTTGCACCAATACTCACAGCATCGCAGTTTCTCTTGAGAGTGTGGCGGTACCCTCCCACAAAATATTTATATAACTTAAATTATAACTTCTTTGATATTTCTAAAAGCATTACAATTATGCCAAAATCTGTATAACTTCATACTGTTATTACTTATTTAAAATGTTTTATATTTCCTATTATGAATAACTTCAGTAAAACAAATTCATTTTAAATAAAATTCTATTCAAAATATAATATGTACGAAAATAGTTATTTTGGTCTAAACAAATTATTTTAAATTGAAAAATTCCCCAAAGTAATTTTAACATAATTGCCTTTTTAGTAATCATTCATAAACGGTCAGGAATTTGGTACTTGGAAAAAATTAATTCATCCACACTTTATAAAATTACTTAAAACCAAAGCAATTCTATAATAATGGTTGTTGTACGTTAAATAGTCAATACGGCATCAAATAGAATTTAAATGGAACCTATTAAACCAAGGACGTACATAAGGAAGAAGAAAGGGGGTGTTTTGGTTATTATGTCTGACTGAAAAAAAAAGTATTTCTTCTGTAGTAGTCCTTGTAATGAATGAATTAACATAGGATGTCTGTGTCTATGTGTCAAACCGCTGGACCGATTAGGTTCTCTTTTGCAGTCTCATTTTCCCTTATTATAATCCATGTAGAAAAGGTACAGGATGTCTAGTGTATGTATGTATGTGAGTAGCAAAGGATCTCGCTAACCTCTGAACCGATATGGTTCTCCTTTACAATAAAGTTTCTCAAAGTCTAGCGAAGTAAAACTATTTTGAGGGAGGGTACCATAACTCTCCCAATAGAAAATGCCCTACAAAATATACTTTTCTTTTTCCTTTGAAAACTAAAATTTATAGAGCAGGGTCGACTCCCCACCCCCAACCCAAAATCCCCTGAGGTGTTAATGCTAGTAAAAAAATGCCTAAAATGTCACGTGTGGCGTCATAAAAATCTACCTCTTTTTGGGGGGGTTTCCTTTCCCACTTCTCCTATCATCCTTCCTTTTTAGACGTATTTTAATGACGTCACACGTGACATTTTCGGCTTTCTCGTAAAAAATAAACACCTGTAATAGATATGAACTGCATTATCGCCTGGAATATAGTCACCAAGACCTGAAACATAAAAAAACACGATTTATTTTTTTTTTGTATAAAGCAGGAAAATCGATATCATGGAAAAGATAATGATAGATTGATATACTTCCAATATTAAAAACAAAATTACTCCTTTTCACAGATTACATTTATTGGTTGAAATGTTTCATCACTGAGGATATTAATACCCGTTAAGATTTAATACGAGTGCCCAAAGTTTTTAAGCTTATCAATAATAAATCTTTTGGAACCCACCTGTGTAATTTACAGTCCAATGTCCCCTCCCTCAATACTGTTGTAAATAATATTTTACGTCGACATTGCGAACAACATTTTGATTATACCGATGTACCTAATCATTTGAAGAATCAATATTCAATAAATCAAGTGACGAACCGAATTATAGAAGCGCTTTGCAATGAATAAAAAGTAGCTCAACTCCAAAAGTAAATACTTATCTTCTTTATTATTATTTTTCTCTTTAAATCTTAACCTAACTCAAGTTCTCAAGAACTAATTTAGGATTCTTGTTAAAAATAGTTCTAACTACTTTTAGCAAGTAGGTTAAACATTAATATCTTTCTATGTGCACAGCTTTCCTAAATTAAGGGTATGTCGGTATGTCCGTCCGTCCGTTTGCAAGTCCCAGATAGCTATCACAGTAAATAAGGAATGATAGAATCATCCTATCGGTTGTAAACTTTGTATGAGTATTCCCAAAACAATGGGGCATAATATTGTCACAAATATATAAAGCTGTTATCAAAAATTTTATTTTGTCAGCAATTTAAAAAAAATAGACTCATATCTTGATTTAACAAGAATGACAACTTACAAAAAAGAGAAGCTCTAAATCAAACGTTTGGACAAATAAACATTAACAAGTGTCAGAACTTAATAAGCAAAATATTCATATGGGAGCTATCCGTTACGTACGAACAGACTGATCCTCATTATAGAGAAGCTTCGCTTTTAAAAATTCCATTTAATATTAGAGATTTGTTCAGCTTTGCTTTTTTTGGATGTTGTTATTTGTGTAAAGAACTTGAAATTACAAGTCTGGTCTTTTTTTATCCACAAAGAAAACTTTACTTTTATTCTGGAAAAGTATTTGTAATTGTAGAAATACAAGAATAGAAGGAAAACAGGGAGGGAGAGGACATTGTGTTGCTTATTAAACTAGTCCTCAAAGCTTTATAATAATATTTTCTTATTCGTTGGCTTAACCACTTTGGGGACTTTTATCAAATTTTCATTGATTGGTTGAGTGTCTAAACAATTGAACCACTAATTGCTTTCTGGAAAAGTATCTGTAATGAGAAAATGGAACAAAAGTAAACTCAAGTAGAAGAATAAAGTGTTAAAACAATTCGTGATAATCATTTAAGGAATTAACCATTCTAGAATTAAAATTAAAATTGATCGTGAAAGTTTGGATATTGATAGTTTGAACCAACCAAATAATATTTAATAAAATACCATTATGTAAAAGTAGTTTTTGAGACAACCAATGATATAAGGTGATATAAAACTTTGGGTACCAGTATAATTTACAGTGCCAAGTATTATCCTTTCCTAAATCAACTACAAGCGATCGGACGATTATAGGTCCTTAGACTTATGTTATAAGGAAAAATGTGTTTGTGTGTGTGTGTATGCTAAGTCACGTAACTGGTATGTAAAATCTAACAAGAATGATTACCTATCGTAGTGAGGGAAATGAAAACAAAATAAACAGAATCCAGAAAGGACCAACCAGGCTCCAACCACCAGAATAAAACTAAAATAGAGAAAAAAGTAGAAAAAGGGGATCAAATGGAAAGAAAAAAAAGAGAGAGAGAGAGAAAGACAAAATTAAAGAAGATTGAGTTATAAGCTGTTATAAAACAAAAGGAATGTCACCTGAAGGTATAAGAAAAACCATGAGGAAAATTGCGAGGCCCATTAAACCAAGATGGAGTAACCTCACCTAAAATTAAGAAAATATTATTGCGAGGCCCATTAATCCAAGATGAAGTAACCTCACCTAAAATTATGAAAATTTATTTTTAAGAACCACTGAACCAATTGGAGACGTAAAGATTTTTCTTCAATATTTTACTTATTCATGTTTTTGACAATGTACTTTGTTTAATAATGAAAAAATAATAATAATGTAGTTTAATTATGTAAAGAAACATAACATTTATTTAACAGCAAAGATTTTGGAAAATTGGAATAATCCAATATTTTCGCACCGAGTAACCTATCCAATAAATCTGAAGAAGGTGTTCTATGTATAGCGCCCAAACCTTACATGACCTAACCTAGTTTGTCCACTAGAATAATTTCAAATAATGTCAAAATTTTAATTTTTTAACGTTAACTTAAGAAATTAGAATATATTGAATTCGAATAAAACAAGGATGAAAACATTTTTTTAATCAAGAACAGAAAATCAAATATATTCAATAAAAATTCATGAAACCCCTCTCACGTATTTTCATATTTCTTAATATTTATACTGACATTGACTAATATACTGGAGACTCATTGGTATAGGAAATCTTCACACAAAAAAATCAGTTGTCTATTTTGAATAGCAGCTGATAAAATAATATTTCCCACATAGCGTTCCGGACTGACTGCCGGATGGACAAACAAAGTAATTATAGGGTAGCTTTACCCGTAAAAAAAGATACAATTAATAACATGTATAAAGAAAGTTACACAAGCTAAAATAAAATTGAAACGAAGCAGAAAATATGACAGCACCATAGGCGTGCCTCTTTTTACACCCCCTTGAAGAATTGCATACCCCAGTAAAAATAACTCTGTGCACGCAATTGAATAGATCCCTCAATGTTTCAAAAGCACAGCAAAATACTCCCATCTGGACAACACTTAACAGGTATAAGAGGATGTTTTTCTATTTATCTGTGTGTTTGTACTAAAAGATCTCGCTAACCGCTGGATCGATAATGTTCTTCCTTTCATTCACGCTTTTTATAGGCCCAGTGAACTATTTCGGGGGATTTTCCCCTGAAAGAATTAAACCACTCATCAGAAATTTTTTAGAGTAGATTGTGTTTATGTGTATGTTTGTGTGTGTGCGTTAAGCAACGTGAAAAAAAATAATAATTTTGTGCTATCTAAAGGTTACATAAAAATCAATTAGTGTAATTAGAATACATTTTGATTATTATTAACTTGTTATAAAATATTTATATCATAATTATTTCGGTTGAAAAGATAGATAAAGAAAAACATTAAATGTTAGGAGCGAAGCTATACTATAATTAACTCAGACTATCAGTAATACTATGCGGATTAGAAATTTAATTTATATTTCACAGGTTATTTAGTATCCAGTATATTATTCAATTTTTGTCCTATTGAGATTGGAGCAAGTATGTACAAACTTTTGGGAGGGAAGGGGTGGGGGATCAAGATAGATGAAGTAAATGACATTTGGGTGAGGGTTAGGGAGTTAAATTAAAGCACACCGAAATTTTCTTTTACTCCCAATTCCCCTCCCACCCCTGATTTTAAATGTAGGGTTAAAAACCCATTTTTGGACAGTGAAATTTCAACAACAAAAATTTGGAGGGAGTGTAAACACCCCTTTAGCGTCCCTTTCGGACGTCCCTGAATTTCAGTAAGAATTTTTTAATCGGTAACAATTTCTTGACCAAATATTTTACTCAATATATGTACAAAAAAAATTTTCAGCTTCGCTCGATGCTTTGCTACATATGTTTGTTGTCATCCTTGGTTAGTAATTTTCTTATAAAAATATAATGATTTTGTATCTAATAATCAAACTAGGACGATTATGTCTAAAAGTACCACAGCAAAACATAAATAAAAAATAACAGTAAAGTATAAAAGAATAGGGAAAATTAATCCTTAAGCTGCTATATATAAAACTGTTCAGTAGTATTTGGATTTAAAGCAAGATTCTATATAAATTTCATAATTATATTTTCAAATCTACTTTTCATTCTTTTAATGGTAAAAAATATAAACATCAAAATGTCTTTCTTCATAAAATGGACCAATTTGTTTAAATTTCTTAGAAGTTAAGGTTTTTTAATTCTTAAATATTCATTTATATCTATGTAAGGCTAAGGAAACCCTAACTCCTAGACTAGGAAATTTTATAGGAATTTGCCTTATGTGGATAACTAAAAATCAAAAAACTTTTCTTTTGACTTTTACATTAAAACTTTTTTGGAGCGCAGCACCTCTGTATAAAAGTTATATTAAACCAGTAGACAGTGAGTCACTGTTTCTATGTGTATAAACACACAGACACAAATATTCAAAGCTAATCTGAAAGAGTAAATCAAATTGAAGTAACTAATGGATACGCCCCTACAGGCCTATAGGGTCAATTGAGGGAAAGGGAGGAGGTTCGACCCTCCAATTTAAATTATAGTAATTTTACGTAAAAAATTGGAGAAAAAGTATTTTTACCGGTGTTGTTTTCTTTAAGGGAGGGGTGTAGGTGCCCTTAAAGAAATAGTCATAAACCTTTCATAAAGCTAGATTGAAAAGGAGAACAGTATCGGTCTAACAATTAGCGAGATCCGTTTGTATAAAAACAAAGAAAGTCAAACACCAAGTTAATTTTATATGTGGGATATGAGCTATGCTACAACTTTTGTATTCATCAAAAATATATTGTTTAATTGTTGTTACTGCGCTTTTTAGAAATTTATCATCCTTGTTTCTTATTTCGTAATTTTTATGTTTTTTGACCTTTTTAACAATTTTTATATGATACATTTTCATAGTCATTTTTTTAGAAATGTTAAAAAAATGATAAAAAGGTTTCTTCCGAATCAATAATTTCTAGCGAATAAAAAGAACCTAATTTTCTTAGGAAATCTTTAAAAAAAAATCTCATAAAAGATTTGTCCATGTATTCTAACTCGTTCATCAAAATTGAATATGAGTGATACTGACAGACAGACGGACCGAACGAAAGGGTTTAATTGAAGATGAAAAGAAACTCACCTCAAGATTTCCAAAATGTGATAACTTTTGTAAAAATTTTGACAGCAATCTGAATCATTTAATACATATTAGCAACATTTTTTCCAGCTTTAGAATTTTACCGTAATTTTTAGGGGGGGGGGGGGAAACGTGATTTTTTAGGCTGTTTTCTTTAATGAAAATTCATCTATCCAAAAAGCACCTTCTAAATAGCATACTTTTTTCTTTCTTTCATTTATCAGGGACAAACAGATATTTATTTAGTATAAAGAAACTGCGTCGTTGGTTATAATAATCAAATAGTATGTATCAAAATAATTTCTATAATGTCTGGTTTAGAAACCTCTTTACTTTGAAATAAACATACTAACAAATCCTATTCATTAACGCAAATGATAAAGTGCCTGCTTGCCGTCGGGGAGGTGTCGGTTTCGAGTCTGGGTCACACTGCGTCATCCTAGAGACGTTAAAAATGACATCTGCAACTGCTGTTTCAGACATTTGAAACTAACAGTGAGGTTAGGAGGAATGCCTTGGCCCATAAACAAAAGCAACACATTAAATTACACCGTTAGGACTTCCAGACAAATATCGAGCAATAAAAGGGTTGGTTGTCTAGCTGCTGGATGTTTCTTAATATATTAAACTACGGTGCATGTTGGATTGGGATCTCTAGTTGATACCTTTAAATCAATAAAGAACCGCGCCCAAACGATATAATTAAAGGTAATTAAGCTGTGATTTAATCAATAATGTATTAAAATAAATTCCTAAATGTGGGGCTGAGAAGCCTCTGTACTATTGCCGACAGGAAAACCAGAGTGAATGGTATCCCCACAATACAATACAGGATACACACCAACTTCCCTCCGGCTGTCTTCGGGTTTATATGACCATACCCTGAAAATAATACAAATATTTTAAAAAGGGGGTCATTTTTTCCTGTATTTTCAGTAAAGGGAAAAGTAGGTTGCTAGTAAAATCCGTAAAGGTGTGTGTTTTAAGGCTTAAAAACAGTGGTAAAACGATAATATTTACTAAATATGTATTCCTTATTGAAAAGAACTTTAGACAAAGAAATTGTTAAATAATCGAAAAAATCAACGAATGCTTCGCCAATGTCAAACTGCCAATAATAACAAAGTTGACACCTATAAAAAAAAATACTGGAAAGAGTTTCAAAAATTACAAATAATGCCAATTATTTCAAAGATATCTATTTTTTAAAACATTAATTGATTGTCCATGGTAATTCTATGTATTATATGCTAAAAATAAATTTTTGTCAGCTTGACATTAGCAATGCTTTTGGTGAATTTTTCAGGAATAAAATCTAAAAGAATTTGAAAAAAAATAAATATATGCTTTATTTATGTCGAAAGTATATTTATTCAAATAGGCTTAATTTTTATGCTTAAGATTTTTCAACGACTTTGGCAAATTTGATAAGAAGATATCCTTAATGAAAAACTATTTTTGGAATGAATTAAGTTTATGAAATTTTGTGAATAAGTAAGTTTTCATTTCAGAGGAATTTTAAGTGCATAAATTACCAGAATATTATGCAAATTAGTTAATATTCTAATTAGATAAACATTATAAGCTTACATTATAACAACTAAACCAACATAGTTTATTAAAAAAGTATAAAATGAGCTCCTAGCCAAAGACGTCAAAGCTTTTTTTTATGAAGGGAGGGACACTAAATCCCAATAGGGATAGGTAATTTTTTTAAAGGGGGGAGGCGGATGTGCCACTTTTGTAACCAAAAGTAAAACGTGCATGATATCAGCCCATAAAAGAGTTACAGCTCTACAAATCTGCACAGCAGTTGCTTTTGTGGTGAACAAAATGGAACTGTGAAGAAACGGCGGTGGAACCACCGCTCCCGCCGAAAACCGCCGTTTCCCACCGATTTTTTTTTGCTTTTTCTCGCCATAATTTTCAATCATCTGAGATAAACTTTTTTTTATAAAAATTTCGATTATATTTTACACTTGCAATTTTCTTCAGTATTGACATGTTTGAATGTGTCACGTGAAAATATAAGGTAAATTTTTATGAGAAAAAAAGTTTATCTCAGATGATTGAGAACTGTCTAATTTGGCGAAAAAAGGCAAGAAAATTCGGCGGGAAACGGCGGGAGCGGCGGTTCCGCCGCCGTTTCTTCACAGTTTCATATTGTTCTCCACAAAAGCAACTGCTGTGCCGAATTTTAGAGTTATAACTCTTTTATGGGCTGAGATCATGCACGTTTTACTTTTGGTTTCAAAAAGTGGCACATCCGCCTCCCCCCTTTGTTTAAGGGTCCTCTATAGCTTTGGGGATGGGGGTAATATCCCCCAAACTTAAAAAACTTTTAGGGGTGATATTATTATAGGAATTTTGGGAGAGCCAAATTTGGTGGGATGGGGGTGGAGGTAATCTCTTGAGGTTCCTGCGCCGAGCTGAAAAGTGTCATGCGGGACGTCATAAAAATACGTCTATTAATCTCTTTTTATGGGTTTCCTTAACACTTCCCACTTTCATCCCACCTTTTTAGACGTATTTCTATGACGTCATACATGACACTTTACAGCGCTTTCAGGTAAATGTTGACTTACCTATAGTTGTAACAATGGTGACAGTAAAAAGGAAACTCTGTCCAAAATTCCAGTTGGTCGCATTGGCTCCATGCTCCAGGGGGCTCAAACCATTAGCTGTTACATCTAAAATTTTAAAAAATACAGCAAATTTGAATATGTTACCCATCTATTACCTCATATGTGCGAAGCTGCTGTCCATTAAACTTTTACCTACAACCTAGGATACCTAAAGTGTGCCAAAATTCTACTTATCTGTCCAAAAAGAGTTACCCAATAGAACACCAACTTTTTGATTGCACGAATTGTCTGGAAGTCCTAACTGTGCATATAAATGAATTGCAACTGTTTTGGGCTGAGGCATTCACCATACTCTGTCTAGTAATGTCGAGCATTTGACATAGAAGCATTAGAAATATTTTTTATTGTCTTTAAACATGACGCGGTTTTGAGCCAAGATTCGAACTCATCACCAACCCGACGACGAGCAGATGCACTACGTATTTAGCCACAGTCGTGGGTAAATTTTAATATGTTACTAAGAAGGACAGACTCTATTGGTAGAAAAGCCCAACAAATCTACAAAAGGGGTAACTTTATTTAAAATCATTAGGTGTTTCCAACGGATTCGGCAGTTTCTGTACGTCAAAAATGTTGTTTTAACAAAAGAAATGAATTAAAAAATATATATAATTCTGAAAAACATATCTACCAAGAAGCCCTAGAAACATCAGGTTATAAACACAAGTTAATTTTTCATAATGATAGGCAACAAAATATTCAACAAAACCGCACCAGAACAAGAAAAGTTATATGGTGCAATATTCCTTACAATGCAGCTGTGTCCACAAATATTGGAAAGGAGTTCTTACGCCTGGTAGACAAGCACTTTTCAAACAACAGAGTCTTTAAAAAGTATTTCAACCAAAACACCATCAAAATCTCCTACAGTTGTATGCCTAATATGGCCAGCATAATCTCAAGCCATAATAAGAAAGTTCTTGGACAGACAAAGCATACAACTGAAGCTGGTTGTAACTGTAGGAGAGGCACAACTTGTCCACTTGACGGAAAATGCTTAACAGATTCTTTAGTCTACCAAGCTGATGTTCAAACAGACCAATCTACCAAAAAGTATATTGGAATGGCCTCAACAACTTTCAAATTAAGATACAACAACCACAACTCTACCTTCAATAATCTTCACCTTCAAAATTCTACAAAACTATCTGGTTATATTTGGCAATTAAAAAATGACGAGTTACAATACAACATCAAGTGGAGTATCCTTTCTATGCAGCCACCCTTTGATCCTGGTTCTAATAAATGTCAACTTTGTCTTATGGAAAAAGTTGCAATCTTATATTCAGACAAAGAATCTATTCTCAATAAACGGCATGAAATCTTCTCTAAGTGTATCCACAGAAAATATCACCTTCTTAAGAAACTAAAGTATGTAGCTGTTCAAAATTAGTATTTTTTTATGTAAAATTAAATGTGTTGAAAAATCTCCTAAAATTTATTAAAAAAATCATCCAATTATGTTATAAAAATCATTAGTATCTTTCTGAAGATTGCGAAAGCATGAAACTTTAAGTTAAAGATAAATAAAATTGAAGTAAAAAACGTTGTTTTACTATAAAATATAATTTATATTTATATATTTGATTAAAGAAAGTGTTTTTATAAAGATTTCCAATAAAATTCAATACACTTAAAATCATTTAACAATTTCATTATTGCAGTTTTATGAAAATGAATCTTCATAATTCGTCATATATTGCTCAACTAGCAGCTGCGCCAGTTGCATCTAGGGAAGTGAGGGTTGTAAAATAGTATAAATTCATCCCAATTAAATATGAAAATAAAATAGCCTAATACCACACCACCTATGCAAAGAACAAAATGGAGAACTCAATTGGTCCAATGGTTTGTGAGATCCTAACAGAGAAACAAAAAAAACTTATTAATTTAAATAAGAATTAGCGGCTTTGCTCTAGCTTCTAGGGGCTTTGCACCAAGAGGTAATTAAAAAAAATGTGGTACATGTGGTGCATCTTCATCTTCAACAACTGCATCATCAAAAAGAAAAAAAATTGAGGGGAATTTTTTATTTTTGGGGGGTTGAGGGTTTCCCAAGCCCTAAGAAAATAGCTTAAAACCATCACAGGACCAGTAGGTATATTCCCTGAAGAGTAGAATCTGATCGGTTCGGTGGTTACCAAGATCTTAAGGGACAGACGGACGGAAAGACAGACATCAAGCTACTTTGTATTATAGATAGGGTGTCTGATCAAAATTTGTTCCAAAATGGATATTATTGTTTTGGTTTTTAAAGGTACACATAAATATTTGTATAAGATTGTTAATATGAAAATATTTTCATGTTAACTACATAAAAATAATAGATCAAGTTAAATATACGAAGTTTTTCTTTTTAGGAACTTAAAAGTCGGTTGTCGGTCAAATTGTCGGAGGCAGTTCCTTTTTTATGAATCTTTACCAATGTACCTTTTTTGCATGTTTAGAAGTTTACCTAAATTTTGTAATTTCCTTTCCAGTTTATTTGTATTATAAGACTTTTTAAACGATTGTTGTATGTTAATAAGCCGGCCATGTAGGTGCTACCAGCCCATTCATTTTACAACAAAAATAACCTTCTTTGTATTTTCGACTTGATACAAAATATTGACATAACTATCTTGTTAAAAATTACTGAGTATTGTATGTGAATGATAAAGGACTATTGAAAAATATAAAAATATTAGAAATTATAAAAATAACATGCTTAATGAGGTTAACAATTACTTGATTGGCTGCTTGTACTTTGAGTTTTTAAAGGTGGACTTTAAGACAGAACTTAAATAAAAGCAAAGGGATAGTTTCACGAAGTGCATTTAAAAAAAAAATAGTGAACTGTAAGTTTTTTCTATTTTAAATAACGTATTAGTGCATAATATAAAGTTATTGATTAAAATTAAAAGATTTGACCAGAAATTTTCCTTAAAAAATGAGTTTTTCATTTTTATTTTCAACTTCGTTACATGTTATATATGGCAAAAACTTTATTGTCATAAATACAACTTTAGATAGCATTTACTAGTTAATAGAACTTCAAACTTTTTATACAACAAAATATACATAACAACAAAGAATGACCAATAAAATATTTAGTATAGTACTTAGAGTAGTGATCTTTTTATATGTCTTAGTAGAATATATTAGGCATTGGATAGATATGATTGTGATAAAGAATTTTAATATTGACCTGACCGAACTTTTTTTATTTGACAATATCTAAAAAAGTTAGTGATTTGCAACATAAATTACATGAGAATGGTCTTTTTATATATATATATATATGATTTAACATGGAATGAATAACAAAAAGTTATAGGTAATACACTGTGTTTCACAATGATACTCTTCAGTTACAATAACATTTTGATTTTTATATATTATATGTAGTATGGTTAGTTGGTATTTCCGCGTGAGATAATGTGTATATTGTAAGTAAACCGGACGGTTTTCTTTATTTTTTTAAAAAGAATCTATAGAAAACCTGTCCTATGATGAACCGGACGTTATTTTTTATGTTTTTTAAGTAACTTGTCCCAAGGGGAACCCCTGTTCAATTTTTTTATAACTCTTGTGAAATATGTGGAAATGATTCTCTCATATTGGTGTTTTGGCTATACATATTTGGAAAAAAAATAGACCATTCTCATGTAATTTATGTGGCAAATCACTTTAACTTTTTTAGATATTGTTAAATAAAAAAAGTTTGGTCTGGTCAATGTTAAAAATTCTTTAACATATAATCATATCTATCCAATGCCTAATATATTCTACTAAGACATATAAAAGTTCACTACTCTAAGTACCTTAACTCTTTAAATACACTTCGTAGAACTATCCCTTTAGGCAGCAATGGTAAATATTATTATCTTGCCCCTACAAATGTTGATAGCCCTAAAAGTGCAGCTGCGGTTGATTATTGTACCAAAAGTGTGTTTATGGCTAAAGATTTTTGTTTTCTACAAAAAGATGATATTGCCTACAATCAGCTGTGTACCTACATCAGCTGGTCTTAACTAAAATCAGCTGTTATTCCCTACTATCAGCTGTTCTTACCTACCATCAGCTGTTATTGCCAACAATCAGCTGTTCTTGCCTAATAACAGCAGTTCCTAACTATAATTAATCAGCTGATTTTGTCTGCAATCAGTTGTTCTTATCTACAATCATCTATGCTTGGCTACTACTAGCTGTTTCTACCTATAATTAAACAGCTGGTCTTGTCTACAATCAGCTGTTCTTACCTAAAATCAGCGATTTCTTACTACAATCAGCTGTTCTTACCTACAATCAGCTGTTCAAGTTGTTGTGGAGTGACAGATGGATGTTCCCGAATGAATTCTAATTTTCTTCTTCTTACGTCTAAAAAAAGAACTTAGTAGAACACAATTATTTTTTAAAAGTTTTTTATAATGTTTAAAAAATTTTTTTTAGACCCTTAAACCTTCTTCCAACCCTTAAAATAGCCTAAAACCTTTAAAAACGGATCTCCTTAGTCCATAGACAGCCAGTGGTAAAGGTAAAGAAGTGTTTACCCCCCTCAAAACCCCTCATTTAACCATCTCTAAAAAATGGATCTTATGGTCTATTATAATAAATTATCTTTCATAAAAACTCCGCTTATTTTACGTAATCTGTAAAAGATTATTATGCTAATACTGCTTAATAAAGTATTTTTCCTTATTAATGTAAATATTATGATATAACAAAAATCAAGGATTATTTCAAAATAAGATTTGAATTTTCCTTCTTTGATATAAAGTAGAAGGATGTCTATACTAACCGTTCGAATGAAGCTCAATATCTCACTAATAGCTGAACCAATAAGGTAAGGATTATATATAGTCTCTGGTTATGCCATGGTTTTGAGCTATTTTTTTTAGGATTCGATCCGGTAATGGTTTTAGCATAGATAATCCTGAAGTCATTTTTCTAAAATCCGAAAAATACTATATAATTTCTACAGTGACAAGGATGATGGCATCCTTAAAAGCAAAGATCTGAAATGGTAAGACAAACGAGCAATAATATACTCACATTGTTAGGACTTGCATATTGAGAAACATTGGAATTCAGCATTTTTTAAATGAAGTACGGACTTTCAGTTAACGGTTCTAAATTGTACCTAACTGTTATATAAATCATCATGCAAAGTTTGAAATCGAAAGGACAATTCTAACAAGTCAAAATCAACGAAATAGCGGACCGTTACGGACGGACCGTCCCTAATTATAGAAAAGCTTTCCTATAAAATATGGAAAATATAATGTCTGACCTCTCCGTAACATTTGTTCATTGTCATGTTCCAGATAACCAAACAGGTAGCTGCCACCTGAAAAATCAAGGATAACATTAACAACTCGGGGTGAATTAACAAACAAAAATAACGAAACTCTTATAAATACAATTTAATGTCCCCTGATAACAGAACAGACTGAATTCTGGTCACTTCCCCCAGTTCAGGGGGTTTGGGTGGGGCTAACAATCCTTCCCTAGAAAAAAACCTGCTCACGTTCAATCTGCACAAAGTAAAGACCAATTTAACTTTGGGCTCGGGAACGAAGTAGAGGTTGGAAACAACAATATGATGTTTGGCTGGGAAACCGCTAAAGGACCAGTCAGGCGGATGATTCTGAATTCCCGCAGACCAGCAAAAATTTGCACCTGGAATGTTCGGACAATGTTTCAGTCAGGCCAGACAGAAAACATTTGCCGAGAAATGCTTAAAGCCAAGGTTGATATCCTGGCAATCACCGAATCAAGGTGGACAAATAATGGAGAGTTTAAACATCATTCTGGCTTGAAAATACTTTACTCAGGCCATATGAATGAGGATCTAGGACATAACCAAGGGGTGGCTCTTATGCTGACCAAGCAAGCAGAGCAGGCCATGATCAGTTGGCAACCCCATGGTCCAAGAATCATGGAGGCTTACTTCAAATCCTCGGATAAAAACATCAATCTGAGAATAATAGTAGCATATGCTCCTACAGAACAAGCAGATACAGAGGTCAAAAACGAATTTTATGACCAGCTTGACTCTGTATTTAAGAATGGTCATAAAGAAAAGGACCTGACCATGCTCCTAGGAGATTTCAATGCTCAAGTGGGGAGTAATAATGAGAATTTAGAAGAAGTCATGGGCAGATATGGCCTAGGCTTAAGTAATGGCAAGGAAAATGACAATGGTGATAGACTTGTAAGTTTTTGTACTGAAAACAAACTTGTCATTGGTGGAACCATCTTTAAACACAAGAAGATTCATACTGCCACCTGGAGATCACCAGATCAAAGAACCTTTAATCAGATAGATCACATCTGTATATCTAGACGTTTTAAAGGTTCTCTCCTTGATGTCAGGGTTGAAAGAGGACCTGATGTTAATTCAGACCATTATCTTCTATCTTCTAAAGTTCGGCTTAGATTTAAAAAGCAGGACACAAAGCCTAACCCCAGGAAAAAGTATAATTTAACAACCCTTCAAAACTCTGAAAAGCTACAAGAGTTTAAGCTCACTCTAAAGAACAGATTTGAGTTGTTGACTCTTCAAGAGGATGATGGAGTTGAAGATATTTGGCAAGGTATCAAAAAAGTTTATAATGATACTAGCCAAGAAAAATTAGGTTTCAAAAAGGCTAACCAAAAGCCGTGGATCACTCAAAGATCCATTGATCTCATGGATCAAAGAAGAGAGGTAAGACAAAAGACACTCTCCAGAAACTCTCCAGAAGATAAAGACCTGTATAAGATGCTCAGCAAGGAAATCCAAAGAAGTGTCAGAATTGACAAAAAAGAACACTTGGAAAACCTTGCTTTGCAAGCAGAAAATGCTGCTAATCAAAATAGAATGAAAGATGTCTATGAGATTACTAAGAGCATTGCAGGTAAAGTACACAAATCAGGATCACACATCAGGGACAAGGATGGTTCACTCCTTAAAACTGATGAAGATATTCTAAATAGATGGGCAGAGCACTTCACTGAACTGCTGAATCTTCCAGTTCCAGAGGAAGAAACTGAGATTCCACCCTCAGATGCACTTGACATTGACTGTCGAGCGCCAAATCTATTGGAAATCAAGGAGGCCATTAAAAGTTTGAAAAATAACAAGGCCGCTGGACCTGATAACATCCCAGCTGAGGTCATAAAAGCAGACCTAGATACATCTGCTGAGGCATTCCTACCTCTGATCACAAAGATATGGAATGATGAATTATGCCCAGAGGACTGGAAGAATGGACATATCTCAATACTAGCCAAAAAAGGAGACTTGACCCAATGTGGAAACTACAGAGGGATAATGCTCCTTTCAGTACCTGGCCGTATCCTTAGTAAGATTCTTCTTAATAGAATAAAGAAGAAGGTTAATGAAAAGCTAAGACCTAACCAGGCTGGATTTAGACCAAACCGTTCCACTATTGATCAGATAACCTCTCTAAGAATCATCATAGAGCAATCCAAGGAATGGAACTCTGAGCTTTTTGTAAACTTCATTGACTACAAAAAAGCATTTGATTCTTTAGACAGAAGATCTCTCTGGAAAATCTGCCGACACTATGGCATTCCAGAAAAGATAATCAATATCATTAAAGCTATCTATCATAAAGGAGGTGGAAATGTAATGTATAAAGGTAAACTATCAACCTTTTTTGAGATTGTAACAGGTGTCAGACAAGGATGCCTTCTTTCTCCCTTCCTTTTCCTCCTTGCCATTGACTGGATCATGAAGAACTGTGAAAGTAATGATGGCATTCGCTGGGAGCTATTTGGCAATCCCAAATATTTAGGAGATCTGGACTTTGCTGATGATATCGCTTTGTTAACAAGCAATAGAAGTCAAATGCAAAGAAGGACTAACAGGATAGCTGAAACCTCCAAGAAAATTGGACTAGAAATAAATGTTCCTAAAACCAAAATACTCAGATTAAATGCTAATTCCCAAGAACCAATTACTATTGGAGACCAAATTCTTGAGGATGTAGATTGTTTTGAGTATCTTGGAAGTAAAATTGATGAAGCTGGAGGCACTTTAACAGATGTTAAAGCTAGAATTAACAAATCTAGGACAGCCTTTGCCAGCCTGAACAAAATTTGGAATTCCAACAACATCTCCATAAAGACCAAGTTAAGACTGTTCAAGTCAAATGTTCTCTCTGTTTTGCTGTATGGGGCTGAAACTTGGTTCCTAAACACAGCAGTGGTCTCCAAGCTACAGACATATGTCAATAAATGTCTAAGGAGAATCCACAAAATCTTTTGGCCAAATAAGATCACAAATGCTGAGCTTCTAGAGCGCAGTGATATGTCAGACATTAAACTGACAATAAAACAGAGAAAATGGAGATGGCTGGGGCACACTCTAAGGAAAGGGCATGATGATATAACCAATCAAGCCTTGACTTGGAACCCCCACGTAGGAAAGAGGAAACCAGGTAGACCAAAAACAACCTGGAGGAGGGAACTCTTATGTGAACTGAAAGAAAAGAAAATTCCATCTTTCAGCAATGCCTCTAAACGTGCCCAAAAAAAGGAAGATTGGAGAACCATTGTGCATGGCCTACGTTCTGCCGAGAACTAAAAGGCAATGATGATGATGATGATAACAGAATAACTGATACACTAACAGACCACGTAAGTAACAAAAAACCAGCCTCTTTTCCTAGATAGCAGCTGAGAAACGGACTTGGTAGCTTTGCTACTAAAATATCTACAGTTAAGATTGTGTTACTTTTTACTTTATAACTTAATTTCGGGTAAATTAATTAAGTAAACACCCTAATTAACTTGTAAAAATCTTACCAATGAGATATCCAATATATGCTATAACATAGAAAGTGAGAAGCCAAGTTGACCGACGGACTCCGCACCATTTTCTTATTCTGTAGGGTGGCTCCGCTCCACACAACAAGCTGGACTGGCCATTCTAAATTTAACAAGATTAGCATCTCGAGGATAGATTGATATAGAATACGTAGATATATTGACAGGGGAAAATTTTTCGTCAATTTAGATTGCTAATATGGACCTCATTTATCGGCCAGTTCGTTCATCCAGTAGGAGAGGAGGGGTTGGGTTAAAGCAGATGGATGGGGGTATCAATAATTTAGACAACTGTGTGTTTCACTTTATTAGAGTACATGCAAATCTGGTGCAACATTCATGTAGTAATATATGTATTCGAGGATAGGTATTTTAAAGGTGGGTATTTTTAAAATATGGCAAGCTGTTTCAAAAATAGCCTTAAACCATTTCGAAAGCTAACAACTTCGGAAACTTATGGTAGTGAATTTTGATTGGTTAAATAATTAAGTTGAGTGTTCACACGTTTCAACCACTAACTTTAATCTCCAGAAGGGGTAATTATGTATATCATCATTAGGGATGTACATCAATTTTTCGGCCATTGTCAATGTCTTTTCGCTTTAGATCCCTGCAAAAAAAAAAACAGCCAAGAAGAAATTATAACCTGTTGTGGTGGTTTGTCTGCGGGGGTTATGCTTTGGTAAATTGTTAAGCTCATTTTTATATGCTTGGTTTTTATTCTAAGTTACCATTAGATTATGGTTAGGTTCAAATATAATCCATTTTTACAATTCTGAAAAAAAGAATTAGTTTTCATGAAAAAGTTAAGCCTTTTAAAATGTACAAAAGCTAACTGTCCCCTTATGTATAGACACGTACAAATACAAATTGAACAATAAGAAAGTAAATTTAAATCATCTTGGCTAATAAGGTTTTAAAAATCAGATACAAAAACAGTTGATATATTTAAAAACATTTAATCCTATTATATAAAGTAGAAAGCTTTTTTTGACTGAAGCGAAGGATCTAGCTAACCGCTGAATCGATATGGCTATCCTTTACAGTGAAGCTTCTAACAAATCCTGAGATGGTTGCAAGCGTTTTTATTTTCATTTATAAGTCCGAGTATGGTTTTAGGCTATTTTTCTACCCTTCCAAATCCCTTCGAATATAGAGCCCTTAGATGCTAGGGGCGCAACCGCTAGTATTTAAAAATATATTTGTCATACTCTCGTATAACTGCATATACGGAAATAGGTTTCTAAAATATTCTGTTAAAATCATGATCATATGGCAAAAATTTGGCTTTCTATGTGATCCATCAATGACAGGATATTTGGAATACTCAATCTAGCACAAAATCGCTTTCGATCCCTTGGGGATAACAAAACTGGTATTAATCTTAAGATTTTTATTTTGATATCCGCGGAAACAGTATGGATGAAAACCAGTTCGAATCAAGTGGATTTAAATTGATTTTGAAGTCAAATGGAAATGAATGTTCTTATCTTTCTTAAAAGGCGTAAAAAAAACACCTAAATCATAATAGACGAATAAAAATGTCAATTTTGTTAAAAATTATTAAATAGCTAAAAAATGCATTAACTCTTAATTTATTATTGAAAAGAACAACAAAATAAAATATGTAACAACTTTGTTTTGTTTTTTGAGTCATAAATATTTCAAAAATGTTTTTGAATAGGAAGGTAAGAATGTTATTTTTAATTTTTACCCTGAGGGAAAAATATCATAACAATATAATAAACTAGTGGCTTCGACTCTATCCTCTAGGTAGCAGAATCTAGTATTTTTGTGTTTTTTTTATGAAGAGAGGTTTGAAAAGTTTTAAATATTTTGTACGATTTTGACATGAATAATATACATTGAATAAAGTGGAATCGAATATAAAGGAAAAATTCAAGGTTTTCTTGGATAGCAAGATCAATTAAAAATCCTATTATATAAAGTAATAAGCTTTTTTGTTTGTAGCAAAGGTTCTCGCTAACCACTAAACTGTTATGGTTCTCCTCTAACGGGATGCTTCGTATAGGCGCTGAGACGGTTTTGGGCTATTTCATTCTTATTAATAAGTCTTGGTATGGTTTATGGTTTTAGGCTATTTCTCTGCCCTTCCATATCCTTTCGAATATAGACCCCCTAGATGCTAGAGGCGCAGCCGCTAGTCATTAACATAACTTAACATTTTTTGTGGGATGTATGTTTGTCTGTATGTGTGTCACTAAATATATTGAAAACAGTTGGAATATTGTGATTTTTTTTCCAGGGAAGCTTAATATTTACCTTAGGTAGGTTTTAAAATAATTTATCACTATCCAAATGTGTACATACAATTAAGACTTATGTCGAAAATTGACATTAGAAAAATTAGTTATTCATGGCTTCTGATGTTTTTAGTCATCTATATAGTCCTTAATAAAAGTGGTCATAACTATAACGACATGGTTTAATGACATTTTTACTAAAGTCTTTTTATTAAAGCAGAGGTGGATTCTTAAAAAAACTTTTGTCTCACTAAAAAAGTCTTTGCCTCACTAATATTAGTGAGGATCGCTAAAAATTTAGAGGGGATAATTTGCCTCACTATTTTAGTGAGGCAAATGCCAAAAGCGTTTTTTAAGAATTCACCTCAGCTTTAAAATTTTATTGGGGTCGAAATCATAACACACAATTTCAATACATACAGAACTCTTTTATTTTATAACTAACAAATAACATTATAGAATCACGTCTGATGCATGTCAAAGCATCAACAGAGACTAAATACGTAATATTTGAAAATATTGAAAGCCTTCTAACCCGAAATACCTGCTTATTTCAAAATTTCAAAAATGGTGTCCGTTCATTGAAGAGAAAATAATAATGTACATATAGCGCATTCTTATTTATAATATTCATTAATAGGATTGCGTTAAATACTTGTTTAGTTTTAAGCACTTTTTTGGGAGGGTTGGGGGGTAAAATGTTGTTTGCCCACTCTTATGACACCTCTTATTGTACCTCTACCCCCTCAAAATTAAAAAAAAAATATTAAATTATTAACCCCAAACCTTTGAAATCAACTGTTTAACCCTTTCAAAAAAGTCTTGGATGTCCTTTGTTATAAGTGTTGATGACTTTAAAAATCAAGCCAATGTTACATCTAATTGGTTGAGTTTATTGAGTTTAAAACAATATATCTAACATTAATCTACATAAATCTACTAGCTACCATAGGCAATTTTTAAAAGCGAAGCTTTTCTATAATTAGGGTCGGTCCGTACGTCCGTCCGTCCGTACGTCCGTCCGAGATAGATAGCTTTTATTTGTTAATTTAGGCATGTTAGAATTGTCCTATCGATTTCAAACTTTGCATGATGATTCCTGTAGTAGTTAGGTACGATTTAGAAAGCGTAGCAACTCTATAATCATTACCAGAATGTCCGTATGTCCATTTTAAACATGTTGATTTTTCTACTTTTTTAACAACAAATTTTTATGTGATCTTATTATCCGTTTGATCTGATTTTTGGTATATTGATTCCTGGGACAACAAAGAAAAATAGTATAAGCAAAGCAACTCTATAATCAAGTCCTAAAAATGTAAGTATGTCCAAAACATTATCCTGTACCAAGCAGTTTTTCAACAAATTTACTTACAATTTTGATTCGACTCTTTCGATACTTTTATATTCTGATTATTCAGTTCAGACACTAGACAAGTGTTAATGTCCGTTTGTCCTACCGTTTCAGTGCTTCGCTTTTATGGATGTTGTCATCCTTGTTATATTTAATATTATGTGAAGGTTTAAAAAAAAGTAGATACAATTTCAAAAATCTGCAATTAGCTATTTAAAAATATTATCATCATTTGAAAAATACCCCCACCCGTCCGTATTTATTTGACCCCATCCACCCACCCATTCACCTCCCCCGCCCCCCCCCCCCCCAATCCCCAATTCTAAGAAGTAAGTAATGATAATAAGCGTAATGGGGGGGGGGGGAGTGAAATGAAATCAGGGAAACCCAGCTAGGGTTATTGCTCTATTATCTCTCTCTGTTAACCCTATTTGACAATATAGTAGAAATGTTGGCACAGTAGATTTTAAATGGAAAGAGAAATAGATAAGATCGTTTTTTGCCAAAAAATAAATATATTGAAAAAAATTCCAGCTGTCGTTTTTTTTTTTGGGGGGGGGGGAACACTTAATAAAATTAACGACCTTTTTATCTGTCCCTTAAATATTATTTTAGATTTATTTCGCTTGTTGGCTATACCTTATTGCTGTTTTTATTTTTTGTGGGAAATATGTTGAAATGGAAGTTTTAGATGCACCTTTAAATATTGATTTACAGAACAGAGGCCAATGTGAAATAAAAATTTATTTTGGCAAGGACTTTCAAAGTATAAGAGGTAAAGGCGCAACACCCCATAGAAATATATCTAGAAGAGGTAGGCAACCCATTTTTTCTTAAATATTAGAATTAACAAATTTACCCCTCAAAATCTCTGATACATCCAAAAATATTTGTGGCTTCGCTTCTTGGATCAAATCATTACCATATCATTAACAAATTTTATCCATTTTGAGAAAATTTTTATGACTTTTGAGATAACAAGTAATTGATTTCCTATATGCATTTTTTAAATAGGATTTTAAAATTAAATTGATAGATATTTTATATTTTTAAAAAGGTAATTTTACTATCAGACATAAAAGCAAAGATAATAAAATAAAGTTTTAGGAAAATTATCTTTTTTCTTTCGTTTCAAGACAACTGTGTTTGGTTAATTGAAAGAGAAGGGGGTTGGGGGTGACAAATACGACGACAATATTGATTTTCAAATATACAAAATAAATAATAATGAGATTTTTAGTACTGTACAAAAATAAAAATTAAATACACTTGAAGCTTTAAATTGTGCCTATAAAAAATGACGTCATACTAGCCTACCATTTGGTCAAATGTATCTGGCCTGTCATTGGTAACTTAGTCTGTGTATTATCCTATAATTGGTTTTATTGTATGATGTCAATTTTTATACCCACTATAAAGAGCATCAATACACTTATACATGACATCTAATTACTATGGAACGGGAAGTTAACTAATTTTGTAATGTCCCTAAGATTCGAAAATAGCCTTAAACATGCACATGACTATTATGAAAAATCCATTAAAATGAGAGCCTAATTAGTACAGTCGTTTACGAGATCTTAAAGAACTAAAATGTGTAGGGACACTGTAAATTGACTCAAAATGCGTCTGTCTGAATTATCTCAATAGCCAAAAACATGCCCATGAATAGTATAAAGTATCCTTTGATAGAAATCCAATCGTTTACGAGATCTTTACACACATACGGACCTCCTTATAGTCTTTAATGAAGGGTAACTTTAAGTTATCTAAATAAGTGTCTGTCTGAATTGAATTTAAAAATGTAACTGAAGTAAAACTTGATGATTATTTAAATTTACCGTAGTTTAACCTAAAAATTCACAAGACTAGAGTTGTCCTTTAAAATTACAGGCCAAAACTTCTTATTTAAGATAGAACAACTACATTCAAGAAAGCACAGTTTTAAATGAAATTAGAATAATTGTAACTATATACGTGTGGAAAGGGATGTAGAGGGCTGTCAACCACTTAACAACATAGACTTCTAAGGAGGTTTGAAACCCCTTATTTTACCCCACTCAATCTTTTTAAAAAATACATTAGATTACCCTCCCCCCCAAAAATCATTGAAAACACTCAAATTGAAATTGGAAAGAGCTTGATTCCATTTTTATAAATTTCTTGTCAGTTGTTTTTTCCAGAATGGCCTCAAAACTGTTGATATCTCTTGGATTAGAACTAGTTCCTAATCCATACGGAAAAATCATATAAAATCGTATTCAATGTAGACAATTTTCGCGAATAGTAAAACTAACAATAATATTATAGGGCATTAACTGGTATATATCTTACATTTTTTCTTTTTACTATCCACTGAAAGCTGTCTATAATACGATGCAAAAATAATTATTTTTCGCTTGATATTATAGACAACTTTTTTAGCCCAAAGGGGCTTAAGGTCTGGGTTAATAAAAATGGTTTTAATAATCTTATTATTTTTATTTCAATATTTGTGAAAATTGTCCGTAATACAATGCTATACATGATTTTTCAGTGTGGAAGAGAACTGGTTCTAATCTATAATCTTACCAGCCATAAAATTGAGTCCCAACAGTATATGCATGGACAGTATGTATTTATTTAGTTATTTACTTTACCCTTGATTTAAAAAGATATATCATGAAGATAATTTTAATCACGCAGTTTAATACAATTTGCGTGTTTGTTTATATTCGCAATTTTTAAAGGGTTGAGACAAATATTTGCGCAAAAAAATATTTTGTCTCTTAACAGTTTAGCCTATTTAAGTATCAATATTTATTCAAGTATGGCTTCGAAACCGATTAATATCCAAAAGATTAGAGCTGGTTCTCAGCCATACTTGATAGATAATTTATAGCTTCGTATTAAAGACAATTTTTCATGAATACTAAAATAAAAGTCATAATTATAATACCAACTATTATAGGTTTTTATGGTTTTTCATTTTTGTATCCGCGGATAGCTGTTTTAATACAATGCGATAAATAAATATTATTGATGTATGTTTTTTTTTGATGTTTTGAGGGTGGAATACACCACAAAAACTCTTAGGCCGGGTAGAAGTAATATCATAAAATTTTACATATACTCAGATATACAATAAAGAAACCAAACTTTTATTTTGCTTCGTTACTTTTGTCCATAATTGTCCTAGTTGAATAGAATCTAACCTAGACATTTCTATTTCTATTTCTGTCATTAAAAAAAGTATTTTTAATTAATGACAAGAAAAACACATCAAAAACGTTACATAACTGAACTTTTTGCGATGAAAATTGACAAACCCATTTTACGAAAAATTAGTAAGTTATATATATATGTGTGTGTGTGCGTATGTTCAGTATGATCTTGTAAACAGCTTGACCGATTGTATCAAAATTTTCAAATCATGTACCCCTACCCCAAATAACCTACAGAAAAATGTTACACTAGTTCGCCCCTATATCCAACGGTGGATCCTATGTTTGCCGTGTCTACGCCGCGGATCCACCTTCAACTGCAGCAGCAACAACATCAGCAGCAACAGAAGAAGCCAAGAGCAAACACTTACAATCTCCCACCTACCTTACCACCATCATCGACCTTACCATCTACATCAACCATGCTTCAAACGGTTTTTTAACATTACAGACAAACAAACGGTGGCCCTTAGATATTAGGGGCGCAACCACCAGTATCCTACAAGAAAATATCAGATTTTTTTTTATCTGTAGCTTAAGATTTCAACAACTACTGAACTGATTGAGTTCTACTTTTTAGGGAAGTTTTTTTGGTACCAGGTTGGTTTTAGGCTATTTTATATTTTGTCTTAGGATGGTTTTAGGCTCTCCCGATCTTTTTTTCTCCCTTTTCAAACTCGTTAAATACAGAGAACCTAAATTATTATATAAAGCAGTATGTTTTCTTTCCATGGTCCGTTAAGATCTAATTAACCACTGAACCGATTGGGTTTTTTAAAAAGTGCAGTGTTCCAATGCTTGTTTCGGGTTTTATTTCAAATTTTATTCTTGTGATAATTTTAGAGTATCCCTCTCCCCCTCCTCTTTGATTACAGACTCCCTAGATGCTAGAGGCGCTGCCACTAGTGTATTAAAAATTTTTATAATAAAAAAAATCAAATTGATTTGTTTATTTTGTGAAGGTTTTATATTGCAATAAATAGAGATAATTATTCACAAATATTTGATCAAGTTAAAAATACTACTATAAAATGCAGTGGGAGATGACATTGGGCTGTTTGCTACACTAGTCCCCAAAGTATTATAATAATGATTCTGATTCCTTGGCTTAACAACTTTGGAGACTTTTATTGAATATTATTCTAATAAACAAAATGGCAGAATACAATTATCTGTTTTTAAAGGTGAGATAAACATAGATAGATAATTATTAATTAAGTCTCAGATATCAATATGATTTTGAGACTATTTACTACAAGATAATTTAAATTTTTTGTGCCAAAGAGAATTTTTAATAGCTGAAAATATAGTTTTTTGCTATCAACAAGCTTACTTATTCATCCTTGCAGTGATAATATAGCTTGGAACCTGACCAAGACCACTAAAAATCTTTCCCGAAAAGCATTAGTTTGGGGTTGCTCACATTGAGGTCCAAGGTGCGGGGTAAATTAAGGGGTGTTAACACCACTAAAGTTTTGATTCACTTTATATTCCCCCCCCTGAAAAATTTTATAAATATATTAGATTACCCCCCTAAAAACCTTTGAATCCCCTTATTTACCACCCTAAAAATAAAAAGCTTGTACGTCCCTAGTTGCCCATCAACATTCGTTATATTGATTCAAAAAAAAAGAAAAATAGCTTAAAATCTAACAATTCCCTATACATCCTACTACTTTAGCACAAGAAATTATGTATTGATTTTTCTAATTAACAAACATAAACTAGTTTTCTAGGTTAATTACACAATTATATAACTTTTTTCTTACAAAATTTTGTAATAAATAAGGATGATAACATTCATAAAAAGACAGGCTCTAAAAGACTAGAATAATTTTACCATGCAAAAATTGTTGTCAAAATGTTAATAATTATTGTTTTTGAAATGGACTTTTTAAATAATTATAAACTTACAACTGTTATATGAATCATCATGCAAAGTTTGAAATCAATAGGACAATTCGAAGATGCCTGAATTAACGACAAGAGCTATTCGTTCAGCTCATACCAATAACGAAATTAATTCGGAAGAAAATCACGAAACATATACGTGTTTTTCAGCTGTCGTTGGGGGGCAACACATCGTAAAATTGACGACCTCTCCATTTGCCCCCCAAATATTATTTTAGATCTATTTTGCTTGTTGGTTATACCTTATTCCTGCTTTTATTTAATCAATGTATAAACAGAAATACATTGAATTAAAACCATACATTTAAATGATATTCTGTTTATGTACTTATTACTACTAGTTTGTCAATGTTTTATTGATCTTCGCTATTATGGATTTTGTCTTACTTGTATTGTATACATAAGTTCTACAGCAAATATAATACAACGTGTAATATTAACAAGGATGACAACATCCATAAGTAGCGAAGAACAAACGTATCATTAATGGGAATACGGACTAGGAGATTTAATTAAAGAACATTTGTTAAAATCAAGAAAAGATCTATAGGAGAACAGAACCTCACATCACAAAACTTTTCTCAAGTATTTTTTATATTCATTTTTCATTGAATGATTGAAAGACTGGTAGACAAGGTAAATTACATGCTGGATGCTCTTTGGTATAGGGAATCTTCACAAAAAAAAATAACTGTCTATATTAAATAGCAGCTTAGAAAATCAAATTTCTCCGTAGCGTTACAAAACTGACAGACTTACTAACTGGTTTACAGACGGACAGACAAAGTGAATTATAGAGTAGCTTCGTTGGCAAAAATATTTCAGATATTTATTTTTATTTCTGTATGTTACTCAACATTTTTCTGTACAGACAAATTTTTGTCATTCTTATATAAAAGTAACAGTTACTATACCGAAGTATTTCGCTATCCGTTGTGAACTAATATGGTTCTCCTCTAAGAGTAGCTTCTTCTAGGTCCTGAGAGGGTTTATAACTATTTTAGGGAAAGTTACCAACACACTACCATTAGAAATAGCCTCTAGAAAAAGCCCCCCAAACACTAATTATCTTTCTGTTACTTTTTCTTTTTAAAACTAAAATAAAAATTGAGGGGTCGAATTCAACCCCCCACAATCTCACGTGCCCCTAGAAGCCTCTAGCGGCGTAACCGCTAGTTTAAAAGTGGTGGGGTGATGTCATAAAGAGGAAGAGGGAAAAGGGAAGTATCGTTTAATTAGCCAGCTGGGAGAAATATTTTATTAGGATATAAGAAAATCTAAACACATTATCCACTTGTTTTAAATCCATTAAATATTTTACAACCTGACCTTTACAATGAATGAATGTTGTGGCATTTTATTAGTAGCGAAGCTACTCTATAACTAAGGATGTCCATCTGTCTGTTCGTCTGTATTTATGTATATTCGCGAGTAAGTTGGTGTTTCTGTCAGTCTGTAAGTCCGTCTGTCCGTATGATTTTCCGCCCGTCCGTCTGTGTGTCTCTTTGAAAGTCTGTATTTCCAATTGTCCTTCTGTTTGTCCGTCCATCCAGCTGAACGTCCGTCCTCATGTCCGTCTGTCTTTTTTTGTAACTCAGACTTTAAATTTCATATTAAATATAAATGGCTTTAGTCTTCTGTTAATATGATAATCACAAAAAAAGAAGACGAAGAAAGTCCCTCAATTACGTCATAAAAATGAGGGATGAGGAGAGGAGGAGTGGGAAAGAAAACCCCTAAAAAAGATATGGATAATCCCTCGTTTTTATGACGTAACATGCTGATTTTTTTGAGGGATTTTCTTCGTCGTCACAAAAAAATATTTCTAAAATTTTATTCCTTATAAAGTTTATTTGTTATAGATGCGCTACATCTAGACTTATAAGTCCTTGTTATACTATTTATGGTTTATTTGCTTATGATAATTCTGTTGTTTTTAGGTTATTTATACTATAACAATTGTATAACATACAATAATTATATAATTTATAAGGACATGATGACATATAGAAGAAGCGAAGCTTAGCAAACCGAAAAGTCAGACAAACGGACATTTACAAATATAGAATAACAACACTTTTTATTTCAAAATTATTATCTAATTATGGCTTAAATTCATATACGTCAAAGCAGTGTTAAATATAACGTTTTAATGATAAAAATTCATATACTAATGTATTTTTCAAGTACCTATTTAAAAGTTAATCATAGTTTTAAATGGATAAATCACTAAAAATGAATAATCATACAATTAATACCTAAAATAAATAACTTTTTTTCACTTTTAGATAAATTAAAATTAACATACTTTTTCAAGTTTCCTGTTTGAATAATGATTCAGATCATAACTGTTTTAATTTGAATATTGCTATTTTATTCAACGGGAATTTGTGGATAGGGTAATAAACTAAAAAATTATATTTTTCCCAATTATGATTAACCAAATTCGCCCAGTGTTAGTGGTTAGAAATATTCATTCATTTCATGAAGACTTTAAATTGGGTCTTTCAAATTCAACCAATAGCGTCGGGAATATTAACATGGCCTAGTCGCTACAAAAAAGCAGTAAGGAATTTGCTAACAGACGAAAAAGGTCCCCAACAGGGGGATCCAGTTAATTGTCTGGTTATACATCTATATTTATATATTTAATGTACATCTTGTATATAATTAGTTTAATTAGAAATTGAATTTTACACAAAGAAAAACTATTTTACATCAAAGTTACATTAGAAAGTTAACAGTATGTACAAGATGAAAAAACTTTTGAAGGGGGTGTTAATTTTTATAACCTCCTTTCGCACACCACTGATTTCAAATATTTGTAATTTATGAATCGTAAAAAAGTTGGGAGCAAATATTTTTATTCAGATATAATATCCCTACCCCACTTGAAAAAAGTATAGAATTTCAGTATTTTATTTTTAGTTGCAAAGCTACACTTTTGTGCGTCAGTCAAAAAGACGTCTAAGCTTTTTACTTGCGGGGTGGTTCAAATGCAAATCATCCTTATTTAAAAGTAACAGGATATCTAGGTGTGGGTTTTCCAGTATCGCATCGAAACCAATTAATATCCGGTCCTCAGCTATACTGAAAAACCATGTATAGCATCGTATTACAGAATTTTTTATTTTAATACCCGCGGAAAGCTTTCTATAATACTGTGCAGTAAATAACTATTTACAAATCAAAAAACTAAATGGTTTGTTGTTTTAATGGTTGGTGGTTTTGTACAACCAATTCACTTCACTTAAAATAGGAAAAAACACTTTAAAGTAGAATATCATTATCCTTCTTAAAGTATAAAACAATGATATCAAAAAATCGAAATATATAATATTATCTGGTTTTATCAAGATTCCAGAGATAATTAAAGGATTAAAATCTTTAAAGTTTAGTATTTACATATGTTTAAAAAATGAATCCTTTTTTATCACATAGTCTTAACATTTTTAAAAAAAAGTTTTTTACTATATTTCTTAGTCAATTCTCTTTGGACTGTTGATAGGTGATGTGTTCGAATCCCGGCTCAAACCACATAATAAATAACGTCGTTTGTCCCTAGACTGCTGCTATGTCAGATGTGCGACATAATAACAGTATGGGGAATGCTATGATATATGATACTCACTCCATGAACAGCTGGGACATTCAGACAAAAGTTATGTAATCAATGGGTTGGTTGTCTATAATGTTAGTGCCTTAAGACATGTTTTAAAGAACAGGGCCAGGCCTACGTTGTTATCAACCGTCCCCAGTACATTGTCTCCTCCCCACTAATAGCCTAGAACCAACCAAGGACCAATACCAAGCTTCTCATTTCTCAAATATCAAAAACTTAGTTTTTAAAACATAAATCTTATTGCTTGAACACACTTTTTGTGACCACAATATCAGTTTATTTTTTTGTTATCAATTAATTGCATTTTGTTGCATTGATGATAAAAAACGTGGATAAATTTTGGAAACATGTGTGTACAGTAGTATCTCAGAAACAGCCAAAATATTTTTTCCAGTATTGCTTAGAAACCGATTAATATCCGCTGGATTAGAACTGGTTATCAGCCTTACTGCGAAGCGAAGCTCTACAATCATAAGGAAGGACAAATGAACAATAACGCTTGTAGAGTGTCACAGATCTAAATAAGTAGAACATTAATATGTATGTAAATAATCTGTATGGTAAAAATTTTAAATTAATGGTTGCCCCCCCCCCCTTCTGCTGGGCGTAGCCACCAGTATATATAAAATCATAATTTTTAACCCATTTATGACGTTTGTGAAATTTCTAAATTTAGATATCAATTACTTTTTCTCCCTCAGGGTTCTAAGCTGAGCAATTACTTGCTCATATATATTTTTAAAGTGTTTTAATTTTGGAAAAGAAAAAAAAATATTTTACAAAAGTAACAGGATGCATTATCTTTCTAACCGCTGAACTGATATAGTTCTCCTTTATAGTCTCACTTCTTATAGGTCCAATGAAGGATTTTGGAGAGAATACCTCCCCCCTCCCAAGATATTTTTTTACTTTTTGTAATTGAATTTAGAATTGATTTTTGAGGTCTCTAGGGGCGTAACAAATGAAGGAAGTTGTTAGGGCTTCCAAGTAAACTAAGGATATCTTTGTTGTAATAATTTGGAATAATAAAGAATTGATTATCTTATATTTTTGCAAATGAAATGGCACACGCTTGTTTTCATCATTTCAAAACTGATCACTCTACAAGAAAAAGGTGCTCGTATTAAAAAGCTGAAAACTGTAAAAACAAGGATGACAACATCCATAAAAGCGAAGCACTGAAACGGTAGGACAAACGGACATTAACACTTGTATGGTATATGACTTGAATAATCAGAATTTAAAAGTATTAGAGTCGAAGCAAAATTGTAAGTAAATTTGTTGAAAAAACTGCTTGAAGCAGGATAATGTTTATGGACATACTTACATTTTTGGACTTGATTATAGAGTTGCTTTGCTTATAATATTGTTCGTTGTTGTCCCAGGAATCAATATACCAAAAATCAGATCAAACGGATGATTAGAACACTTGAAAATTTGTTGTTAAAAAAGTAGAAAAATCAACATTTTTAAAATGGACGTACGGACATTCTGGTAATGATTATAGAGTTGCTACGTTTTCTAAATCGTGCCCAACTACTACAGGAATCATCATGCAAAGTTTGAAATCGATAGGACAATTCTAACATGCCTAAATTAACGAATAAAAGCTATCTATCTCGGACGGACGGACGGACGTACGGACGGACCGACCCTAATTATAGAAAAGCTTCGCTTTTAAAAAACGCTAAATGATTTATTAAATGCGAAGCTTCACTGCATTCATAGGGTTCATCCGAGCTGGATTGGTCTAATCTTTCACTTAGGCATGGTAGATTTGTAACAGACTTTGATTTATGATAACGCTAAGAGCAATTAAAAAGGGGTCACTGGACATTTTATTACACTAGTTTCCAAACTTTTATAATAACGTTTTCTTATTCATTGGCTTAACAACTTTTGGGACTTTTATTGAATTTTGTTTGGTTGGTTATTTAAGTTGAGTGTCTAAACGTTTCAGCCACTATTTGTAATCAAGTAAGGGTAATTTTGGGTATCTTAATTGGGTGTGTACATCAATTTATAGGCCATTGTCTTTTCTCTTTAGATCTCTGGCTTATAGTTACAATTTTCAAAGCATATCAACTATATAATTTACACACTTATCAACCCCCAAAAGTTTTTACTTTTTCTTTTTGAAACTAAAATTAAAAGTTGGGTAGAGTCGACTTCTTCCCTGTCTCCCTTAAGTGCCCCTAGAGGCGTCTAGGGGGCCTAGCCGCATGTAACAAATACAGCAATATTATATGAACATATAATACAAGAATAGAATAACTTTTTCAAAACAATTTTAAATTTAATTTCAACTGTTGTAAAGTTACTAAGAAAAGTTAAATTTTGAAATGGATATATTTATCACTTGGATCTAACAACAGATTTTCATTTTCTCTAATATATTGAAACACGTAGCGGGGTAAAAATTTAAAATAACGGTCTCCCCTATCCCGTCCCCTCCAACTAGATGGACGACCAGATCAATAAATGACAGGAGAAATAGCAAGATAAACTGACGGCTAGTTTTCCACTGCTACAATATCCACGTATATTCTACATCCACTATTTTGATTTATTTAAATTATTGTAGCTTCTTTAGAATTTACACATTTCTGTCCTATCTCCTATCCTCTCTCTGTCAGCGGGACAGCACGCAGCACACACACTAGTTGTCGGGTAGGTGCTAGGTTCGAATCTTGGCCACAAACCGCGTCATAAATAAAGACATTATAAATGGTTCCTTCCACTGTTATTTCAAGTGCACGACATTAGATAGTTTGAGTAGGGGGAATGCCATGGACCAGAAAAGGCGAAATTCATTTACATGTTAAGAAAGGACTTTCAGCCAAAGGTTAAGAAATCGAAGGTTTTCTGTCTGAAGGATGTATGCACTTCATTACAAAGATTAGTAATCTTCATACATTATTTTCATTTTAATTTTAAAAGTCTATAAATTGTGTTCAATAGATTTACGTAAAGACTTTAACTATAGCAAACCTACATTATCTTATTAGCTCTTATCGGATTTTAAAATTTCAGTTGCATATTTTGCCTAAGTTTATGCGCTATCATTAACAAATATTTATTTCTTACATTTATGACAATTCAATATACATCCCCAATTATGATATACAATATTCATTCAAATTAAATTGAAATTAGTTGTTGAAAAGTTAGGACACTATTATTTTGAATCAACCTAACAATATTTGATGAAAGTAACCAAACATTAAGCCAACGAATAAAAGAACATTTTGAAATACTGCACTGCTACAAATATGATATTTAGTCTTTTAATTTTTAAACTGTTGAAATCAATAAATACTTATTCTTTTTTCACCAAAAATTGCTGCGCTAATTTTAGTCATAAATGTTCTTGTTAAAGACCATAAAAAAAACTTAACATTGAATTTTTTTCACTAAAAAAATATGATAAACCGCAGCAAATGTCCATATGCTGGTCAGAGCCGTATAAAATGAATTGCTCTCGCCTTTTAAAATTTTTGCACACACGTAGTTTCATCTCCTTAGGGACGACTGTCGGTAATTCTCTCGCTCTTTCTCTCACACACACTCGACCATCTCGGAATTATCTCCCTCCCTCCATCTCCCTCTCTCTCTCTCTCTACCTTGCTTTCTCTTTGTCATACGCTCTTCCAAAAATTCGTATTTCACCGAGGTCTGAAGAGAAGGGATTGTCTTCAAAAACAGCAAAATGATCGACAGACTACTTTTTATTTTAGTTTAAAAAAGAAAAATTTTAAAAATTTGGGGAAAGCAATTTGCGAGCAGAAGAAAAAGGTCCCAACCACTGGAAGCAGGTAGTTGTCTGGGTTATTCATCTATTCTTCAAGCCTTTTCTTCTTTAAATTTATTTTATAAAATTGCTTCACTGTATGCATACCGAAAAAGCATATAAGTGTAAATAAGAGAAAAAGATATACAGGGTGGGGCAAATAAGACCGGACAAACTTTAAATGGCCATAGCGCCAAAACTACTTGACCGATCAAGACGTTTGACCCCACTATAAAAAGCTTAGGTAATTACCCTTTAGCAGAAAAAAATCTTTGGACGAAGATGGGCTCGTACTCCGAGCTGGCCGCGCTTATGTTCAACAAGGCAGATTCGAAATGCGCCGGTGGAATAATCTGGATTCTCGACTAGGGCCCACTAAATCGAATCTCAGCCCATCTGTAGATGAGGTAGAGTTATGCAACTTGCTGGGGATACTGTTAGATACATAAGTAAGACACTAGAAAAGACTAGAGCTCTCTATCTAAAGTGGCTTGGCTGTAGTACTCCGGCAAAGTGAAACTTGGCAGATTTAAAGATGTCAAAAATTGTGTGAAATCGTGAAAATTTCTCGGTTCTCGACGTTAGAGACCCATATGGAACTTAAAAACTTATTTTAGACTATGAATTGCGCTGACAACCCTAGTTGAATCTTCATGCAATTTCCAAAAATGTATAGAACGTCGTTCCATCTCAACTGTGGTCCAAATAAGAGCCTCCGTGTCAAAGGGTAGCGTTAAAGTTGGGTAAATTTGGATCCTGCGGTTACTCACGTTCCTAAAGAAATTGGGCCTCCCAGCAGCCCGTTCTTAATTCAATGGACTTTTAGGCCTAGGGCTACTTTGAAGCATGCACCAATAGACGTGCCTATACAACAAAGACCTCCCTCATTGCCACCATCAAGGAGAAATTCGCCAGCTTGGACAGGGACATGGTGACCAGGGCCTGCGGGCGGTTCAGGGGGCGGGTGAAGGCGGTAATTGAAGCTGGCGGCGATTTTATTGAATAATCTAATAGTCATATACCTATTTTGCTTGCCAGTTTTTAAAATTCAATAAAATCTTTAAAATTGACGATTTTATGTTAATTTGTTTAGAAGTTAGAATTTGTCCGGTCTTATTTGCCCCACCCTGTATCTACATATGATAGAGAGAAAAAGTAAGAGAGAGAGAGAGAGAGAGAGAGAGAGAGAGAGAGAGAGAGAGAGAGAGAGAGAGAGAGAGAGAGAGAGAGAGAGAGAGAGAGAGAGAGAAAGAGAGAGAGAGGTGTGAGATTAAGGTAGAGATATTTTTTTTGCGGGGGCGTTTTCTTGACTCGCCCCACTCTGCTTTATACTTTGTTTCGTCATATTTTCATCGAGGTCTCTCTATCTCAATAAAAGAGAGAAAATTAATATGATAAACTGTGCATACTTTCCTACTAAAAAAATAGATTCGTAGCCTTATGATATAATTCGATTAAGAGGCGTGCTCAGTGTTTTGTCAGGGAGGTAGTAAATTTTGATATTCCCCTTGCGGTTGTTGTAGACATTAAACTTTGCCAGGGGGGTGGGTACTATCCCCCTTCTATTGAGAGGTTGGGTGTTAATGTGTCTGTCTGAATCAAAAGATCTTTATTTCTTTCCTTGTAGATCTATATTGGCCAAGAGCAGATTTCTTTCTTTTTGTGAACTTAGGTCAATTTAATTCAAAGATATTCCCTGTCTCTCCTCCATGTCACTTAATATATTTTTTATTAGCGTAGCTTCTTTATAATTCACTTTATCATTCTTTGAGGAAAGTATAAAATCAAAACATACACAAAAACAATTGAATGTCCCTTGCAACAATATAGGAACACCCTGATTCTCGGGGGTGTGTAATGGAGGGGTGTGCTCTGGGTGTGGGAGCAGGGTGTGTGTGTGTGTAGGTGTGGTGAGTAATCAAGAGAGAGCGAGAGGGGGGAGCAATGTAGAGAGAGAGAGAGAGTGAGTGAGAGAGAGAGAGAGAGAGATTGAGAGAGAGTAAGAGGACACTTGTTGAATATTACTGGTTTCTAGGATTATTCAATATCATGAAATCACAAAGTTATGGTTTAATTATTTGATAGACCTACAATATTTTTACCAAACTTAACAGAAGTGCAGAAATTTACTTGCTGGACTAATGTCAGCTTGAATCTTATGGTTGTTTTTATGTTAATAATCTTATATTTAATCATATGAATGAACCTTTATTTCTTTATGGGTGGGTAAATGGGATTTTTGAAAATAAGGTTTCACAATTTGCTAGACACAATAATACTCGATCAACACAACTCCTTGTCATATATAAGGCAACCTGTATTGTGATGTAAGAGACAAAATGACTTTAGTAACCATTTTATATTATATCAAACATCTACCTATCTATCTATTTTTATCCTTACATCTATCTATTTTGTTTTATATTTTTGTGTATTAAACAATAAAACTTTTTATCAAAAGTAGAATAATGTCTGTCTTCTAGGCTTTAATATCGCAGAAAATACAGATTGAGTTCTTCATTTTAGAGAAGCTCTAGATAGGTCCAAGGGTGGTTAAAATAGGCCGAATTTTAATACATTTTTAGTCATGGGATGGTTTTCAGCTATTTATCTTAATGGGATGGTCTTGAGCTGATCTACCATACCCTTCCAAGGGGAAGAGAGTTGTTTAACCCCCTCAAGCTTTAAAACCGCTCATTTTACCCCCCAAAATCTTTTTTTTAAAACTACGTTAGATTACTTCCTTCATATTTTTAAAACCCTTCATTTTATCCCTATAAAAAAAGCTTTAACATCTTTGTGATTTACATCCCTTTTATCTCCATAATGATGACCAGGTACTCATGAGAATTGGTGGGAAGAAGATTTTATAATCCACTGTCCTATACCTGTATACTCCGGGATTATATCATACGTGTTTCTTCATTAATCTATCGATCCAAAATCTCTGCTGGATTCACTCAAAACAACCAACTTTTAAAACCAGAATAGCAAGAGTATCTTATAGTTTGTGTTGCGAAGCTACTTCATATATTATTGTTGTTTGTCTGAAATTCTAGCTTTTATCTACTTAAATGTTTAATAATTCTTTTTCTTTTTAAAAACGAGGCTTTTTTATCATTAGGATCGGTCGGTCGGTACTAATTTTCCTATCGATTTCAAATTTTGCATGATGAACGTTATAACAGTTAGGTAAGCTTTTGGAAGCGTAGTAACTCCATAATAATCGTTACCATACAGGCAATACGACCATTTAAAAAATACTGACTTTTAACCTTTTGAAAACAACTATTGTATGATACAATTGTCTTATTCATCTGATTCCAAACTTTGATTCCTAGGACAACAAAGTACAGTATTATAAGCAAGATATCCTTAAAATCTACCCTATAGGTAAAACCAACCGATGATAGCATTATAAAAATCTATCCCATTATAAAACACAACAAATCTTTTCATCGTCGAAAGCATCAGTAAAACAGTGGAGTACATGTGGAGTACTTGGCTACTAAATTTATAAGATTATTTATCATTTTTGTTGGAACATTTTTGTTTGTTTGTTCATCTAGCTGGTGATTTGTTAGTTTATAATTATCGAAGATTTCTTGTCTATATAAAATCAATGAAGGTATAATAGAAAAAAAAATAACAGGGTGTTTCAAGAAATGTCTTTTTAAAACTTAATCATGCATAATAATAAAAAATATCTAAAATGCTTTATATATTTGGAAACCGTGTTATATGACATTTATGTTTTAAATATTTAAAATGACTATTTCAACAAATTATGCCTTAAAACCGTTTTTTACAAAGTGCCCTATTTTTGAAGATTGATGGACCATGAACAATTTCAAGGATGTGCTAACATTTTTTCTTTTCAAAATTCAAATTGCGCTACTTGTATCAATAAAATGGAAAAATGGGGTATAGTCCCTTTCGTGGCAACGCCCCTTGAGGAGCGATTCGTCGTATTTTCATAGTAGCCTTTCTCCTATTTCTAGCCCCTGCGGGGGGCAATCACCTAACCTAACCTAAAATAACCTATCAAAAACCATTTTGAAAATACAACGAATCGCCTCTTAAGGGGCGTTGCCACGAAAGGAACTATACCCGAAGAATGTTATGCATACCATTAGAATCGTCATAGGCTCTATTTGTTGGATTTATAATAAACATTCCTGTGCTACGTATAGTATAGGCTCAATATTGGTAAATATTCCAACTAACTAATAATTGTTCAACATTTCTCACATTTTTCAAAGTAGATGATAAACTACAAATAGCACAAACATGGTTCTTATATTATTTCCAAATACAACAGCTGTATAGTTTGTCCATTCCATATTTTTTTGTGCTTCAATACTTGTGATGTTGTTATCCTTATTTTTTATATCTTTCTTTTTTGCGTTATCTACGGGAATGATTGTTCTTGTAACTCTAAGATTTTCCTCTATTATTAATGCAGTATTATAACAATTAATTGGAATAACAAAATCTTACCTAGGAAGAGGATTATAATAAGGAAAGTAAAAAATACATGCAATGTTGTTTTTTACCCTATAATATGGTTTTCAACATGGCTCCAAATGAGTCATAAAATTTACTTTCTTATCTACGTGAACCTGTCGATACTATTCTATTAATGCCAACTAAAGTATCCGTAAAAAATATTTTCTCCTGCTTTCTTCAAATTATTATTTATAGCGTAATTAAAAAAAATATTAAACGATATTATTAAACGAATGTCTGTATATACAAATTTCTCAGAAAACTATGCCTTAGTCTTTAAAAGATATAAATATGCATTTCTGCATGATTGTTAGCTGAATAGTGAATATATCAAAAAATCTGTGTTATAAGATCTTATATATTTTAAGCTTAGCTGATAACAGTTAACAAAATTGATTTTTGTCAATATTATTATTAAAATTTAAAATCATATCAATATACATACGTCTTTTCTAATGCTTTTTAATCGTAATGTTAGAAATTTAAGCTTAGTACCGTCAGTCATTTGATTTACTTACAGAGTAGCTATGTCATTATTTTTGTAGGTTTGATATTAGAAAAACATTTAATAACAAAATGCGTTTTATTTGAAAAAAAAATATTTATTATCACTTGGATGTTTGCCAGATTTTAATTTGAAGTGATGCTCGCAGCTGTCTAAAATAACCATGCCCCCTATAATCCCCTCCTCTCCTACTGGAATCGGATAAAATAACTGACCAATAAATAAGGTCCATATTAGCAAGCTAAATTGACAACAATATATCCTCGTATATCCTATATCCATTATGCAAGAAAATATTTAGTTTTGTGAGATAACTCTAAATGACGTTGAAGTGTTGCACGGAAATTAAATATCTCCCAAAGGTGTTCGCCTCTAGCAGTAAATGAAATTGATTAAGCTATGAATCTTACCTTTCTTCACTCTTTATTTAAACTATTTATTTTTGGGGGAGAAGGTGGTTGGGGTCACCCCCCCTCCCTTACCTCATTTTTATTTTAATCTTTTTTAAAGAACCTATAAGAAGCTTCAATGTAACTATAAGCAAACGGTACAGCAGATATTGAGATATTTTGCTTCAAACAAATAGAAGTATTGTTGATGATTGCTGTTTTGTTTGATTATTTACTATTTTGTATGGACACTAAACATCTTACTTCGTTGTTTAATCTACAAATGGATTTATTATCACTTAAATTTTCCAGATTATCATGTACTCTAATAAAGTGAAGCTTTATTACATTTCTCTACATGATAATCTGGTGTAAGATCCAAGCAATAATAAATCCGTTTTTTTTGGAAATGTTATTTTGTACAACTCCTAAATCTCAGAAAAATTTGTACGTACTCCATCTATAAATAGAACAAAATATATATTATTACTTGGATGTTATGTCAGATTTCCATGTTCTCTAATAAAGTGATACTCGCAAGTGGTTAAAAAATAATACCCCCATCCAACCCCTTCACTGAATGAACGAACTGACCAATATTATATGGTCCATGAAAGCAAGCTAAATTGACGATAAATCCCATGTAAATATATCCACGGTTATCCTATATCCATTGCTATGACTCACTAAGTTTTAACAAAACAAGTTTGATAACACTACGAATATGTAAAAGGGATAAGATAGTGGACGTTAAATATCGCCAACAGCGATGCGGAGCCGTTTGATTTTGGGGCGGCTCCGCGGAGCCGTCTGTGAAATAACGGCTCCGACCGAAATTCAAGAAAAACTCAACATATTTTTTTGCCAAGTCTATTTTTGACTTTTGAAGGTTTTCAAAGTTAAATTTTTTATCAAAATGGACTTGAAAAACTTAAAAGGGGCATTGCCACACGACATAACAGATTTACCAAATCATGGTTAATAAAAATCTCTTTTTTTCGCTAACCCGGAGCAAAAGCCGTTTTTAACGAAAATAACGGCTCCAACTCCGGCGAAATATGGCAGCTCCCGGATCCTCGGCTCCACAACGCTGATCGCCAATGATAATTAAAAAAACTAACCCTTTTAGTAGATTAAAATGATTATTTTGGAACTAACCAATAAATATTATATAAAAGTTTCCCGTTTTTTTTGCCAACGAATAAATAGATATGACTAGAAAAATTTGGGTCCCAGTCCAATTGCACCTCCCTCCCCGGATAATACCCATAAAAGCAAACAAATTATTCTTAAAATATTTCTGCTAAGCTTTATCAAACACGCTTCGCGCGTTAAAAATCCTTATACTAAAGTAACAGGATGTTTGTCTGTCTGTCTGTCTGTCTGTGTGTACCGAAGTATCTCGCTAACCGCTGAACCGATCGGGTTCTCCTTAACAGGGTAGCTTCTCATAAGTCCCGGGAAGGTTTATAACTATTTTGAGGAAGGGTACCACCACCCTCCCAAGAGAAATGACAAAAAATCGAAATTTTTAAAAAATTTAGGGGAGACTTCAACGTCAAATAAGGTGATATCGTACATAAAAAATTAACTTTAACTAACAAAAACATTTAAAGTGCCACTAGAGGCCTCTAGGGGCGTAGCCGCTAGTAAAATATATATTAGAACATGAGTACTTTATTTGAGTCTAGAATAAAACAGTAATCAAAGAATAATATATAAAATGAACAATGTCAAAAAATTAATAAATAAAATAATAGGTCAAAATGAATTACAATTTCAAGAATACACTAAATATAATATAAATATAAATAATAGATAAATAAGCATTTTGTAAAATTAAAAGATTTTCTCAAATAGGAAACTAAGGATGGGTTAATGGTAGATAAATTGACACTATTTCTAATTTAAATATCTAAAGCTTTTAAGAAGGGAAGCTTTTCTACAATTAAGGTAGGTCCGTCCGTATGTAACGGTTAACTCTTTTCGTTATTTAGACATGTAAGAATTGTCCTATCGATTTCAATTTTAGCATTATTATTCCTTTATCAGTAAGGTACGATTTCGTAAGCACAGTACAACTCTATAATCAAACTCTAAAAATAAAAGTATGTCCTTTTACTGTATCCTGTATTTTAAAACAATATATTTACATTCTTCTAAAGACTTATAAATTAATGTTCTGCTTATAAAGTTCTGACACTCTACAAGAATTATTGTTTGTTTGTCCTTCCTTCTGATTATACAGCCTCCCTTTTTTGGATGTTGTCATCCTTGTTTTGTAGGTAAAACTCGGCATAAAAAAGAATACATTTGATTGGGAGGAATATCAATTTATCTCCTATCAACCTATACCTCAGTTTTAAATAAATTTATGAATTAAGGCCAAATACTTTAAAAATATTTTCATTATTAAAAATGTGAATTTTAGGGAACATCTATTTTAATACATTATTGATTTTATTTCTATTTTGTTTAGACTTAAATTCTAGTGGTAACATTTTGTGGACGTTTATAGCGAGGTCTACTTTATTCTTTTTCTTCGTTGATAACAATTAAAATCAGGGCTCGGCAGCCAGCCGCAAATTTAAACACGCTAGTATGAAAAATTTATTCTCTCTAAAAAGTTGGAGTGTCCGTTTAAGAACAGGTTTAGACATCCAGTTGAATTTTAAAGCTGTAATATTACGATTTTACCGAGGCTTTTAAGCAGCTGAGGCGTAGCTGCCGAGCACTGATTAAAACAGTATCTTGTAATTCAAGCGATTAAAAGGAGCAGCTACAATAACTGACCGGGCAAAAAGTTAAAAGAAAATATTTTTTTCTTAAAAAAATATGTTGGAAGCATTAAATGAAAATATCAAATAATGTTAATGTTATACATATAGAGAAAAAGAACAAATACACAAATAGATAAAATACTAATAATTTTCAATATAAATCATCTAGAAAAATAGCACATATATATATCATAATTGCATAAAATTCAGAAATATCGAAATAATTATTCACCAAAAAGTTTCTAAAATATCACCTAAAAATCTCTCTAAATGCCCAAGTTGCATGTTTTGGGGTCCCAACTTTTTTAAGAATCACATTTTAATTTTTACAAAATGAAAACAGCTTTAACCAGCTGCTTCGCCCTTATCCTCTAGGGGAAGTGCGGATGAGTTTAGGAAAACGGCCTAAAACCACCCTTGACAATCATAAAGCTTCACTGAAAAATACATCCCATTGAGACAAGCAATTGTCAAGATCTTTGGCTTCAAACATAAAAAAACCCGTAAAATTTTTATCATAGAATAAATTAAATCCATAAATGAAATTTTATGAGTTTACTTGTTATCAGCTGATATATTTTTCGTTATTGCTTTGACTTTATCAAAATGTTAGATGACAAATCTTTATTATTTACTTTTTTACATTATGATGAAGTTTTTATGAACAAAAAAGTACTTATAATATCTAACTGCTTACATAGTTAAAAGAATTATCGCTTTAAAAAATGTTTAAATTTTACTTTTAGTTGATAAACTCTTTAATCCCCCCCCCCCCCCCACCCATAAAAAGTTTCCCTTTATATCATAATTGTTATTTAAGCATAGGTAGGTACATTACTTTAATATCTCCTTTTGGTATTCATTATCAAATGCAAAATAAAAATTAAATCTAGTAGGTCAATGAAGACAGGCCCTTACATCATCTTAAAATAATATTAATATGAATTTTTTTTACTAACATTGGCAATCCAAATTTTCTATTACAATTTCAAAGATAAATTTTCACCAGTCAAAATACTATAAGCTTTATTAAATAGGCAAGATTATTAGATATCCAAGCAGGGGTGTATATTCTGCTTGAGATCCCTTGCTTAAGGGGGATGGGTAATAAAAAATATGTGGGAGGGGATAAAAAAAAATATGAAGAAAACAACGTTTCTGAAAACATTTTCCCCATCCTTAAGAAAAAATAAGAAAAATATGTAGGCGGAAACAAATGAATACAATAAATACACTAGGGGGGGAGGGATGAAATATTTTGAAGCCGGGAAAAAAATAAATCTTCTGCAGAATATACACACCTGTATTTATGATTCACAATTTATAGCTGCAGTGTTTAAAAAGGTACCTATATGAACCTTTATTCAAAGCTTTCTACTATATTAAGTTGTTTTAATGTTTGTATTGGTTGAGATTCAATTTAAATAATACAAATACAACAATCATGTGTTTTTAATTTTTATTTTTAATACTAAAATGTGTTGTCTAACTATATAATTTCTAGGTATACATATTGTGTTTAGGTAACTCTATGTGTAGAATTGCATAAAAATATATATAGTTTAATTATTAAAATTCTATGAATAAAATTGACAATCTATCTATCTATTTCAAGCTCTTCAACTATTTATAAAATCATTAGGTAAATACTTTTTTAATTATAGAATAACTGCAGTTTTTTTCTTTGTAGCACAAAATTTTAGATACATTTTACCTAAATTATTTTAATACTTTATATTTCTATTTTAAGCTTTTAATACCTACTTTGTCTAATTATTCTAAAAGTATATTATAAGCGAGAGATATCTAGCAATTTTTATCAATTTGGATCTGCAGTGTTTATGTCTTTAATGCAAGAATTTTTCTTCTCTCTTTTGAACATTTTTTTTAGTTAAATGACATGGAGGGATGGGAAAATGGACTGTAAATTACTGTGGTACCCAAAGTTTTGTAGCCACGTTATCTTTGTTTCTCAAAGACTTGGAAACTTTGGTTGAATTTTGGTTGGTTCCAAACTAAGGGTGTCCCAAATCTCTCATCCATAAAGATCTGTAGTACACTTGTTCTAAAGATGAATTAAGCAAGTGATTACAAGATTAAAATCAATTCTAATCAATAAATATCTGACACTACAAACTATTGTGACTATTTGTTTTCCTAATAATACTATTTTGTTACTTAATTTTAATTAAATGTTTCAAAGATACTTTATTGTGATAGGTACTTTTCTAAATGCTGTTCTTGAGATACGGTGCATGATTTTAATAACTTACATTTGATATTATCTTTTTTTACGATTCTATAAAGTTTAAAGTTTTTTTTACCATTCTAAACATTATAGTTTCCCTTTTAAAGCTGTCTATTAAATATTGATGTTTAAATTTGTACGTAAAAGTCTAAATTGTCTTAGAAATTATAAGATTCACTTTAATATAAAGAATTGTAATAGAAATTTCATAGGTAGGTATATAGCACTATGGTCTATTTAAGGGGTTTAGTGGAAATTTTGTACAGCTTTAATCAAATTTAAATATTTACACTTCTACCAGTCCGAATTCATTAAAATAAAAAGTTATGAGTAATATATTACATTAGGCAACTTTTTAAAGTTGGTCATGTATAGGTGCGTGCACAGGAATGTGATTGGGGGGTAACCAAAAAGGGGTGATTTTTAAAATATAATTTTTGTTACTACTCTGTTATTTTTAAAGATAATTGAACCAAATTTTTAACCTGATTCAATTACTACCCTAGATAAACGATTATTAATAAATAATAGGGTTTTCCCGCCGAAACCGCCGTCTACCGCCGAATTCCGCCGTGTTATTTGCTACCTCATTTGGCTGTTTGGAGTCAATAAAAAAAGTGATATATTTAAATAAAAGTATTATAATACACCTTTTACTATCCACCTACAACTGCTTTTTAATATTTATAATTTATTTAAGAGAGGTTAGGTCGTTTTAAACTTAAAGAAAATGAATATTGAGACTGGATAATCGAGCTTCCCATTAAAGATATTGATTAATTTTTTTTGTAAAGTATCTTATGTGTATTTTTCTACTTGTATAGTTTACCATTATAAGTATCTATTTAAATTTAGTACTGTCCCTCAAGGGCCTACAGGGGCCAACACCGCCACCCACCCCCCCCCCCCCTTTCTACTACCAAACCGGAAGTTAAAATTTTACTGTTTTTAAAGGTATTATACTGAGTTTAAAAGGAAAAAAGTATTCTCATAACTGAACTAAGTATTTTTTTTGTATCTATGCCCCCCCCCCCCCCTCCTATCTAACCAAAAATAAGATAACCATCATAAAATTGATATCAAACAAAATTTAATTCATTTTAGAACAGTAAAGAAAAACCGGTAGACCAAGTAATAGACTAAAACAGTATTTGCCAGCTAAGTCATAACATATCTTACAAAAAAAAGACAGAAGAAACGAACACATTTACTCTTTGAAATCTTAATGTTCTTAGAGTTTTACAGACAGATGAGGGGGACCAAGTGAACTAAAGAGTAGATGCTTGTTGGTGAGCTTAACCATCACCAAAAAATCAGCTTTTTTACAAAATAAAACTGCTTAGTAGATCAAATTTTCCCTACAGATATCTTATGTCTGTAAGAGAATTAACAACAGTCCGACGGACCAAATAAATCTTACAGTAGATGGTTGTTTGTACAGATAATGTTCATAAAAAGATTTTCTTTCAACCGTCTTGAGTCGTAGCAAAGAAATTCAGACATATCGATTCATACAGACTGACGGACTTTGTGAATTTGAAAGTAGCCACGCTACTACAAAATTCATTTTTGCACTTTCCTTTTAAGGACTAGAGTTGCAAACACCTGCCCTAAACACTAAAATCAAAAAAGAAATGACCTATATGCAATAAATGTTTTGTTTTTTAAAATCTGCGGGCGGCGGCTTTTTTTGCGGGAACTGCGGGTAAGTCGCGGTTTTCCTTTAAAATTATTGTTCCTCTAGTAATTACTGATTAATTTTAAAAAGTTTTACTCAATTATCTTTAATAGTAATGGAATAACAGAGAAATTAAGATTGCTGTTATGGTTTGTAATTCCCCCCCCCCCCCTCAAATTTAGGTTTTACAGGCAATTTTCAGATTAAAAATTTTTAAAGTTGCGCTACCGACCCCACTCTGGAAACTTCACTTAAAGTTGTATTATATTCTCAAAATTTAGAATCATATATGGTTTGGTATGGGGTCGGTAGCGCAACTAGTAGTAAAATGAGGAAAACTAATTTTTTTTGCTAAATTTTTCAGTAAAAAAATGACGAAATTTTTTTCATAAATTTACTTTCAAAGCATAAAATTAACACTTTTAAGGTAAAATATATAGTAAAAATGTTTTTATTTATTGATTTGGTATATATATTTGTAAAGAATATGAACGAAATTAGTTTTTAATAGATATTTATGCAAAAAAAAATTATTTTTCATATCTAGGTAGAAAATAAAAAGTAGATTTTTGACCTTCAAAAAATATTGATTTGACCCAACTTTGAATTAAAAAAAAACTTAGTTCCAAACGTTATTTTTTCTTTTCCTTGTCCATTATGCATGGGCTGGGGTATGTAAATCAATAATATCAAGTTAAAATAAGAAAATTTGATCATGACTTTTTTGCCAAATTTCCACCCTTAGACCGTTGTGTATAGAAATTATATTCATTTTAAATGCAGAACAAATAATATACATGTATGTATTACTTTTGAGTATGTTTCTGTTTCAATCAAATATCTTGGTTATTTCTACAACACATTGGTACTGGAAATTTAAATAGTTATCTACCCCCTATAAAATAATGAACAATTTAATTATTTATTTAATCAATTTTATGTGCCATTCTATAACTTTATCTCTGTCTTAGTTCTAAGTTTTAATGAATAAGAAAAAATAAGAGAATTAGAAGTTTTTTCATCTAGACCTGAGAAGGAGAACTCAAAGTTAAACTTACTTCCGGTTAAATAGCATAAAACCTAACGAAAATAAAAAAGTGAGCGACTTCAAAAAGCTTAATTGCAGGACAAAAAAGTGGAATAAATAAGTCTAAAGTGAATTTTCGCCCATAGTTTTTAGGGGAGGGTGAGGAAGGTTATACAATTAAAATAGTCTAACCCCAGCCCCCCACCCATTAAGAAATTTATGAAACTTTCTTGAAAAGTACAACCAATGCAGTCCAGTAATTTTTCTACAGACCAAAAAACTTAATACTTTATATTATAGAATGTTTATAAATCAAAGGAAAAGATTAAAATTATGAATTGTTCATTCCTGGCACGGGTTGGTTGTCTGCAGGATCTATACAGCTGTCTTCCATACTTTCCTCTCCCTCTTCTGAGATCTTAATATACAAATAATTATTGTCAGGTATTGTTATCTCCTGGTACAGGTTGGATGTCTGCAGGATCTGTACAGCTGTCTTCCATACTTTCCTCTCCCCCTTCTGAGATCTTAATATACAAATTGTTATCTCCTGGTACAGGTAGGTTGTCTATAGGCTCTATATAAATATTCAATGAATTTTCTCGTGAAGATTCCTATGACCAATAAAAATCTAAGAACTACTCGTTTTTATATATGCTTCGCTCCTAGCCTCTAGGGGAGGGCGATGTAGATCAGGAAAAAAGCATAAAACCACCTAAGAACATTTACAAATCTTTCCTGAGAAATAATCAATTGGGACTAGCAGTTTCTGGGATTTTTAGCTTCAAACACAAAAAAACTAATATATGAGAGAAATAAGATTTCTCAGCAACTATTCAAGGTGTACGTCTGAAAATTCGTCTAGAGAATATCAATGCCGATGAGAATCTACACTCTAACTTACTGTGTACGACCATTTGTATTAAATAAGGGGGGGGGGGTTTTTAATGCAACCATCTCGTAATCAATGATTAAATGGCACTTAGAATTCGAATTTTGATCTGAAATTTTGCATGAATAATCCTTGGTAGGTCTAAATTCCCTAATTCGAACAAAAAGTTGGAAAAGTAACGGCTAACTGCTGGCGGCTCAGCCGTTTTTCCATTTTTTGGGTCTCTTAAAAGCAAATTAGTCACGAAACCTCTCTCAACATAATACTTTTTTTGCTCAAGAACCTTATAAAACGGTTCTAGCCGGTTGCTGTTGGTACAAGAAACTTTAAAAATGGCTATTGCTATCATTTTACATGAATTAAACCAAAAATATGTTTTAAAAAGTTGATTCCTACGTAATTAATGATGAATTTGCCCTGAAAATAGGCAAAAAGCGGCTAAACGGCTGAGCCGCCAGCCGTTGCTTTTCCAACTTTTTGTTCGATTTAGGGAAAATAGACCTACCAAGGATTACCCATGAAAAATTTCAGATCGAAATTCGAATTCTAAGTTCCATTTAATCACTGATTACGAGATGGTTGCATTAAAAAACCCCCCCTTTTCTTTTTATAATATCCGCTAATTTTGAATTGTTGCTCTTTTTCCTTAAACAAATAAAGTATCAGTGTAAACACTATCATTTAAATTGAAATCTTCTTCCTTTCTCTCTTATGATTTTCCTCACACCCTAGTAAATCGCTGTGCACGCCACTGTTAATAGTAAACATACTATTCCTAGAAAAATTCCATGGAAAAAGCTCTACGAAACAAAATAGGTTTAAGCTTGTGACGTACATTGGTAAATTCTGTAAAACTCTATTACATCATTCTATGATGATTCTGTATTACGTTTATATTGTAAACAACTTCAGAGAATAGGATAATATTTTCACCGATTTAAATTAATTTGAATTCAGATATGCTGAATTAAAAAAATGAATACATCCAAGATAATTAAGAAGCCTAACCCGTTTAAGTTTTACAGTATCGCTTCGAAACCGAATAATATCCGCTGTATTAGAACCGGTTCTCCGCCATACTGAAAAACTGTGTATAGCATCTCGGATCTAGCAAAACTGGTTTTAATCTTATAAATGTACATTTTTATATCCGCAGAAAGCTGTTTATTTTACGATGCGATAAATAACTATTCCAACCCCCCCCCCCCTTCCTTAACTTATTAAGATTTAAAGTTTAGAGCATTGTTACTACAAAATAAGTAGGAGAAAAAAGAAATATAACTACGCAAACACATAAACAATAAAAAAAATTAATTGTAATCAATGAAATTCTATCTCTGTTTGTGTGTGTAATTCTTTAGATATAAATAGAATTGTTTTAACACACCCATATAAAATCAGAGAGAGAAGGGATTATGGGCTTTTTATTACATAGGTTCCCAACGTTTTATAACAACGTTTTCTTATTCACTGGCTTATCAATTTTGGGGACTTTTAATGAATCGTGATTGGTTGGTTTATTAAATTGAGTGCCCATACGTTACAACCAATAATCTACAGAAGGAATAATTTTGTGTTTTAACATTGGGAATGTACATCAAAATGTCGGCCATTGTCTTATCCCTTTAGATCCCTGATATAATATATATACGCAAATAGGTGTGCCGGCATTTTCGCATTTCATCATTGCATTTTATAATTACAGTAAAACACAATCATCTATTAATAAAACAAAGTAAAACGATGTCTGTCTGAAGCTTAAGATCTCAGTAACCACTGTACCGATTGAGGTCTTCTCAGGGAATTAAAGCTACTGGTCTTGCAGTGGTTCTAAGCTATTTTCACAAAAGCTATTTTTACCCTACTTTTTTGGGGCATAATCAACACGACCGACAATCACCTTATTTTGTAGAGCAACTGCTAATAGCTTCTATTAATAATCCTAACCTGTGAAGTTAAGTCTCTAGGAGTTGGATTTTCTGTGTAATATTTGATAGGGTTGATTTCATACTCATGACAGGGTATTACCTCCTAAAAATAAATACATAAAATGTTTGTTTTTTTAAGTATAGTTTCGAAACCGATTAATTTCCGTTTGGTTAGAAACGGATGTTCTCCACCATACCGTAAAATCATGTATAGCATCGTATTACAGATAATTGTTCACAAATATTAAAAGAAAAATCATAAAATTGATTCCAGTTGTGCTGGACTAGTTCTCGGCCCCTAAGGGCTAGAAAAACTATTTTTAATCTTACATTTTAATCTGTGAAAGATGTCTATAATACGATGCGATAAATAACAATTCTCTCTATAATTAGGGAGTGTCTGTAATTCGTAACGGACAGCACTAGCTTCATTTGTTAACCGTCATGGTAATTGTACATTGCATTTTGAAGATATCTTTAACAAAAAAAGTTTAATCAAGGGAGCGTAGCAACTCTTTAACTAACTACATTGATTTTTACCTGTCATGTTAATTGAAGTATATTTTTCCTTTACAAAAATTTCATAGGTTTTACCTGAATTTTATAATCCTCTAGGTTACATGCCTGTTTGACCCATGCATGCTCCCTGATGTACCACAGGCTTGCCCTAGCGGCTGGGTCGGGGTTCAGAATGGATTCTATCAACTCCATCAATTCAGGAGATATCTAGAAAGATTAATGGATAGATAGATAGATTGGTAGAAAGATGGATAAAGGGATAAAAATGCAATATTTTTCAAAGACAGAGGGTAAAATAAACCGATTGAATAAAAAGCTTCCACAATAGACTCATTATCCTAGATTGTCAGACACAATAATCTGACCAAAGTAAAAAGAAATTAAAAACGCCCGTTCGTACCAAATCAATAATGTGATGGGACTGTTCCTACTCTTGGACCAATTACGTGAGTCTTTTTACAGACTTTCTATATATATGGCGTACTTATAATGTATAATATTACCTCATGGTGTGGTGGGTGTAGTTCAGCCCTGACAGTATCTGCCACATCGTAGAAAGGATTCTCCCCATAGATGAGAATATATAGAAGGACACCAAGGGCCCAGGCCTCTACCTGCTCTCCGTCATATGGATGTCCTTCAAATAAGATTAATTTCTTGTAAAGCAGATACATTATTATGTCCCGTCATTATAAGAAGATAAGTAGTCCAGGTGATATTGGACAATTTTGCCTTGAATCTGATCTTCTTGGCTGCTATTCAAGAAAGATGTTTATGATTTCTAATAGGCTTTTTTTCTTTACATTTCTTTTTCCGTTAATTCTTTAAAGATGGGAATAATATAAAAACTTTTTTTTTATTGCTATTTGAGATAGATATTAAAATTGCTTGTTTAGATTTTAATGACAATCAACTATAAGAATTTTAAAGTATAATCTAGACAATTATTTGCATAGGTGTTGATGACCCTTTTCGTCTGCTAGCAAAATACCTTCTGGTCTTTTGTAGGGACTTTATTTACATTACCGACGCTATCAGCTGATTTCAAAGACCAAATACAAAGTCGATACAGGGTCTTCCCCGCCCTGTGGGCATAGTTACATTTAGCTCAAGCCACCTCTTTTCTTTTACTTAAATAATAAAGTAATTTTTTGTCAGGCCTGCATTAAATACTGTCTTACCTTTTAGAACTTCAGGAGCACAGTATTCCACAGTTCCATAGAAAGTAATGAACTTCTGTCCAGATTGAAATACGGTGGCTGATCCAAAGTCTATGATCTAAATTTGTTTTGAAATATCTAACAGATGCGCCAGTTCTATTTCTTATCTTAGTGTATTTTAGAATTGCCCTATTAAAATGAATCTTTGTTTAATCATATATTGTGTGGTCCAAGCTCGAACCCGACACCTTCCGACAACAAGCAGACACGCTAACATTTACATTAAACATTAAATATACCACATTACAGACAGACAAACTAACACTTGCTTGAAATGCTTCGCTGTAAAATTGAAAAAAAAAATTATTTTGATTTGTGTTGAGATATTTTCCTGAATATCAAACTTGTTGTTGATGATAACATTCTCATCTTTAATATCCCTAAATAGAAAATAATGTTTGGTGTTTCACACAAATTAAAAATAAGGGGGGGGGGAGTTATATGTCTGTCTATCTATTTATCTATCTTGCCTTGCAATGTAGAAACTCCTTATATCTAATCAAAACTATCACTGTATATATATACTAGCGGCTACGCCCCTAGAGGCCTCTAGGGGCACTTGAGGAGGAGAGAGTCGAATTTAATAATTAAATTTCTTATTTTATATTTTAAAAGAAAAAGTAAAAAAAATTTTTTTTTTTTGGGGGGGGTTCTTCTTTCCTCATTTTTAGTTTTAGTTAAAAAAATGAAAAAAAAAAAAAAAATTGGGGGGGGGGGGGGATTTTTCATTTTTTGGGGGGGTTGGGGGTGTCCCACCCCCCAAGAAAATAGTTATAAACCTTCCCAGGACCTATGAGAAGCTACCCTGTTAAGGAGAACCCAATCGGTTCAGCGGTTAGCGAGATCCTTCGGTAAAAACACACAAACACATAGACATCCTGTTACTTTAGTATAAGGATAATATCTTTCCTTTTTTATCTATCTATGTTACCTATGCAGTATTCCCTTGGCATGTAGATACCCAACTCCTTCTACGACTTGCTGGTATATATGACTGGCTAAGGATTCCTCCATGATAGGGTTTCTGTCAATAAACTCAAATAAATCCATATCTCCATGCTTCGCCATTACCATCTACAACAAGCATAGTCATTTCTCAAGTGGTGGAGCCCATAGCATCTCAAAACTCTAAATTTGAGGATTGAAAAAATAGCCTAAAACCAACCCAAGACTTAAATATAACAATAAAATCATCTAAATCCTTGCAAGGACCAATAGGTTCAGAATTCATTGTTATATTTACCTTCATACAAAAAAAAATTATCTGTTCAATTTTAGGGTAATAGTAGGTAATCGATATATTATTAATTAGATGTTGCACCACATTTATATGTACTCGCAATAAAATACTCGCAGCTGGCTAAGAAAAGACACTCCCTCTGGATGAACTAACTGACTAATAAGTGAGTACCCTATTAACAAGCTAAATTGACGACTAATTATCCCCTGTCAATATATATCCACGTATTCCATATTCATTGAAATAGTGCACACATACAAAAATTGGTAAAGAAATAATAAAAATAAAATACGTGAATTGCGCAAATGGATAATAAAAGGTATTTAATGATTGACTGATGCATTAAAATATTTTTTCCTTGATATTATGTTATGACATCATATTAAGCTGGATTTACATCATTTTTTTTGTTTAATAATGATATTCTTATAAAAAATAAGCATATTAAATATAAAAAAAGGAAAACAGGATCAATAAAAGCGAAAATCTGAAATTAAACGGTAGAATAAACGAACATGAACGTGTCTAACTATTACAAAAAATCATCATGCAAAGTTTTAATTCGATAGGACAACCCTAACATGCCGAAATTAACGATAAAAGCTAACCATTACGTAGTGACTGACTCACGAACAGAAGCACGTATCGATCCAAATTATAAAAAAGCTTTGCATTTTAAAATATTAATTCCAATGCTACCCTGAAATGGCAGAAGACAACAAAAAGTGTATTAATGATCCAGTCATTTAGTTAACAGACATATCAGTGTATTGATATTGTTATAGAGTAGCAGTGCTCTTTTAAAAAACTTTACCTGCACGACAAATAGATTGGTAAAGACATCATAAAGTTTCACAATGTTCGGGTGATTTAGCGCAGATAATAAACTTGCCTAAGAAAAAAAATATCATTTAACATTACAAAACTTTTCATTATGCTTTTTTTCAATTTATGTAGGAAATCTTAAATTTTAACGATGATAAATCATATCTATAATACAAAGTAGCTTGATGTCTGTCCGTCTGTCTGTCCCTTAAGATCTCGGTAACCACTGAACTGATCGGATTCTACTTTTCAGGGAATATACCTACTGGTCCTGTGGTGGTTTTAGGCTATTTTCTTGGGGGGTGGAACACCCCCAACCCCCCCAAAAATAAAAAAAATCCAACCCCCCAAATTTCTTTTTTTACATTTTTTGTAAAATCTCAGTAACTGCTGATCAAATTGGGCTCTACCCTTCTGGGAATGTACCTACTGGTCCTCTGGTGGTTTTAAGCTATTTTCTTGGGGGGTGGGACACCCCAACCCCCCCCAAAATAAAAAAAATCCCCACTTCCAAAATTTTTTTTCAATTTTTTTAAAACAAAAACCAGTAATTGGGGTGGGGGAACCCCACTGCAACATGGGGCGAATTGAAATTTTTGTGTATACGGCAAACAACCTGGGTTTAATTTGTACAAATTAAAATTTTTGTGCATAAAGCGCACAACCTGGGTTTAATTTTACCACAGAGTAATTAAACAAAGAATAATTTTTTGAATATTGACTTCCCAAAACTATATAGGGCGAAGCCCCTATAGGCTAGGGGCGAAGCCACTAGTATGTTAAAAAGTATAGACGACAAACAATATTTGTTTTGTAAATACTCATTTCTCATGGGAATATTTAAAACCTACCGTCATCTATCTTTATTAGGAACCGAGAAAAAGAGTGAAGGTTCTCTGAAGTTAAGTTTCAGATGCATATTAATATTTGAAGTGAGATTTTTTTGAGCTATGCAATCTGTGTTATTACTTTGTGTGTGTTACTTTAGAAACACAAATAAAAATTACTTTGGAATAGAACATAAGCGCATAAGCGGTTATACACAACCATAATGGCCGGACAGGTTAACTTATAGAGTAGCTCTGTAAGGTATTAAAAATAAAATTGCATACCTCAAAAGGAAGTTTGATACCAGATTCGTCTGTGACCCAATTTTCTTTGATAATTTTTCTCTTACAGATAAACTTCACTACCACCAGCTCTTTGTCACATTTTCTATAGGAAAAGGGTATCTTAATATCTATGTGGTGTTGGAGCGAAGCTATTCTAAAATTCACCTACCTTATCTGTGCGTCTGTCTGTAACTTATTTGTTTCTACACTGCAAAGTTGGGACATGATATATATGAGAAATGTCGTGCAATCAAAGAATTCATTGGTAGTTTAGCAACATAAATATGTGTAAACGATTAAAGTTAATTTGAAGAAAAATCCGTTTTATGTTCAAGATTCAGAATACAAATTTTACCTAATAGTTTCAGCATTACTTTAGCATTAATTTTACCTAATAGTTTTAGCATTACTTGAGCATTAATTTTACCTAATAGTTTCAGCATTACTTTAATTTTATTTTCATGTTAGAAATCGAATTGCAATTTTAATTTGGATTTGTGACACCTTGACTTGAGAATAGTGTTTAATAGAATAAATTTGACTACTAACCTATAAGCAGATTTCACACAACCAAAAGCTCCTTTACCCAGCTGATCTAAAAAATCATAAGGTAAAATATTATAGAGTTGCTACGCCTTCAAATAACATGACTTACATAATAACAGGAAAATAAATAAGAAATATAGAAGGTCTTTAATTTAAGAACATATGCAGATGGTACTCCAATTAAACACGGACGTTCGAATTCTCTGGTAATGAATAAGAGATATTTTAAACTATTCTTAAAAGAAATCTACAAGATTGGGTAGGTAATAGAATAGGTAGAATAGGGGAAAGTTTGTCGTTAATTTAGATTACTAATATGAACTCAAAATGGGTTGGGTTTGTAGATATCATTATTTCAGCCAGCTGCGAATATCACTTTATTTGAGTAAATAAAAACCTGGTGAAACATCTAAGTAATAATATATCGATTTCGTCAAGATAAGGACGTGAAAAAGAAAATCTGGAGATTGAAAACTGCCCTTACCTAAGGTATGATATTTATCTGAGTATTGTCCCTCTGTAAGGCTGGCAAGGGATAAATCCTGCAGGGCCTCCAAGCATACAGAACTGTTCCCTTGGGATACTGCTGATACATTTCATGATTTTAGATATTCTAAATATTCTAAAAGACACATATTACTTAGTAAACACCCAGAGATTTAAGGGGATAAGACAATGGCCGATAAATTGATGTACATACCCAATGATAATACACAAAATTTCTTTTGAATAAAGTAATAAGTAGGTCCCTTCCTTATTTTCAATTTTTGAAGAAGAAAAAAACCCTACGGGGCGGAAAACAAGGATGATTACCTCTGCGGGGCTTTCACAATCTAAGGAAAAACTTGTGGAGTTTGTTCGCTTAAAAGTTAATATTTAAAAATAAATCAATAAATTTCCTATGGATTCGTCATGTCTTGAGTCTGTGTAGTCACATTTACTTGAATTCTCAACTAGATAGTTCAATTCATAACTTTTATTTCATTTAAATGATTAACAATTGTAATTGTTATAAATAAAGAAAATACACAGCTCCCAAAGCCAATAGCGCGCAGAAAGGAATGTAAGAGGTAAATCATAACGTGGGGGACATTTTTTTCGCGTATTTTAGTAAATTTTCCTCAAGCTTCCGGTCAAATGTGCTTATTAGGCCAAACTGTTCCTTATATTGACCAAACGCATAAATAAGGTCAGTGTGACATTAAAAGCGCATTTGACTAAAAGATTGCACCCAACTTAACGGAATAACGCGAAAAAATACCCCCTTTTTTAAAGCATTGATGTGTCAAAAAAGGCTAAAACCTATGGCAATGTTAGAGTAGAGAAAAATTCTCTTGTTTTAAGTTATTTTTAGTGTTGTATAACTATTTTTTATTTAAAATATAATTTTGTAACCGCCATGAATAGAATATAGAATTACAACTGATATTTAAATTTCCGTTTAACAATGTAAGTTGTAACCTTTGTCAATAATACCTCACTGGAGTAATAGATTTACTATCCAAGATTACCAATCAGAAAAAAATCGGATCATGGAAAGAAAATAAAGTAGCAGGTTTCGTCGTGCTTTCACAGTAGCTTTGATGGGTTATTTTAGGTTAGGTTAGATAAATGTTTATAATTGCCCAGCAGGGTTAGGAAAGAGGCTTCAAAGGGTAATACCCCCGCAGGGGCTAATTATAGAAGAGAGGCTACTGTGAAAATACGACAAAACCCGCTACTTTGTTTCCTTACCATGATCCAAAAATCCAAATATTATTTAATTCCATTTTACGAGCAACGAACCCTGACAAAGCTATATCCTAAAATATCAATTTCTAATATGGATAAAATAAAAAAGTCTGCCTTTAATACTAATAATGTGGCCGTTTTCTTTCCTAATGGTCCATACAATGCAATGGATTGAATATCTAAACGCATTTTTTTTCTATTTTAAAATTTAAAATGAATGAACTTGAATTTAAAAAAAATTCACCCTTGAATTTTCAAACTCGCATAAAGTACCTGTCTTTGCTTCTTTGTGCTGGATAAGCCACAAACCTAAATGTTTCAATGTTAAGGAAAGAAAACGAGCACCCCTCCTGGTCAACTATTCATCTGTACCTGTAACTCTGCCTGTACCATGAAGATGTTATAGTAAATTTATTTAATATATTTTCTTTCTTTCTGTTTAAATTACAAAAAATATTAGCAAAATTTTAAAACTTATCAAACCATTTCAGAAAGATAATTCAATTTTTAACTCCGTGTAGCCACCTCATGTTCCATAGCTGGCTCAAGACCGAAAATGAAAAGTAAGCTTTCTTATAAAAAAATTGTAATACAAAATTTCCTTAATTTTTAATTCAAGTGAACAATTATCAAATTTTGTTATTAATTTAGAATGTGACTGCCATATGAAAGATTGTGTAGCTGCATTAAATTAATCTATCTTATTGCAAGAAGTGCTTGGTTGCATAAGAATCAAGGTAACTACCTATAGTACCTACCTAAAAGAACATTTATAAACTTTTTAATAATTTGTTACTGTGTTCTTAAAAAGAAATCAATATTTAGACTACAAGCTGTGTACCTGAAAAGCTGGTCAAATAATTGTTAACTGTGTACCTATAAGGTAATAATCAAATAAAAATGTATTTTTTATCATTAATTTTATATCATTAAAATCTTAGCCTAAACATATTATTCAATTTAGATGTTTGTTGTGCTGTACCTGATATTTTTGTTGGCATAGCAGCCTTCTTACCCTTCTCTGGTAAATATTTAATAAAGAAAAATTCAAATTCAAATACCCAGAGATAGTTAAATTTTAATAAAAAAGAAAAGAAAAAAATATTTAATTTTTTTTAAAAAATTCTTTTTTTTATAACTGCATGCTCTTTTCTTTTTTAGTCATTACGAGCGCAGTGTGTTTGAGTAAAATTACCAACCCAGGCAACTTAATATACCCCCAGAGGTAAATTTATTATTGTATATGCATTTTATGTTTTAAGCTCCAAGTTTATTCCATAGTGTAATACTTCACAAATTTATTTTATCATCTATTCTTTTAAATTTTTATATTTTAATTTTTATATTATCCTTTTACAAAACATAAATTCTTTTTTTAGTTTTGTGAAAGCATAGCTGAGATGTTCTTCTTCTATTTCAAAGTTAAAATACTGTCCACAGACAATGTTAACCATGCCTGTTCCTTTTCCACCGGAGCTGCCTGCTGAAGCAGGGCGGATGCAACCCTCCTACAAATTCCCAGGTTGCACATTCTTTCACTCTGTACATGAGTTATGAAAAAAATGCCTAGAGAAGAAGTAAGAGTGATGTTGTTGTGAGTTTTGGCGGCAATATCTTCACTGTCACGTGATAACCATACACAGTATACGTCTTCTTTTTCCCTAGACAAAAATTCCCCCTTTAATGGGTAAATAAAACTTTAAAGACAAAATTGTCCTTTCAAATAAAAATTTACATGACAGTTATGAATGTATTGTATTATAATTATTTAACATTATAAAAATAATATTACTGACTATTTAGCTTAGTTGTAATAATCACAAAATTGTAATTGTTATTTTAAATAACTGAAATACTAAATCTTACTTTAAGCTAATTTTCTTGACTTGGTACAGGGATGAAATGTCTGTGCCGTTTTTGTGCCGCGCCAGTCCGAAAAAGCAACCTAGAAAACTTAAACTTAATAGGTAAAAGTTTATTTTAAGAAAACTTTTCTTTTAAGAAGTCATACCTGAGATTATAATCTAGATTTTTTAACTAAATATTGTCAAAATCAATCAATCTAATACAGCACAAAATGCGCCAACCATTGATTTGTATGCCAATATACAACACCTTTGAAAACTTTAAAAATTGCAGAAGTTGAGAAATACCTTATATTGTTGGGGGGTGGGTGCATGCCAACACCCATTTACATTTTATAATTTGGAAAACGGAAATCCAAGCTTTTTATTCAGAGAAGGGTAAAATGAGGCGTTTCACAGTGTGGGGGTGTAAGTAAATACCCCTTTACCCCAACCTTAGACGTATATGAATGGGAAGGTTTTTTTAATAACCCCCTCATAACTTAAACCTCCAGACAAACCCCTTTGCACTTTGATGATTGTATTTATATAACCAAAAATTATATAATAAAAAATCTTTGAACGTAATCAATTCTTCGTAAATTGATATTTTTCCACCTAGCTTTTTTTCCCAAACATGTTCACAGAAAATGTTATATTTGAGTTTGTTTATGTTTCAAGAGTTTTGTTTTCCAGTGAAAATGGTAAAAATAAACAAAGATAAGAAGTAAAAAAGTTTTATTTTTCACCTATATTCTACAAACATGAATAAAATAATATTTATATTTTTTTCTCTAGAAAATGAAAATTTTTATGAGTAAAATGTAAACAAAAAATCAAAAATGGCGCCTACAATAAATTCGGATACTTTCAGGAGGGAGAGGATATTCGACTGATAACTTAAGTTTTACAAACAAGTTCTCTAATTCGTTGGCTAAAAACTTTTATTAAATCTTAATTGATTGGTGAGTTCAAAATAGCAATGTCAAAACTATTTTAACAATAATTCTATTCCACAGTATGTTTAATTTTGTTTATCATCATTGAGAATGTATGTAAATCAATTTACAGTCCTTTATCTAAATTCTAACCCTTTAGAAAGCATTGTTGGAAGAAAGGGGGGGGGGGGATCTCTACTTCCCATAAAAGGCTAAGATGAAAGCCGTTGGTTACAAACAATCATTGTTTAAAAAAATGAAATTTAAGATCTTTTAAAGAGGTATATTTGCTATTTTTACTTAAAAACAATGCATTTTGTGCAAATAGTAACAGTTGAGGACACTTTTTACAAGAAAAATATAAGTAACTAGGTAACCTGTAGTAAAGAATTAAGAAAATTCTACAAGATAAATTTAAAAAAAATATCTTTAAGATTTTACTCAGGGAGGGAGGGGACATTGGGCTGTTTATCACACTATTCCCCAAAGTTTTATAATAACATTTTCTTATTCTTTGGCTTAACAACTTTGGGGACTTTTTATGGAATTTCATTCGTTGGTTTATTAAGTTGAGTGTCCAAACGTGTCAACCACTAATATAACAGAAGGGGTAATTTATTGAGGATGTACATCAATTTATCGGCAATTGCCTTATCCATTTAGTTTCCTAGATTTCACAGGACATTCCCCGAATGGAAATATTAAAACACAATTTTTTATATTTCTTATCACTGTTTGTTTGTAATTGGAAAGATGACAACAAAAATAGGAAAACAAGATTATATAATATTACATAACCACATATATAAACAAACAAGAATCACAAAATCCATAAAAAAAACGATTTAAAACGCATTTGTTTAAAAACTAATAGAATAATTGGGGTGGAGGGAGGGTGATAGATAACTAAACCTTTCTAACATATTTTTTTTTTATTTTTAAATATTTATTTTTGTAGCCCGACTGACAGACCGACAACTTATTGAAAGACTAACTAATTCTCTACTTGTAGTGTAGCTTCTCTAGAATTATATTTCATTGTCCACCTGTAGGAAGGGAGGAAGAATTGTCATCAAAACTTTGTCTGTTGGCGTGCTCTCCAAATAAATTTCTCTCCTTAATATATAAAATTGCATATTGACATTCATATAACCATGGATCTGAAATAAGACAATAGCCGATAAATTGATGTACAATACATCTCAAATGATGATACTGAGATACACAAAACTACCCCTTCTGTAAATTAAAATTAGTTGTTGAAACGTTTGAACACTTAACTTAATGAAACAACCAATCAAAATTCACTAAAGTCCCCAAAGTTGTTAAGCCAACGAATAAGAAAACGTTATTATAAACTTTGGATACTAGAGTAATAAACAGCCCATTTTTCCCTCTCTCTCTGCGTAAAACTTAAAACTTAGCTATTCGTTAGGGTAAGGCTTAAATATATACGGCCGGACATAAAAAAAAACAAGGATGACAACATCCATAAGTAGCGAATCTCAAGAATTTGAATGGGCATCGGAAAAAATTAGCTTTAGAGCAGTTTCATAAAAAGAAATTGATAATCACAAACCTTTAAAAAAATTAAAAATCTAGGAATTAATCAAGCACCACGATTAATAGAAAAATCTTAAGAAAACTATGTGAAAATTTGAGGAATGTGAACTTATCTAATTCATGAAAGTTCAGCCATCTATCTTGAATAGGAAACAAGTAAATAAAAAAACCTTTAAAATCTATGAATCGATCTAGCACCCCAACCACTAAGCAAATCTTAATGGAAATATGTAGAATGTAAATTTATTCAATCCCTGAAAATTTTAGACGTCAATCTTGAAAAGGAATCGAAAAAATCACGAAAACCTAAAAATCTAGCATTCGATCTAGCACCCAAATTATTAGGCTAATCTTGGCTAATTAAGCTCAACTTGATTTAAATATGTAAAATGTGAACTTATTTAATCCCAAAAAATTCCAGCTGTCTATCTTGAAGAGGAGCCGAGAAAATTACCAGTTCAGAGACGATGAGTTACTCTGAAAATCATGTACAGTATTATGGAGAAAAAATCAAAAATATCATAATGTTAATCCCAGTTTTGTTGCCATGGGCCTTTGGCCCTAAGTGGAAAACAAATATAAAACTAATCCTATACACAGAAGGATTGGTATAAATAATGGTTAAACATTTAGTAAAGAAGTTGTAATTCGAGGCACACTTTATGTATATTGAATTACACATTAAATTAGAAATAAATTTACCTTGAATTTAGTTCTTGATCTTTCCAAACTAAATTCTGTTCGTACTCTGAAATAAAAGACTATATAACAATATCATAAAAGCAAGAGTGAAAATAACCACTAATTAGAATATCATAAAATGTACACGTATAGTTGTATAATCGACGTACTTTTAGGCTACTATTATAGAGGATTCTTTGTATCCAGAAAAAGTATAGCAAAAGATTTTTAAAACATTCTAAAATTTCCGAATAATAGCAAACATTTAATAAAGAAATATATGTTTGTTTGTTGCGCAAGATCACGCTAGTATCATCATGGTGCTCCTTAGTCCTTTATGATAAAGCTTTTTATAGTTTATTAGTATGTATAACTTGATAGCCTGTACAAGAAAATGCCTTAAGTTTAAATTTCAAATAGAAGGCACTTCCCTCCCTTCCTTAAAGATCTCCTAGTAGCTTCATGAGGCGTAGCCAATAGTATAAGAATATATTTTAGGATAAGAATTCACTGTGAGCTACAATTGAATCAAGACAAAAGTAAGTGCCGAGCCCTGGGACCTATGTAGGGTGAAAATAGACATAAATCCTAGATGATTCCAGGTGGAGACAAAATATTTTAGCGGGGTCTTTTGGTTTTTTTTCAATTTAAAGTTCTGAAAAAAAATTGAAAAAAATATGAAAATCTTTAATAAAAAACAAACAAAAAATAATTTTTAATATTTTTTTTTATTTAAAGATACAAACAACTTATATAAATACTATAAGCTTTAAAAAAATCACAATTTTCAAATTTAGACTTTCAATATAAAGATTTGTAGAAAAAACCTAACAACAAATTCTAACATATTTCTGATCAACATAGCAATAAAACGTCTTTTGCAAAATCTTTATCATCAAAAATAAATAGCACTTACTAAAGACTTTTTTTCATTTAAACTTATACTTTTCACATTAATTAACTTTAAAGATTGTTTTTTTTAAAAGAAAGGTTGCGTGATTTTTTTATTCATAATTAATTGCCTAATTTTGAGATTCAGATAAAAAACCTTACTGCTTTATATCATTGGATACTCTACTAGCAGCGGCTACGCCTCTAGAGGCATATAGGGACCCTTAGGTTGGGGGGGAAGACGAACCCCCCCTTAAAATTACAGTTTTTTTAATGAAAAAGTTAAAAACATTTATTTTGGAGAGTTGATTCTCTTGGGATAGTGATGGTACCCATCCCCAAAATAGTAATAAACCTTACCAGGACATATAAGAAGCTACCATGTAAAGAAGAACCATATTGGTTCAGTGGTTAGTGAGATCCCTTGGTGCACAAAGACTTACATAGAACGTGTTACTTTATTATAAAGATACATATATACACAGAAACTCTACAATCAGAGTATGTCTGTTTGTTCATCTGTCTGTATAAAAACATTACAGAATATATTTATTTGGTACTAGCGGCTACGCTCCTAGAGGCCTTTAGGGGCACTTGAGAGGGGAAGAAGTGGTTGAATTCTACAACTAGATTTTTATTTTAGACTTAAAAAGAAAAAGTTTTTTTTTGTGTGTGAAATGGGGTCCTTTTTTAGGGGTTGATTTCTCCTAGGATGGTGGAGGTACCCTCCCAAAATAAGTTATAAACCTTTCAAGAACCAATGAGAAGCTACATAGAAAAAAAAGAACCATTGATCATTGTTAATTACTATTCAGGGATCTAAAGGGATAAGACAATGACCGCTAAATTGATTTACATTCCCAAATATGATACATGGATAACCCTTCTGTATGTTTCAGTTAATGGTTGAAATGTTGGGCACTTAATTTAATAATCCAACCAAACAAAAATCGCAACAGGTCCCCTAAGTAGTTAAGCCAACGAATAACAAATTCCTATATTAAACTATGGGGACTAGTCTAATAAAAAGCCCATTGTCCCATCTCGCTCTGATTAATATATTTTTGTATCTGTATGTTACACTTGCTATTTTCTTTATTTGCATTCTTTTAAACTTCACTAATTATGGATGTTGTCTTTTTCCCTTGTTAAATCCAATTACCTAATTCTTGATATTCTTTGAGGTTAATAATTACAATTATATTTTATTAAATGGAAAAAGAACAATTTAATCATAATTCAAGATAAAAATTATTTTATCACTAGCGGTTTTACCCCTAGAGGCATCTAGGGGCCCTTGATAAGTGGTTAGAAGTTGACCCCTCCCCTACTTTCAGTTTTAGTATGTAAAAGAAAAAGTTTTTTTTAAATGTTGGGTAGGAACTAATTTTTTCTAAACTCAAAACTTCTCAGGACAATGAAAAACTTGAACCAAGAAGAACTATATCAGTTAAGCGGTTACAAAGAATCTTCGGTACCGACAGACACCCTCACACACACACACAAACAGACAGACACAGAAACTGTTACTTTTATATAAGGATTAATAGACACTAAACTACTCCTTAATATGTTGATCCTATTATCAGTCTAAAAGATAGGTCAATAAAGAAGAACCAAATTGGTCCAGCGGTTAGCAAGAACTTTAGGCACAGACAGAAAAAACACACGGACATCCTATCTTTTTTATACAGGGATATAACTTTTAAACGATAGGAAATTTTTTTTTTCCAGATGATATTTCTCCCCTGCTTTAAAGAACTATTTATGATACAAAATAGATTGATGTCTGTTTGTCCATCTTTCTGATGCTTAAAAACTGATATGGTTCTTTTTTTACTTTACTATGTAGCTTCTCATTGGTCCTTGGATCGAAGGTTTATAACTTTTTTTGAGAAAGAGAAGAGAAATCGCCCCTTAAAAAAGGACCACAACACACAAAAAAACCTTTTTCTTTTTAAGTCTAAAATAAAAATCTAGTTGTAGAATTCAACCACTTCTTCCCCTCTCAAGTGCCCCTAAAGGCCTCTAGGAGCGTAGCCGCTAGTACCAAATAAATATATTCTGTAATGTTTTTATACAGACAGATGAACAAACAGACATACTCTGATTGTAGAGTTTCTGTGTATATATGTATCTTTATAATAAAGTAACACGTTCTATGTAAGTCTTTGTGCACCAAGGGATCTCACTAACCACTGAACCAATATGGTTCTCCTTTACATGGTAGCTTCTTATATGTCCTGGTAAGGTTTATTACTATTTTGGGGATGGGTACCATCACTATCCCAAGAGAATCAACTCTCCAAAATAAATGTTTTTAACTTTTTCATTAAAAAAACTGTAATTTTAAGGGGGGGTTCGTCTTCCCCCCCAACCTAAGGGTCCCTATATGCCTCTAGAGGCGTAGCCGCTGCTAGTAGAGTATCCAATGATATAAAGCAGTAAGGTTTTTTATCTGAATCTCAAAATTAGGCAATTAATTATGAATAAAAAATCACGCAACCTTTCTTTTTAAAAAAAAATCAATCTTTAAAGTTAATTAATGTGAAAAGTATAAGTTTAAATGAAAAAAAGTCTTTAGTAAGTGCTATTTATTTTTGATGATAAAGATTTTGCAAAAGAAGTTTTATTGCTATGTTGATCAGAAATATGTTAGAATTTGTTGTTAGGTTTTTTCTACAAATCTTTATATTGAAAGTCTAAATTTGAAAATTGTGATTTTTTTAAAGCTTATAGTATTTATATAAGTTGTTTGTATCTTTAAATAAAAAAAAATATTACAAATTATTTTTTGTTTGTTTTTTATTCAAGATTTTCATATTTTTTTCAATTTTTTTTCAGAACTTTAAATTGAAAAAAAACCAAAAGACCCCGCTAAAATATTTTGTCTCCACCTGGAATCATCAAGGATTTATGTCTATTTTCACCCTACATAGGTCCCAGGGCTCGGCACTTACTTTTGTCTTGATTCAATTGTAGCCCACAGTGAATTGTTATACCTTGGTTTTCTATTCGACAATGGTGTCCTAGTTGAGGTGGTGCTGGAAGCCGAGGCGCCCCGCATGGGTGTCCCACTGCAGGTTGCGTAGTGCAAAGGCGTCCCCCCATCCCCAGGGGTAGCCACAAGATGCTGTATGGGGGTGGACCCCGCTCCAGAACTAAACCAGTAAAAATGTTAAATTCTGTATTGTTAAAATTGCTTTCAAACAAAAATTAAATAAAACTTGATGAAAGTAAGCTTAAAGACTAGCTAAAATTCAATTAGCTGAAAAGCGTCGCTAATCAGTAATGCTCTGTTGTTTAGATTGCCAAGAAGAACCATCAACTGAATATCAAAAGCTATGAGAAAGTCAAAGTAACAATAAATGGATAATATATAAATAAGTCACGAAACCTTTAAGAGTTAAGACTCGCAAAGGCTGTCTGCAAATAAGAGACGCACAAAACAAGATGGCGATTATTTCTCTTATTTGTCTATTGGATGTATATTGTATAAACTGATGTATTATGGAGATCTCAAATATGTTTGTGCAGTAAGAACATGTTATTTTTGGTATGGGGAGGGGATGGCGTAAATGCGGTAGATGGGGGGGGGGGGGGGGGGATCGTTGTTTTAGCCACATGCCAGTATTACTTTATCAGAGTAAATGAAAATCTGGTGCAACATCCAAGAAATAACAAACCGATTATAATTGTGTAAACCTGTGGTGAAAAACTCTACATGGAGAATCTGTCGAGCTGGAGGTTCCAGGATGGACAGCATGTGCCGGGGTAGAGGTAAAAAGCTCCATTGGAATTTTTACTGGAGTCTAAATTATATGAACACAGTTGAGAAAAAAGGACGCTATTAATAAGACCTTTAAATCTTCATATTAAGATGGTTATTTGCTGCTTATGATGTGTAACTTTGATGACGGCTAGCGGTTAAATAAAGAATTTAAGCAGTCAATCATTTGAAGCCGATTAGCTAACAAAAAATCAGAGGATCTGATATTGTCTGTATAAAATGTTTCTGGAAATGCTTATTTCCAAAAACCAAAGAACTTAAAATCCTACTAAAAAACACCTAAACATACATGGTTTATCCTTCTTAGGCTTATTATTAATTTGGATTTGAAATGATCCAATAAGGCGTTTGAAGGCGCATGGCTAAAGAAAACTAGCATAAAATAAATTTTTTTTTCCACGAATATTTGTGAACTGTTAGATAATTATCTCTGCACTATTAAGTATTTAATATTACAAATTAAAACGGTCCAACGAGTTACCTTTAAAAAGGGTCGTTTGAAGACAGGAGATTTTGGTTCTGTTTGATTTTCTTTTTCTTGGTTTACATTACAGGAGGAGGACGTTGAATTTTCACCTTCTTCTTGCTCACTTCTGTTTCAAATAGAAAACGATTTACATTTTTCTTTCATACACAATGTTTGTCTAAATCTTAATTAGTTTTTTTGGGATACGATGAACAGTAAATTCATCCACCCATAAATTCGCCTTTGGTAGCTTATTTTATTGGGAAAGAGTGAGGAAAATTTATCTAAGCGCAACTGTCCTCTCTCTCTCTCTGGTTCCCAATGACTATCCCAAAATCTTAATTAGTTTATTTATATTTTTTAAAACTTCAAAGACCAACATTGTTAAAAAATATGAAAGATTCTTACTTTTGATGTTTTGGAGATTGAATTTTCAAGTTTGATACATTTATACTAATTTCTTCCAGTGGTGATGAATCATCAGGACATTGGTCTCTTGTGGTTCTTTCTTTTCCTCCTTCACCCTAGTTTATAGATTAAAATAAATATCTTTAGTTATGTGTACTGTTATACCTGCTGTCTTAATATTCATTTCTTAATTTACTTTGTCAATTAATCAGTCCAAAACGCTAAAAATATGTAATTTTCTAAACTGCTATTAAAACTAGACCTTTCACATTTCTCTTTCATAGATGAATCGACAAGTAGCATTATTAATGATTTTCGTTGCTGCTATTGAAGAAACATTGCTGATTTTCTGTATTTGTCTGCCAGTCTATTGGTCTTGCAACAAAAGATAATTCTTTTTCCATTTTTTTATGTCCTTCTTTCTCTTTCATCCTCTCTTTTTTGGGACCACTGAACATTTTGTTCTGTCACTCTGTCCGTTTGTCAATACATCTTTTATTATTGTGCTTCGCTACTTTTGGATGTAGTTATCCCTGTTTTTTAAGACATCATCTACCTCAGGTTCAGATAGTTCTTCACACCCTAGGTCATCGTCATCTGTATGCTCGGCACTTGGCAAGTCAAATTCGTCATAAAAACCTAAAATATTAAACAGGTTAACATTTGAGTTTTATTTGAGCAAAATTAATCCTTTTATATCCTATTAGTTAGTAGTGAGTTCTATTTTGTCTAAAGCCTAAGATCTCAAATACTACTTAACTGTTTTGGTTATCTATTTTAAGAAAGCTTCACATAGGTCCTGTGATCATTTACATTTAAGTCTTGATTTTCAGCTTTTTTTCTAGTCCCTTTGAACACATGTGAAAGATAAATCATAAATATTGGTATTTAGATGCCATGGGAAACAGTTGAACAGCACAAGTCCAATAACTGATAAATTAGGGTGAAGATAGAAAAAGGGGTGAAGAATTCAGTATACTTGAGCAAGAAAAGGGGCGAAGCCGATGGATAAAGTCAAGTCAACAGTAATACTGAGTCTAAAGTGGTAAAGATAAGCTGAGTAGAGATAAAAAGAGTCAAGCCTACAGTATCTACTAAGTCTGCAGAGAAGATTCTTCTCATGCCACCCATTATAATCTGTAATTGCTAAATCATTTATTCTTTTATTACCCCTTAAAAAATAAACCCAAAACAGCAGAAATTGTATGTAAATATTAGTATGCTGAAATAAAAAATTGTCTTAAAATGCCAAAACTATATGCACTGTAAAATCAAAAGTAATTCAATTGAGCTTTGTTTTAATTTCAGACTAAACTTTTAAACCAATGAAAAATTAATATACAATTATAATTAGGGTGGCCAATAAAGGTATATTTTGTATTATTATTATTTGGTTTGTTGACTGAAGCTAAAGTAAGATCGATTAATATCTACCACTTTGCTAAAGTCAAACTGCTGAAAATTAATGTTAAAAAATATGAAATTGGAATGCATAGAAATGACAGAAAGCAAACAAACTAAAAAGAATAGTGAGAATAATTATTTGGAACTAAAAGTAATTTCGGGAATTTTGAGTAAATGTAAATCATGTTAAATTAGAAAACTTACACCTGGCTCAAATAATACTATCCTTGTTTAGGTGGCTGACCAAGACAGGCTAAACAGTCTATGACGGAAAAGTCCCCTAACGGCAAATTCCCCTAACCAACCTAAAACAAGAGATAACGGCGGAAAACAAGCCTATCAAGCAGACACCAAGTTCGAAGCTAAAATTAGTGTGCCTTACTGTGGAAGGAAAGCTATCACACTTAGAAATAAAGGTACTTATCTTAAAATATAAAAAGTACGATTCAAGAAATGTCCACAATGCCATTTAATAATCTATACTTTAAAGATATAGTAATGATATCTTCAAAATACTAATAAGATATCCTTTTAGATAAAGCTTCTCCAGAACACCAAGACTAACATCTAAGCTACCATCATCAAGGAATATATCTCCAACCCACGCAACGCCCTGTGGGGAAATTGAACTGCTAATTCTTAGAAATCTGGGAACAAATCTTTTCACTGAGAGAGCCATGTAAGTTATTTTACTCATTTCCCATAAACATTTAAAAGTTAAAGAAACCGAAACCAATGATAGACCAGTAAATTGTTTAATTAATATAACAATTGTAACTTCTTTATTTTAATTTCTTTTAATTTTATTTCCTAAATCAGTGCTTTCACGTATTACGGCCATCCTAAAATACACTGTAAAAATCGTTTCACACTGTAAGAAAATATTTCCTACATTTAACAAATTTTATTACACTTTAAATATTTTTCTTTATTTTAAATTTTATTTAATCCACACTATGAAAATAATTTCCTATTTTAAAAGTTTTATTACACTTTAAAATTTTTTCATTTATTTCACACTGTAAAAATAAATTCCCATTAAAGAAAATTTTATTACACTTTATTTTTTTTTACTACATCTAATTCTCTCTTTTTTTATTGTAGGTAATTTGTTACCATCAGTATGAGTCACAAACACAAAGCTCTAAATATTTCCAGACCAAATAAAGATTAAAATGACCATGGAATAAAAGTAGTGGTCACACCCTTGGGAATCTGAGAAAATAACAGGTTTCCACAACACAGATCCCCTAGATGCTAGGAGCAAAGTAATAAGTAAATAATAAGGAAATGTGTTGGTCCGTTAAGATTTAACAACTCAACCAATTGGGTTTATAATTTGAGGGAAGCTTACATGAAAAGAGAAATCGCCCCTTGAAAAAAATAGCTTACCTGGTAGAACTTGTTCTATTGTGTTTCCAACAAGTTGATCTGGCCCATACCCAAGAACAAGGCTTGACAGACCAGGATCACATTCAAGTATTTGGCCCTAAAATTTAACAGTGTGAGAAAAAAATTTGTTGGAATAAACAAATCATAAACAAGGATAATTCATGAGAACATTCAATAAATGCAATAAAATAAAAAAAATTAAACTAACTGTCTAGTTGTAACCTCTTGTGTCTAAAAAACGCGTACACCTAACATAGATTGATGTAAAATTTGGCTATAAATCTAATAAATCAATCTTGCAGTTTGAAAGAATTTCAAAAATTTCAAAAAATACCTACCAAGACTTGAAAATCATATTATTTTATAAATGCTGCATAAATGACTGTCCTGTTTCACAATGATGACTATTTTGGAGGTGCCTTATTGATTGCTATTTATTGTAATACAAATTCATATATGTTAGATGGTATTCTTGTAACATGTTTGCTATCAAACTTGTTAAATGAACTTCATGGAAATATCACTTTATTTTGTCATCAACATGAAAGGGGAAATTGAAAATTGGACTGCTATAGACAATATTTGTTAACTAACACATACACTAATATACTCTGGTAGCATATGCTATAAAAGCTGTATACAAATTTTCTGTTGAATGGGTGAGTGCGTCAGTGAGGGAAACAACTACTTATAGAGAAGCTACACAATTAAAAACTAATCAAAAATTATTAACCTTGAAGTTTAGTATTAGAAGCCCTAAACAAACAGTGACATATTACCCAATATAGATATTTCTGGGTCCAAACTGTTTTAGACTTTTTGGGAGTAGCTATGACCTAATAATGTACCTGGGGATTTAGTATTAAGAGTCCAGTAAGACTGGAATACACCCAAACGGTGACATGAATACCAGGTACAATGCTGGCAGAATAGTCTACAGCAGAGCCTAGCTCCTCTCTCCTATAATCAATATAATTAAACATGATGCCAAACTTAAAAATTACTCAATAACTGATAAATAAACAGTTGTCTGTTTGTTTCGGAACGCATGCCTTGCCGTTCTCGAAATCTTAATCTCAAGCCCTCCGAATGACCAACATGTGAATGTTTACGAATGTGTATTTATTACCATGAAAACAGTGAATCTAAAACAAAAATATAAAAATTAATTACATAATATTAATGGTTTATTATTTTTGTAGATCGAGGTTGCGTGATTTCAATTTAATTAAAAATATAAAATTTCTAAAAAACTTTAAATTGGCACGAAACATATTAAATAGCATCAGAAATTGATAATTTTAAATTCAAATGATCAATAAAATTAAGGAAAATATTCGTATGTCAAAAGTTAGCAGTTAAATGGTCTATTTGTTGAAAAATTAATGTTTTAAATTTCTTCGTAAAAATATACCATACTACACTTATTATTAAGAATTAAAGATAAATTCTTACCACATTATGATGTCAAACTAAGCAGAAGGCTTATTTGAGATATTCCACACATCAGAGCACATGTATATTCAAGCAATACATTATTTTCAATCACGTAGCTCTTCACGTGGGACTAATCAAAGGATAAGTGCGCGTTTCTTTTGTCCGTTTACAAGCCACGCGCCGCGCGGAGATAGTTAGGAATGCCGCGTAACACACTCATTCTCTAGGAAATTTGGTGTAAGGAAACAGGGATTAATGGGTTCGAACTTGCCAGGGAATACAAGAAAAACATACCGAAACACACCCGTCTATTCACTGGGAATCGAACACAATACCTCATCTTTGCAATATGCGTGCAGACAGTATCCACTAAATCACAATCTCACAACACATAAACCACAAGAGTTTAAAATGTTATGGCCATAAGGCCTAAAATTAATTATGGTAACTCGCGAATACCACAATAACTCAAACCGAGTCCACTACCACATAAGGATAGGAATAAGGAATGGGAAAAGCATTCAATATACATGAATTGCACATTTACCACTCACACATCTCATTATATCATGGCCTCATAATCTCAATAAAATTAGAATTACAGACCATGTAATTGCGAATACATGAATTAATAATCAATAGTACCTAAACTTCAATTAGGCACCTACATAATAAAACAGGTAAATGATTTTTATACTAAAAATCGCATCAATAATTAAATAATCAACTCAAACTTTTAAATCAAAAGAAAGAAAGATTAAATAATGACATTTTTTCTACTAAATCTTTTTGCTAGAAAAGAAAAGTAAAATTTCATAAAAAACTTCTCAATAATTAGCATTTTCCAGCGGAAAAATACTCGGGCTTACATCTAAACACTTTTAGATAAGATAGTTAAGATCCTTAAATCTAACATGTTTTAATAAAATAGATACTTAAATCTAAATAAAATATGACTGTAAAAAAATCATCAAACATCGGAAAATTAAAATTTCATAACTTTAAATCTTCGTGAATCAAAATTGCGTAAAATAAAATTGCAATTGAAATATGCAAATTAAATTACCAAAATAAAACAAAAGCTCAATTATAAGAAAAGAACTTTTCTAAATGCTGAGTTTGCAATTCCTCTCTGCTTTGAAAAGAAAGCAACTTATACGTATTCAAACAGTCATAATTAAGGCAATTTGAGGCCTCAGTTAGAATGAATCCCTCAAGATACAAACTAACAAATCATCAAATATAAAAATTGCCATGTTCCAGCTATCCTGTCGGACGTTATGTCTTTCCATCACAACTTTTGATACTGCATAATTTCCAACAGGATTTCTGGCGCAGGGCTACATCAACTGAACAAACATAATTAGTGATGTTTAATTCAAATTAAAATAAAAAGAATCATGAATAATTCAAGAAACTTTAGAATCATCAATCAAAGCAATCAAAATAAAATTATCTTATGCTTTAGTTTTGCCGTTCTGTAGTATGTCTGGCCGAGGTAACAGAGCTAAGATACACTATAGAGCGGTCTTATTAAGCTTAAATCTTCGAACTCAAAGAATCTACTTAATTCAAGGCGAAAAAAATCTGCATTTTTTCTTTAGGTACATCAGTTCAAAGGTAAACAGTAATAATTTTAATATACATGTAATATTAAATTATTTATGTGATTGTAATAAATCATAAGGAAATATTTAAATGATGTAAAAATCTCATTTTGTTAATTTCTTATCATATCAAATTTCAATCCAACAAGGATAAAAATGTTTATATCTGTGCAGGTACCTAGGAAATTTTCCGCGAAAAGAATCCCTGGTCCCGGAAAGACTTAAATCATTGAAAGAACTTGCGTAAACGTATAAAAAACTTAAGTTTGCATTTCAAATGAAAAAATCTTGCATCGATTTGAAAGTTTAGACGAAATTGTGTCAAAATTTTGCGTTACTTAAAAATCTTAAGAAATGTTACCCATTTCTTTTTAAAAAATAAATACATTGAAGCAGTATTTTAATATATACGATAAAAATGAAGGTAGAGTTAATTTAAAATATGCATAGTTTATCTTAAATTAATTCTGTGGCATTCAGATAAAATAATAATCAATATTTTAATAATACCATACATCGCGTTCGTTATTATAAATGCTTAAACATGAACGAAAAATATATATACCTAGGAAAATAATTGCTAAAGTATTTTCTCAAGGTTTGAAATTGTCCGAAACCGCTAGGTACGTATATTACTACGAATCTCTGCTCTCGGAATGAAAAAAAATCTTTACGCGTGGATTAATAGGAATCCCAGCTCCCGGAGTGAACAAAAAAAAAACTTTTGTACATGAATTGTTAAGAATCTCTGCCTCCGGAATGAAAGAAAATCTTTGATTTGCTTACAAATTTAAACAAATATCTTGATTTTTTGCGATAATCTTTTAAAATAATAACGAGGAATATCTTAAACATTATCATGATAATATTACATGTTGTGTTCTTTACTTTAATGCATTATTTCATATGAGAATCTGAGAAATAACATTTTTTAAGTAAACGTGAACCAGAAAAAAAATACTTTTCGAGGTATTTTAAATTCTGCAAAAATCATTTGACGAACTTTGCTTTTCAAAATCATACTTAAAGAAACAAAATCTTTTTAAAATCTGATTTAAAAGTCTAAACAGTTTTGTAGAATTTTTGTGCTTAGGTATGAACAATAAAATTAGTTGAATAATGAATACTTATTCTTTACAGAACCGATTTAGGTTTCTTTCACAAGCTCAACATAAAACTTGTAATATTTTTCTTTAAAGATCATTTTCACATAAATAGTTTATGTTGTGGATTAGATATGTGTGGTTTGAAAAATTTCAATGACTTTCTGGCGGCAACACCCGCCATATTTCCACCCGCCATTGGCAGACCTCTTACCCTGCGTCGGGCGGCCAGCTTGGCAGCAACCAAGTCGATTCTTGATTCATAACACCACCAGGGCACGTAATAAAAGTGTGGCTGTCATAAAACTTAGAATCATCTACTGGCTTTTGTCCGGCCGGAACCGAAACTCCCGTCGGCTCTTGTCCGGCCGAGACCGAATTTCTTATCGGCTCTTGCCCAGCTGGAACCGAAACTCCCGTCGGCTCTTGTCCAGCTGGAACCAAAACTCTGATCGGCTCTTGTCCAGCCGGAACCGAAACTCCCGTCGGCTCTTGTCCGGCTGGAACCGAATCATTCAGCGGCTCAACACCCGCCGTAACAAAGTTATCAACGACTACAGTATCGTTACCAATATCATCAGGAATAACTGCAGCACAACTAACATCATTATCAATATTAGCCACGGCAACACCCGCCGTAGCCATGTTGTCAACGGCTGCGGCACTAGCAGAACCAAAAGGTTCATCAGCCGCGTTACAAGCAGAACCAACAGGTTCAATAATAGCATCACAAGCAGCACCAACAGTCGGCTGCGGCTGAACATCTGAGCAGACAACATGCCTACTCTTTGCTAAACCATTAGCACTAACAGCAAAATATCCAGATCCAAACAGGCTGGAGTAAAGCATGGTTTCTCCTACTGAACGTTCAGAGTAGGGAAACATCGATGGGTGCAGGTGCCCTACGAGCAAATCAACCTGCCCATTAACCAAAGTAAAATCTTCAGGTTTCATATCAAACAAAACAGCTGCCTCCACAGGATTTATGGAGCAGATCGCCTCTTTTGGACCAATGAGAGGCACTACCACAGGTTCTAATATGTGATAATTTTTGTGTCGATCAACTAAACATAACTTGACCGTCGGGAGACGTTTAACTTCACCGTCAGCTAGAGAAATTCTTGCTGAACGTCCAGTAAAAGGTAACTGAAGTTTATTAACAAGTGACTGGGTTACCATTGTGGTAGTTAAACCAGTGTCCCACATAGCGTTCACTGGGACCTTCTGGCGATTAATGTCAACGACGTCTAATTGTTGTAACATTAACATTAGGTTCGCCTCAGGGGAAGTATGTACTTCATAGACGGCGGCAGCCATATCAACACTCTCATGCAAAAGGTTGTTATGGGCCTGACCACAATTGTCCACTTTGCAGCCGCCTATTACATCTGCCTTCGGGCAATCCACAGATTTATGCCCTTTTTGCAAACAAATCCAACAGCATCCAGCACTCTCCACAATACTCTTCCTGTCTGACACTGACAGGTCATGAAATTTTGGGCACTTGTAAAGTAAGTGCATGTCATCACAGCCATTAACAAAACATGACTGCTTCATCTTAGATTTACCAGGTTTACCTACGGCGGTAGCGGCTGTCGCAAGGTTACCTTTCTTCTTAGAGGGGGTGTCCATATCAGTCGAACACCTCATTAAAATGGCGCCACGCTGTTCTTCAATAATCTTTAACAGCTTTGGGACGTTTGGGACATCCATCGAGCCCAATGATAAATTGAGCTTATCTTGAAAATCACGTGGCAACTTCTTGGATAACATCTCAAGAAGTATCACGGTCAACCACTGGCTGGTGGTGACCTCATCATCTTCATCATCTTTAGTCAGCTGCTCCAGCTGGCTAACTGCTCCGCCAAACTCTGCTAACACAGTCACAATCTGGTTGGAGTCCGACGGTTTAGACTTCTTCTCCCATTGGTTGAAAAGGCAGAGCATCTGACGTGTTTTGGACTTAAAACGTGCGTCAAGGTAGGCCCACTGAGATTCATGCGATTGAATCTGAATTAACTGGAGTCTAAGCTCTTTATTTTTACAGACCTTTTCACTGCTCAACAATAACTGTAAATACGACGGGTCTTGTCCTACAGTAAGCTTTTTAAAAGTGTCTTTAAAACTTACATAGGAAGCTTCCAGGCCGTCGAAAGATGGAAGAAGACGTTCGTCGACACGATTCATATATCCTGGCGTGAACAATAAGAGATATAAGTTTTCCGGAATTTTAATGTAGGGAGTAGATTTGAAATCAGCATCAAATTTTAAGGATTTTTTATAAAATTCGTTTTTTGTATAATTCTTTATCTAAAAGCGGAAATACAAATTAAGTTGATTAATTTTGGCATCCGTGATTGGTGGATTTAAAAAATCTGCGCTCTGATTGGATGTCGTACATCATTCAGCCAATTAGAGCGCAGGTAGTTTAAAATCCACCTATCCTATTGGTCAAAATTAATTAACTTAAAATGTATTTCCGCTTTTAGATAAAGAATTTTACAAAAAAATAATTTTATAAAAAATCCTTAAAATTTGATGCAGATTTCAAATCTACTCCCTACATTAAAATTCCGGAAAACTTATATCTCTTAGTGAACATAGAACCGGCGACGAACTGTGGTGTGCCAAACGGTGACACAAATGGCGATGCTGTCGAGGCACCCGCCGTCGTCGTGGGTGGCTTCACAGGTTCAAGCTTAACCTCAGCCAGACGTTTCATCAAAGCAGACAAAGTGTTTATAATTGCATCAGGCAAGGGAAAGTATGGCCCTTTAATAACTTTCACAATCTTCAAACATCGATCATAAAGTTCAGCCTGATGGTTAGGCAAATTATCACCAACAACATCAACAACACTTTGAATGTCACTAAGCTCTTCTATAGCATCAAGAGCGTCTTTCAAGGCACTATAGTCTTTTTGTACAGTAACTATATCAGAATAAATGTCACTAAACTCGTCAAGCTCTTGGATTCTCAAACCAAGCTTGCTAAAACCGACCATGATGCTGTCAAATGTCTCGAACTTGTCATGGACAAGGATTGATTCCTTAGTGAGATGTCTAACATTAAGTTCTGAAGTATCACTGACCAACTTCATCACTCTATTTAGCTCACTGGTTAGGGCATCAACGGCTGGACGCAGCCGCTTACTCAATTGTTCACCTTTATTCTTTTTAGGACCCATAATTGTCACTAAAGTTAACTGTACTGATTATGACTATAATAATAATGTGTGGTAAGGTATCACAACCAACACATTCACAAAACTTCACAGAATGTTCTTAGCTGCATCTGTTCTGTCTTGTTTTCATTGTTTCGGAACGCATGCCTTGCCGTTCTCGAAATCTTAATCTCAAGCCCTCCGAATGACCAACATGTGAATGTTTACGAATGTGTATTTATTACCATGAAAACAGTGAATCTAAAACAAAAATATAAAAATTAATTACATAATATTAATGGTTTATTATTTTTGTAGATCGAGGTTGCGTGATTTCAATTTAATTAAAAATATAAAATTTCTAAAAAACTTTAAATTGGCACGAAACATATTAAATAGCATCAGAAATTGATAATTTTAAATTCAAATGATCAATAAAATTAAGGAAAATATTCGTATGTCAAAAGTTAGCAGTTAAATGGTCTATTTGTTGAAAAATTAATGTTTTAAATTTCTTCGTAAAAATATACCATACTACACTTATTATTAAGAATTAAAGATAAATTCTTACCACATTATGATGTCAAACTAAGCAGAAGGCTTATTTGAGATATTCCACACATCAGAGCACATGTATATTCAAGCAATACATTATTTTCAATCACGTAGCTCTTCACGTGGGACTAATCAAAGGATAAGTGCGCGTTTCTTTTGTCCGTTTACAAGCCACGCGCCGCGCGGAGATAGTTAGGAATGCCGCGTAACACACTCATTCTCTAGGAAATTTGGTGTAAGGAAACAGGGATTAATGGGTTCGAACTTGCCAGGGAATACAAGAAAAACATACCGAAACACTGTTTGAAAATGTGAAATTTAAATAATTCATTTTCTCGTATTCATTCGAATCCGGTGGATAGGAACCGGTTCTCATCCATACGAAAAAACTATGTCTAGCATCGTATTATATCCAGTTTTCTACGAATATAGAAATGTACAATCACAAGATTAAAACTAGTTTTTTTAGCCGGTGCCTTCGGCACCACGGGGCTAAAAAACTAGTTTTAATCTTATAATTGTACATTCTATATCCGAGGAAAGCCGTTTATAATACGATACGAGAAATAACTATTCTTGAATAACCTAATAGATGACAGATAAACAAAAATTAATATTACCTTAGTATCACAGAAATAGGAAAGTAAAGATTGTCTTCAGTCCTTCCAGTCCAAGCCAGCTTCAGCCTGCTGCCAGCTTCTACTTCTGGTAAGCTTATCCTGGGTATCAACTTGTCTATACTTTCACCTACAAGCAAAATCAGTTAACTAACAAATCTGCGTAAAAATTCTGTATGGGGATCTACTAGCATAACAGTCATTAGGTTTACTTTAGAATTTCTATAGATGATTCAAAAATTTTGTACAGGTTCTCGGTACGAGGTAAAGTTTTAAATCTATTCTAGTCTGATTCTGGGTTTATTGTTGAAAAAGAAAGCTGAAAAATTATGTTATACAATTACAATTTTTAGCTATTGACAAGTTGACTCTTTATCTAAATCTTTGAGGCATCTAATGGACAGGTATTATACAAATTTTATATAGTCAGTTAATTATGCACAAAATGATTACCTAAGCAAGATGCCAGTCTTTGTTGAAAAATAGTTTCTGCATTATCGTCCAAGTTTGTTATTAGTCCTGTTTTAGAAATTAAATATCCTTTTCTATAAAGTTGAACATTTATTTTAAAATTCATATAGAATACCTGGATATTTTGAGAGATTCTCGCATACCTTTCTAAAATATTTAACCCAGCTGACTAACAAAACGATAACCTCAATCCTCCCCCTCCTTTATGACTATACACATCCTTTCCCCTAACCATAGAGGAACGTATTGACTACTAACTGAGGACTATACTAGCAGCCAAAATCTACGACAAAAATTCCCTTTTCACAATATCGACTTATTCTAAATTCATTGTTTAACAATCATTCTAACATGGATTTAAAAGTGAGACGTTTTTGTATTATATTGTAGGAATTGTAACGTTTTTTCATATATTTCTAGAAATTAATTTTATGCAAGTCGCAAAATTACCTAAATGTTTTCAAGTTTTCTTCTACTCTTGAATTTGCTAAAATTTTTTTTATGAATATTTAATTTCCTGTGCTGTCAAGCTCTATGTGTCCAACAACTTTGTATACAGGCTCCAAGAAAACAAGCATAGACGTCTGGAAAAAAAAAGAATTTGATTTCCATCTATCTATTCGACTAATCTTATGAATGAAAATATGTATCCAAATAACTATCCATTCCATTTTTAATCTTTTCTGTCTTTGACTATCTATCTGTTGCTGGACTAATTTTATTATCTCCATATTTGATTATAAATATTGTATGTCTGTCTTCCTTTGTATCTGGTCTGTCCATATATGTACAACATTTTTTTCCATAAATTTCAAATTCTTTTTTTATTTATTTATCTATATGTAGGTATTGATTGTCAGTTCCACTTTTTTTCTGTAAATCTTTATAATGTTTATCTTACTGACTTTTAATCAGTCTTATTAATAGAAACATTACTGCCAGTGGCGCGCATAGGGTTTTGTCGGTCCTTTTAGTGCAATCTCTCTAGAAATCGTTACAAACTTCTGTTAACATTCACACATACACATGTACAGACAAGTATACACACACACGCACTTTTCTGTATTACATTTTACTAAGTATTTTTCATTATTTTACCTCTGAATCTGGTAAATTTTTGGTTGTCAAAGAAACAGGAATTTTGTCTCCATCTAGACGGACAAGATTCACTACTTCTCCATTTACAAATACAGTCTCTCCTAGGAGAAAAATTATTAGACATCTATTCTAGTATGAAGGCGATTTCTCACAGAAGATCCCTCCACCAAAATAGTAATTGATCTTTCCTAGATATATGAGAAGATTCATTGTAAAGGAGAACCATATCGGTTCTGCAGTTCGCTACTCATACACAGACAGACGTCTAGTTACTTTTATAGTTAGGACTAATTAAAACTCGTGGAATGGTTAATATAACCGGTTGTTCCAAGTTCTTTGCCTGCAAGTCCTAAAGAAAAACATTTTTAAGGCAAACAACAATATATTTGAAACAGAAGCATTACTTTCATCGTTTCTAATATGATGAAGTTTGGACCAAGATTCTAACATTAAATCGTAGAAAAAAAGTCGAAAGAGTAAAATAGAATCGAAAGGTTAACAAAATTAAAAGAGATAGATTAGTAGAGCACAAACAAAACAGATACACATAGAAAGCTTGTAGATTAGCTTTGATATTTAACTGTAAAAACTTCTACCTGTCTCCGAGTCTAATTCTAGCTGTTCTAAGGTTTCTATGTCATGGTTGTTCTTATGTTCTATGTAGTCAAATAATCTAGGAACAATAAAGTTTTATACAGTAAGAATTTATATTATCAAAAAATCTTATAAAGATAGGGTTACGGCCAAAGTGTTTAACGTTCTTTACGTGCCTGATGGAGTAATGGACGCACTGCCACAACATAATTATAGAGTAGCCACACTATTAAGTAACATAAGTACCTTATGTCATCTTGTTTTGAGTCTAGGTCCAAAATTTGTCTGAATATACTGTTACACACTTCCACCTTCCCAGTGTTGTGGCTTACTATAGCCCACGCCTTCTTGGGGTTGTTAAATATTCTAAAACAATATACTTTAATAAACGTAACGGGATATCTGTGAGACTGTCCGTCTGTATGTACCGAGGGATCTCCCTAACTACCAAACCGATATTGTTGTCCTTTACAATGTATCTTCTATTTCCTGGGATGGTTTATAACTACATATTTTGGAGGAGAAAACTCATATAGATTTTTTTTTACTTTATCTTAATAATATCCTCAAGAATGTGCCTTCGAGACCTCTAAGAGTCTAAAGCTTAGCCGCTAGTAAAGTTATAAAAATATAGAGATACAAATTGTGTTGTTAGAGTTCCACTTCCAGCGTTATAAATGAACAATCTTGGGAAATTACTTCTATTGCCCAATTCTAGCCAAATATGACAGGTGTCTTACTTAACTCCACTTTATATTTAGACCTAACATAAAGTCGTATTTGGTAATACGATTAACAAATAAACTGTAATCATGTGGTATCTACCAAAGGATTATTAGCAAGTACTCATCATCCACTGAACCACCAGGTACATTACCATAAAAGAAGTTTTTAAATCAAAAGGACCTACCTGGCTCCCCTAGCTCCCTGGGCCAGAAAACTAAGGTTGGATAAATGTTCCTGGCTTCTACTCGAGTTTAACAGGGCAGGTGATAATAACCGTCTGAAAAAGAATAAAAGATCTCTAATATAAAATATAATTGTGAATTTAACAGGAATGAAAACATCCATAAATAAAAAGCAAAGCAAAAATGATTGGATGAGTATAACTATACAGTCAAGGCAATTTAAAGAGCAGGTGTTAACTTGACAAACATCAAGAATAAATTCATCGAAAAAAATTAAGAAATTTTTCACATGCATTTTTACATGTTTTAAAATTTTGTTTTTTTGCGTGACTGACAGACTGACGGACCAAACAAAACATAAATCTTTTTAGGTATATATAGGGATTCTTCACACAAAGAACTCAGCCGTCTACCTTGAATTGCAACAGAAAAAAATAACATCTTCCCATAGCGTTACGGAATGACGGACGATTGGACAAAGTTAATTATAAGGTAGTTTTGCGACTAAAATATAGTACCTACAAACCGACACTACTAAAATTCAAAATAAATGTACAAACCGGATTGGGTCATCTAATAAACAGTTACCATATCAATCAGTCAATAAACTATGTACAATAAGTGCAGTCAATAATTTTTTTTTGGTGGAATATTAGTGCAGCTACTGTAAAAAAGGTAGTTAAATAATAATTAGTTTATGAAAAAGTAATTTTATGGTAAAAGATCCATCTAAATCACATTTGAAGTTCAAAAATTTGCTTAGAGTAAAATTTTTGTTTTGAAGACGATATTATTATATTTATAATATACGCAGCATTTATAACAACTTAAAAATCATCATTACACGACAACCAGTGGACCGATTTTAGATTGGTCAACGGATTTAAATTTATTACGACCAGGACTATTTTTTTGCCACCTTGGACGACTAAATCGGTCAAGGAATAGCCGGCTATGGTATTTTTAAACTTTACTTTTATTTTATGCAATTATTATCATGTCTACAACTTTAAAATCATCGTTACGCGACAACCAGCGGACCGATTTTAGATTGGTCAATGGATTTGAATTTATTATGACCAGGACTATTTTTTTGCCACCTTTGACAACTAAATCGGCCAAGAAATAACCGGCTACGGTATTTTTAAACTTTACTTCTATTTTATGCAATTATTATCATGTCTACAACTTTAAAATCATCGTTACGCGACAACCAGTGGACCAATTTTAGATTGGTCAATGGATTTAAATTTATTACGACCAGGACTATTTTTTTGCCACCTTAGACGACTAAATCGGCCGAGGAATTAAACTTAACATGAAGAAAATGTGGGCCGATTATTTTAATCAGCCGAATCTGGCCTAAGTTGGCTGATTTCCGGCCAGCCGATAACGAAAACAGCTTGCTAATACTGTTCGAATTTGGTTACACTTTTAAGGGAAGGTTTATAAATGTCTTAGGGTTGGTTTTAGGCTTTGTTCCTGACCTCCATCAGACTCCCCAATAGGATAAGGATCAAACAACTAATATTCTAATATTATAGCAATCGTTATATGCGTGGATTGAATCATAACAAAGATATTAAAAACCGCATGAAGATTTAGGGTTGGCAGAGTTATAAAAGTTCAAAAAAATTTCAGATCAAGGATATAAACTTTTCAGATAATTGGCAATTCAAATTCTTATTTGTATCATAAAAGGTAATAGCTGCACTATCATTCCAAATGTTATAGCTATTTTAGAGAATATTGACTGCACTTAATGTACAAAGATGGATAAAATGGTAAACTAAAGAGTAGCTGCTATATTAAGAGAATAGGATAGGTTTAAATAATAAGAAATTGGGGGATGGGAGAAAACTATTGGAGGAAGAACTCATTAGTGGAAAGGGTTTAATTATTGAAGATTATTCAAAAGTACATCATTTTTTAATCTAATAAAAATATAATAATTATTCTAAACTAATTTTTTTATTTGAGGAACAGCTATATAATTCTGATAATTTTAAAGCATATCATACTCAATAAATATTTTGTATATTATTTGTGTATGTTTATAATTATATAACAAGAATCTAAAATTTCTTTTAAGCATAATAAAAATTATAACAAAATTATGTGTTTTCCAAACTATTTATACCTTCCTTACACCCTACCAGAATTTCTCAACCCTATTTTGAAATTCACCCACCCCAAATTCCACAACATCTTTATGAATATCTCTTAGGGTAAGGGGGGGGAAATTTCGGTTTTTTTTCGGTTTTTTTGAAAAAAAATGGGGTAAATATTAATATTTTCAAATGAAACCAAGACCAGTAGAAAGCTTACAGAAAGGACTATCAGGTCCTAAAAGGACATTATCCTAGGACTTTAAGAAGTTGGCCGAAATTGACCGCAAAAAAGTTACCGATATTTCTCCACCACCGGGGGAAATATAGGTAATTTTTTTCAACCTAAAAAAAAATCGATGAAAAACGGCCAAACGGCCAGTCGAACATAAATAATCATAATTAGTATAGGTTATAGGGATTATCCACAAAAAGTTTCATAATGATCGGACTATTCCTTCTATGTTAAAAATGAATTTTTTTGAAAGACGCGAATTTTCGATTTTTTTTTTTTGAAAAATTTTTTTTTAAAAACTTAAAATTAATATAAGAAAAAAACGTATTTTATTACTTTTTAGGCCTGATCCTAAAAAAGCTCACATTGAACTATAGATTTAGCCCAAAAAACATGAAAATTGATTAAAAATTGACCTCAAAAATTGAATTTAAAGCAAAAGTGTCATCTTTGCAAAAAATCTTGACTACATTTTAACCTTAAAAAAATCGATGAAAAAAGGCCAAACGACCAAACAAGCGTAATAAATCATAATTAGTATAGGTGATTGGGATTAACCACAAAAAAATTCATAAAGATCGGACTATTCCTCCTATGTCAAAAATATTTTTTTTTCAAAGGACCAGAAATTTTGATTTTTTCCTCGCAAAATTTTGATTCAAAAAATAAAATTAATTTTTTTTTGTTTTTTATCTGTTCTATTCATTTTTAGGCCTAATTCTTAAAAAGTCCATATGGAATAATAGATTTGACAAAAGAAAACATGAAAACATGACCTTAAAAGTTGAATTTTAATTTCTTTTGAAATTACCGATTTTTCCCCCGGCGCCAACTTTGGTCATTTTTGAAAAAAATATTAACCCGATTTTAAAGCTCTCAACGGATTTGGAAAAAGCGGGCAATTTCTAGTTCAAAAAGTTTTTCAGATCAGCTCTAGGTCTTACCAATTTTTGTGTAGGTCGATCTTTACACACCTACTAAAAAATTTTTGGAAAAAAAAAATTTTTCGTCCGACTTTGAGACCCAATAAGTACCCTTAATATTCATCTCACAAAAAATTCATTTTTTACTTTTTTGTAGGCAATTTAATAAGGAACAAATTTGCTTTTATGTTTTTTTCTGTCATTTGAAAGGAACATGGAGAAAAAGGTCATTTAATGAAGGTAGGTCGAAATTACCGAGAATAGCCCCTTACCGAAACTTCCCCCCCCTTACCCTAACAAATTTACTAGGTTTAGTCATATTTACAATATTTCAACCTGATATTCTGTTAATTCAAGATATTAGGTCAAATGACAAAGAAATTAAATAAGAAGTATGTTTTATAGAGCTAATAGTTGTTCATCTTATTGTAATAACTGAAAAGTGAACTTGGTTGTTTGCAGTAGATTTATGAAATAAAGAAACTTAAAACATGAATTAACTAGGTAAAGGTTTTGTTATTCAATTGTGATCAATTTTCAAAAAGTAAACCTTCAGTATGTTGTTGCTCAAAATGCTTTAAAAAAATAAAAGTGCCCAAAGAATATACAAGAGTGACATTATACTTCAGGGATAGATATTTCAATAAGAAGATTTACAATGTACATATTTTACAATATTCACAATACTTTTTAGACTGACATGTTTCACTACAAGACAATTTTAAAAAATGTAGTAGGCATTTTATGAAAAAGGCGTTTTTTGAGATAGGCGTTTTCTGAGATGGGCGTTTTTTGAGATAGGCGTTTTCTGAGATGGGCGTTTTCTGAGATGGGCGTTTTTTGAGATAGGCGTTTTCTGAGATAGGCGTTTTTTGAGTATAGCCACCGGATTTATATTCTTCCTACTTTAAGGCTAAGAAAAAGAAGATCTTAATGGACAAGATTATGACCATAATAATATATATACTGAAGATAATAAGCTGCAAGAGCCTAAAAATCAAGACTCAAGTCAGCTGCCAATACATGGAGAATCAGCAGCTGCCAAGAATAATATGTCGTTACTGCAATGTTGTCAGATCAATCAATGTTTTATTGATGATGCATGATAGGATCTAATTGGATGTTTGTTTCAGAGTGAACAAGAGTTTTTTTTTATCACAAAGGTGAGTTACTTCTTTATGCAATTCAACAAACTTGTGTTTTTCTTTATGAATGATAAATCCGAAAATATATTTAAATAATCATCCGATTATGCTACGAATTGTTTACAATAGTTTGCAATAGTTACGTGACTATTTACAATTAAACTGTACATTAAATGAATGTTTTTATTTAGCTAGCAGACGGTCAGAATAATATAGTAAAAGTCAGGTAGCAATGGTAGTCAGGGTTGTAAACTTCAAATTATTTTATTAGAATAAATAAACCACGTCTTGATTTATCGATAACACACTATTAAATGAACTCTAAAAATAACAAGAAATTTAAATGGAGAAAGATTGATCATCGTGCATTGCATATACATTACTGATTTGGCGATCCTAATGGAACCATGATCATACATATGCTAACGGGAAGAATATTTTTATATAAATAACAAAACACGGCAACCATGAAGTGTGAGGCTATTGTGACGACAATTAATTGGCGGGTCCAATAGTTAGCAAGTTTATGTGAAATAGTCAAATAACACATATTCAAACATGTAAAAGTTTCATCTATTTGAAGCCTGATTGGTGGAAATTTTGCTATTATATTGGAGAAATAGCTATAGATTATGATTGAACTTGGGATGGGTTAATGCTTTTTTAAATGCCTCATTGTTACTTTCCCTTTTACTAATAAGCCCTGATTTGCTATGTGCACAGCCGCTTGTTAACCGATAAGTTAGACGATGGACTTTTCTACAATTACCTCTGTTCTGCTGTAAATGAGAGTGGGGAGAGTATAAGCTGACTTGAACAGCTAGAAACATCCAGGCTGTTTCGTGATTGGTCCTTCGTAGCACTGAAATATATTAAGGTTTTATGTCTTTAACTAAGATTTCAATAACTCTAAATTAAGATCTACAATTTATAGAAGCTTCTAACAGTCCCTGGATTATTCTAGACTGTTCAAATCTTATAGGAACGCAACCGCTTGTTTTTATAGGTATGTACATATATTGTTAGATTTTGAGAAGTTTAACAGTATTTTAAAAATGTGTCGATACTCTTTTTCTTATGCACAAAAGTTGGTTTGGTTTTAGGTTTCAAATCAATATGCATAAACTAAATGCGAATCTGTCCGCAGCAAAGATCTCATAAATGGCCTTAAACCTACCTGGTCACTTGCCGTGAATTTTCATCCTCTTCCATTTTAATTATCTATCTGAAAAAAGTAATGTTTATGTAATTTTTTGAAATTAAATAAATATACTACAAGAATCAGGTACAAATTTAATAATGATTAGTTCCATCATATTAGGATAACAGAACTTACTCAACTATCTAATTTTAATTAGTGGATCTTCAAATCAGTTTAAAGTCTAGTCTAGACCATAAGGGTACCATGTAACCGAGTCAAAGTTTTTTTTAAGGGGAAAGGGGGCACCCAAACTCCAAAATTAAATTCTTTACACCGGACCTGGGGTAAAATTGATGTAGATCATTTGCTTGCTATTTAAATGCTCCTTTCTAAGCCATTTAAAACTTTTGTGAGTTATATTTCGTATCAAACTCAATAATTTACTCAAATGTAACCTCAGCCGCATTTATTTGATCTTCCAAACTAATTCCATGATCCTTATCAATATTATACATCTTGGGGAACATTGTTTCTAGCTGCTGCAAGCTGTAACATCCGTGTTTCTTGGTCACGTGCTTCTGAAGGTAATCTTTCCTGAAAATAAAAATGATAATTCTGTCGAAAAGTAGTGGGGTTTTTACAAAGTATTTTCTCGCATTCATTCGAAACCGGTGGATTAGAACCGGTTCTCATCCATACGAAAAAACTATGGATAGCATTGTATTATATCCAGTATTCTACGAATATTAAACTGGTTTTAAACTTATAATTGTACATTTTATATCCGCAGAAAGCCGTTTATGCGAGAAATAACTATTCTAACACTATAGGGACACACCACTAGCATTTAGGGTTTTGTATTGATCAAAAGTGAAGGAAGGGGGCATAAAGTAGCCTTTAAAAATTTAAAGACTTAAATATTAGAATAAAAAAACCTAATTTCATCCAATTACTCAGGCGAAGCTTCCTTTAGCAGGAGAACTCGATCGGTTCAGCGGAAGCAAGATCTCAATGGACAAAAAAAACTTTTTACAAATCATAACAAAAGAGTACACCTATGCTTCAAACTATGCTAGGATAAGCAAAGCAACTTCATATGAATTTACCAATTTTATACGAAAAACCTAGAGTTGATAAGTGAAGCTAAAGTTACATTCAGATAATAGATACAATTTTTCGATGATTTTCTAGATTTATAGTTTGAAGATGTTTTTGTAAGATTGATTAAATAAAAAGTGAAATACCTTGCTAAGCTAAGATAACAAATTGGACAAGTGAAAGGGACTTGTTTACTGTGTATTCTGAAAATCAATGTTCATTTTTATGGAAGCAAGAATAAATTAGCGGACTTACTATATAAATCACTTTGTCTCTCCATCCACTCCTAAGAAGGAAATGTGAAATAAATACATAAATATATCTTTAATGACCACTGATGAACAACATTCCTTATAATTTACTTCGTTCGTGTGTCCAACTATGATTATTGTCCTTCTCTTGTTAAGGATGTTATCATCCTTGTAATTATAAAAGCAATACTCTAAATTCAAATTAAATGTCCGTTGGTCAGAACCGTTTTGGGATTTGTTTGGGCACCATCTACCTTACTTTGTCCACCTGTCCATTAAAAATCTTGCTTATTATAAAATGAACTTTTGCCTGGAATGTCTTGTATATTTATTCTTCTGATGTGTTCTATAGCCACATGTAGAGCAGATATACTTGAAAAGACCCTGTAGATTAAAGTAAAAATACAGAAAAACCTTAGATTTTTTTCTTTAATAAGTTTAGGAAACTAAAGGTTAGGTCAAGCCTTCCAAGAGAAAAGGCCCTTTTTATTTGAGCCTTACCCTAGATTTTCGAACCTTTTACAGGCCAGGCTCTTTATAAAGCTTCGCCCATAGAAACTGAGGGAGGTTCAACTAAACGACAAATTTAATTTATTATGAATAGTATTCTCATTTAAGTTTAAAGATTAAAGTTATGTAATTAATAATTAATTGGCTGTTTTGTAAAAACTTTCCTGGTGTCCCCGCTCACATTTCTTCTGCTCCGAGCTGTTTCTAAAAATATGTTCAAATGAAAAAAAATTTCTTTATTGAATTAGAAATAGTCAATAAGGGAAGAAAGTGTTCTAGATTTATCTCACCGCAACTGTCTTCACTTTCAAAGTTATTTTTTACATCGCACACAATCTATGAAAGTAAATGCTATTTGTGTATGTGTAATTAAAAACATCTACAACGGCTGGTCCTAAAGATCCATAAAAGCGAAGCTCTGAAATGGTAGAACAAACGAACATTATAACTTTAAAAGTGTCAGAACTGAATAAAAAGTCTAAACAAAATTGTGAGTAAATTTGTTGCAACACTTCTAAAATACAGGAAACTGTTTAAGGTCATATTTACAATTTTAGAACTTTATTATAGAGATGCTTCGCTTATAATATTGTACCTTGTGGTAATAGAAATCAATATTCCCAAAATCAGATAAATAGGACATACAAAAATTTGTTGTCAAAAATTAAAAAATTATCATGTTTTATATGGACGTTGGGACTTTCTGGTAACGATTATAGAGTTACCAAGCTACCTAAACCGTACCTAATTGTTGTAGGAATCATCATGTAAAGTTTGAAATCGATAGTATAATTCTAACCAACTTAAATTAACGAAAAGAGCTAACTGTCCGCGACGGAAAAAGGTTTGCTTTATAGAATTGCTAACAACAAATATATATTTTTTCCTTTAAAATGCCTACCTGTATTGTTTATTGCATGTAGAGCATGGATAATTTCTCTCTCCAGTATGTCCAGTCTTGTGGTAGGAATAAGCACCACTATCTTTGAATCCCCGGCCACATATATCACAGAAATAACTAAGATAACAAAGAGAGGAGTTATCATTTTGAAAATATTTTTATAAAGGTATGTAGGAACTCCAAGAAACAGAACAGATAGCTAATTTTTTAAATTAAGAGACGAAATTTAAAGACAAACATCCAGCTAAATGGAGATTTTTTACAGGCATGAATTAGAAATGCATATTAAAAAAAAATAAAAACATTTATTTTACACAGAAAATAGCAAGAAATGTTCAAATCTTACCAATATGAATCTTTATTTTGATGAACATTTTTCATATGTTTATTAAGATCTTTAACTTTTTGATGGCATTCAGAACACTCATTCGCTCCTTTGCACATGGTTGCATGAATTGAATAGATGTATTATTACTTGTATTATAGGATGTTGCACCAGATTTGCAAAGTGATGTTCGCAGCTGGCTAAAATAACGAAACCCCCATCCACCCTCTTTACCCCATCCCCATCCTCCTACCGGATATTTAGTTGAAATGTACTTAATTATAATCATAATCATGCAATCATGTTTGCCTTTAGTATGAATTTTCATGTGTTTTGTGAGGTTACACTTGAGTGAAAATACTTTGTTACATACATCACAGTTGTGTTCCTCAATATTCTTTGATTTCCTGAAAATAAGAGTTTAGGTTAATATTTATAAGCAGGGTTTCGGATCCGCATTGATTGTATGCGGATCCTTGACAATAAAATAAAATCACCAAATTTTTCAAAAAAATTTTATTCTTTAATTCGAAGTCAAAAATACTTTTAATTTTCAAGTCTGAACCTAAACCTTAAAGATTGGCTTTCATCAAGAGAATGTCTGAGATTTTATATAAATTTAGGTAGATTTTTCCATTTTTTCCGCATTTTTTTGAGTCCAAGGATCCGGATCCGCATTTTTTTGCGGATCCGGATCCTTGGACTCAAAAATATGCGGATCCTTGCGGATCCGGATCCGAAACCCTGTTTATAAGAATATATTAATTAAGAATCTAGAATTGCGGCTATATCCCTAGAGACCTACAGTGGCACTTAAAATAAGGGGTAAGTCGACCTTTTACTTTCCATTTTAGCTTTAGAAAGGAAAAAAAATTACAGTGCATTTTTTCTCTTGGAATGGTTGAGGTATCCTTTCTAAAATAGTTATAAACCTTTTCTTAACCTATGAATAGATCAAATGTGTCAGTACACACAGACAAACGGACAAACATCATGTTACTTTTATATAAGGATTAGATCTTCAATTGCTAGACGACAATTTAAAACAAAAAACAGTAAAAAAATTATCTTTGAATTATTGACAATATTTTCAAAATTTGAATTTTTATTATCAAATATGTTTTATCCACATTTGTTATTAGTGTTTTACTCAAGAATATGATTGTAAAAATTATTTATTGAAAATAATGCTACCTTAATACAGATTTTCTATGAGATGTGTCATTTTGTTCATGAATTTTAGATTCATTTTCAAAATTTTCAGAAAGCTCTTTGTTTGTTTTATTATCTTCATTTATATTTGATGTCTCTGAGTAGTTATGGTCTAATTTGTTAATCCTTAACAACGACTCTCCTTAAAAAAGATAAAGATTTTTAAAAAAAGGACGACTATGTCTAATAGAAGCGAAGTTTAATTTCCTCACCCCTTAACCTCTTGTTGGTGGGCCTGTTATCCCTTTTTTCCCCACCCCCTAAAGGTTCAAACTTCACTGTCAAAAAACAGTGGACACCAATAATAAATTTATTATTACTTGGATCTTACACCAGATTATCATGTACTCTAATATAGTAAAACTTATAGCTGGTTTAAATAAGGACTCCAACCCTCTTATCCAAGAACGGATGAACGAACTGAACAATAAATTATATCCTGGTTAGCAACCTAAATTTGCGACCGTTTTTCCCCTGTCATAATATCCGCGTATGTTCTACATCTACAACAATACATGAAATTATCATTTTACCCTAAAGGAAATTCATTAATGAGAGACAAACATGTAAGAATGGAAGCTTATTAAAAAAAATATTAAAAGATATTGCTTTACTATTTCGCAAATTATTTAATTTGTTGATAACGAATACAGCATAATATTCTACACAATATGCCAAATCTTTATCCGTGCCTTGAATAGAAAGTAAATGTGTTTCTTGCTGGTTTAGATTTACTTTGGTTAGGGTGTAGTCTTTGTAAAATGGTTCTTCAATTATAGTTTCTTGTGGTGGAGCGTTTGAAATAGAAGCCTAAACAAAAGCTGTTCATTGTCTTTCTAAGGGTGCGATTTATAGAAGGACAGCTACTCTATATCTAAGGTTTGTCCATACGGTACAATTCTAAAGGAAACATATTTTGTTCAATAACGGATTTGATTTAATTCCCCTCCTCCCTCGAAAAGGACCATTTGGTATCAATTCTGATCAATAAAAATACTTTTATTTTTATTTGAAATTTCTACTTGCAATATTATTACATGTCAGTCACTACTCAACTAAAATAATCGTTGCGACGAAAGGAAACATTTCACAAAAAGATCATTTTACTGTCATATTTTATTTTCCATGTATTTCATTACTATTATTATAATTTTAAAATCTAAAACACTTAAATATAATATTATGTTATGTACTAAAAGAGGAGAAATCAATCAATTCAGCGACTATTGATATCTTAAGCTTATGACAAAAAAATATGTTACTAATTTATATAATAGGATATAATATTAATTACCTGTTTTTCTATCTTTACTTGGAAATTTGAATTTTCAGTCCTTGAACCGTTCATAATATTCTGGGTTACTTCTATAAGATCTTCGGTTTTTACATCACCTTCGTAGATTTCTTCTGTCGCCTTAATTTGCAGCTAATATGAAACGGATATCTAAAAAATTAAGACCAGTTTTGTCAGGTGCCAATGGCCCGAGGCTAACAAAACTGCTAAATATTAGAGGAAGTCAGGTGCGGTAAATTTACCATCTCGATTTTATAAAATCAACATATTAGTTATTAAGTAACTTGTTGCGAAGCTCTAGAATTTTTCGACCGTTATATCGCCACACAGTGCCTTTGAAGGTGCTTTGACTTTAGTGTCAGAACCTAAATAGGGACATAGTGCATTTCATTACCCTAGATTAGATAACTTCATTTCACTTTTCAATAAAATCTAAAATGCAGCGGTTTTTGAGAAAATTAGATTTAAAATTTCAATTTCAATTTTCACCCACTAGGAGTTACCGCATAATCATGACAAGAAAAGCAAAGATTAATTATTTAAAATTTTTAACAACTTTGCTTTTATAAAGTCAGTCATAAAACCTCTCTATATATGATTTATTTAAGGCTGAATTTCCGTGACCTTAGCAAAGCTATTGATAAAAATGGCCATTAATTAACTCACTTCAGGAGTGGTTTTATGAAGAACTTTATAAAAGCGAAGTTGTTCAAAATTTAAAATAAATAATCTTTGCATTTCTTGTCATGATTATGCGGCAACTCCCAGTGGGTGAAAATTGAACTTGAAATTTTCAAATATAATTTTCTGAAAAACCGCTGTATTTTAGATTTTATTGAAAAGTGAAATGAAGTTACCTAACCTAGGGTAATGAAATGCACTATGTCCCAATTTAGGTTCTGACACAAAAGTCAAAGCACCTTCATTTGCACTGTGGCCAATAGACCAAATATTTAGACAGACTACCAACTCTTTGGCACCCGACTTCAGTTTCATCCTAATGTTGTCACACGTATTATTAACAATACTTTTTTTACGGTTCAAGACATTCAGCCTAATAATGTCTAACATTTTCAACGTCTCCAGATTGACGCGAACAACTAGGTTGACCTCATCATGAAAATAAAAATCCATCAAACCCTTTGTTAAAATCAAACTAACACTGAACATTACCTGAATGTTGACAAGGATATGATCAAACCAGTGTTTGCATTGCGCGGAAATATTTGTCTTTGAATCTGGCTTTCCAACACAGTCTCTAAATAGTTATAACTTTATAAATGATGGAAATAAAACAAAATTATATAACAAAAAAATATAACAAAATTTCTAAAGAAAAAATACCTAATAATCACAGGAATTGTTATTTATCGCATATTAGTCTGCTTTTCGCGGATATTATAATAAGAAATTATAATATCAAAGCCAGTTTTGTGAGCCCGAGGGGCCGGACTAACAAAACTGGTATTAATCTTATGATTGATTGTTAAATATTCGTGGAAAATTGTCTCTAATACGATGCTATACATGATTTTTCAGTATGGCTGAGAACTGGTTTTAATCCAGCGGATTCCATCGGTTTCGATGACATAATTGAAAATTTAATTCTTACAATTAGCAATTTCTATTAATAATGATTATATAATGCATACCTACAATATAGTGAATTATATTTTTATGAGTGAGAGCTAATTTTGGAACCTTAGTCTTAGAGGTCTTAAGGATTATAATTTTTATTTTATACCTATTAAAAGTTGAACTTGCCTGTTATGATAAACAATTCTTCCATCGTCTTTCAAAATCAATAACTGTTGCATATCACTAGAAAAGCAGCATATTAAAAAAATCAAATTTTATACATAAACATTATTTCCAGTATTGCTTCGAAACCGATTACAATCCGGTGGATTAGAACCGGTTCTCAGCCATACTGAAAAATTATGTATAGCATCATATTATATCCAATAAATAGTAATAATTACTTTTAACACAAATCAATTTATTATAAACTCTTGAGTGAAACTTATACTTTCAAAGAGCGCCACTACTATTAGATGTTGTCTAACTTACAACGTTTAAATCAAACTAATAAAACAAATTAAAAATTAAGGTCTCAATTAAAGCAATCTGTTATGTTACTTAATTCTGTACTTAATTCTGTATAGATTAAGAATAAACATACCTGGATGAAAATTCTGTTTTAACCTTCAAAACAGCTGACTCTAAAAACCCATGACATTTTAACTCAGATGTTTTCATTTTTAAAATCTGATACAAATTTTAATTGTTTTTTTTTTGTATATGAACTTATATAAAAGTGAGAGATGAAAACCTGTTTGGTAAATGTAATTAAAATCAAAATACATTTGTGACAATCATGATTAGGTAATACAAATTTTCTTTAGGTGAAATATCTCTTACATTAAAAAAATGTAATCAATAATGCTAAAATAAAACAAACATATTTTATGGTTTTGTGTACTTCAATTGCGACTTTTTTCAAAGAAATCATATCATACCTAATTATCTAAAAGGAAAATGAAAGAAAATCTAAAAAATGAGTACAGTTACCCAAGTATAAGTATGAAAACATAACAAAAGAATGATATAAACATATTATAATATCAACTTTAAAAAAAAAAACTTAAAATAATATTACCTACTAAATAACAATACTTATATAATAAATGGAGTTCAGTTAGGAAACATACCAAAATTTACATATTATAGCTTCTTTAATAGGTATTATACAAGTCATAATTCATAATTATAAAAAATATCTGTAACTTATACCTAACTCTCCCTATCACTAAAAACCACCATTAATCTTTAAATTTTATAGTTGCTTATTCATCAATCGGCGGCCAAGAGTTTTGAAAATAATTCTTTGTTTTAACTGTGCATGTAAAATAAAATTATATATAATATATGCCTTTGAATTGAGATCTATCTAATTGAAATGCACGCACTGTATATCTACCACTGGCCTATGCCTGGTTATATTTCTAAGAGGCAGGGGTAACAAGATTCTTTTTATGTCTTGCTTGCACACCATGGCTGTTCAATTGTGATACAATTCCTGGCCCCTGAAAATTACACTGTTTAAAGATTTTAATGGAAATAATGAAAATATAAAAAAACAGTTATTTTTAAAGTTTTAATGCTGTATGATAAAGAGACCAGTAGGTTGCGGGTAAATTCCGTAAAGGTGTGAGTTTTAAGGTTTAAAAACAGTAGTAGAACGATAAAATTCACTAAATATGTTTATTAATAAATATTAATATGTAAATAAAAGAACTTTAGACAAAAAAAAGTTACAGCTCTAAAATTCGGCACAGCAGTTGTTTTTGTGGTGAACAATATGGAACTGGGAAGAAACGGCGGCGGAACCACCGCTCCCGCCGAATTTTTTTTGCCTTTTCTCGCCATAATAGACAATTTTCAATCATCTGAGATAAACTTTTTTTTTCATAAAAATTTCGCTTATATTTTCACTTGACACTTGTAAGATTTTACACTTGCAATTTTTTTTAATATTGACATGTTTGAAATATTGCAAGTGTCACGTGAAAATATAAGGGAAATTTTTTTGAGAAAAAAAGTTTATCTCAGATGATTGAGAACTGTCTAATTTGGCGAAAAAAAGGAAAACAATTCGGCGGGAAACGACGGTTTTTGGCGGGAGCAGCGGTTCCGCCGCCGTTTCTTCACAGTTCCATATTGTTCTCCAAACTGCTGTGCCGAATTTTGGAACTGTAACTCTTTTATGGGCTGAGATCATGCACGTTTTACTTTTGATTTCAAAAAGTGGCACATCCGCCTCCCTTCTTTCACATATTTTCTTACAAATATATCGGCATATGTTTGCAAATTCTTAAAAAAAAATTTGAATTTGAACATTCTACCATTTTAGGCTTTAAAATGCAACTGTATTTATTTACCTTGATGTTAAGCTTACAGACAGTACATCGGATGACAACAGCCTGATTTCTGCGTAGGTGACTTAGGGCGTGCTCAGTCATGTCCTGATAAAAAAAACCTTCGTTTTCAGGGATTTTACCTAAAACTATTTTTGGACCACCGAAACTAGCCCCTTTATTATTAATCTTTGAAGAAGAAAACGTATTTGAAGCCCATACAAGAGACAATATCCCCAAGAGGTACTAATCCTGCAGGGTCTTTCTTACCTATACTTCTGAGGCATAAAAATAAACATGCACTAAAATAATTCATTTAATTATAAAAATTGAGGTTTAGCCAAGATTACCCCCCCCCCCACCCCCTTACAATCCAATTTGTCCATCGCTGAAACAAAATTATATTATCAACTTAATTTATTTTGTCCTGTTATGTCTCTCTAAAAACATGCTTACCTTTAATGAACCAACTACTGTACAACCAGCCGTCTGACAGGCATAAACTTTTTTCCTACGTTTCACTGTTCGCTCTTCAACACTTTGAATATTTTGAATCTCCTAAAATAAGAGATTTATTTCAATAAAGAGCGTAGCATAGAAGGTTCACATTAAAAGAAAATAGAATAATACAGAGAGAGAGATAATAATAGGGAGTAGCGCACCCATGTCATAGTTCCCTGTCTGTCCAGCGGTTTCCGAGATCCTAAGCTGACAGTAAGCTTTGTAATTTCACCTGGCTTCCAGGGGTTGCCAGTTGTGGCTGTCTGTTATTTGAAGCTTGTGGGCTTCCTCTACCTAACCCGCCCCCAGCTGTTGTTGGCTGAGAGCGGGGCGTTCCAACTACGCCTGGTCCTTTTTGTTGCGTTCTTCTTCTTGGCATGGCATTTGTTGGCTTCTTAAACTAAATAATAAATCTTTTTAAAAAGGTTTTTTATCTAAATTCTAAATATATTTTCAACAATTTCCCTTTTTGTGGCACTGATATTTTATACAGGAAATGTACCTAGTATAGTTATTTATCGCATCGTATTATAGACAGGTTTAAACGGATATTAAAATAAAAATTATAGCATTAAAACCAGTGTTATTAGCCCCGAGGGGCCGAAGGTCCGGGCTAACAAAACAGTATTGATTTTTTTATTTTTATTTTAATACTCGTGGAAAATTGTCTGTAATACGATTCTATACAGGATTTTCAGCATGGCCGAGAACCGGTTCTAATCCAACGGAAAACTATTTCGAAGACATTCTGGTTAAAATTAATTTAAATACCTGATTTTGTGATGTTGATTGTTGAGGATTAATTTCCTGTATATCATTGGCTGCAGAATCAACTTGAGAAATTTCCTGTATATCATTCTCTTCTATCTCCTCTATTTCATGTTCTACTTCCTGTATGTCTTGGTCTTGAGCATTGTCATTGCAGTCAACCTTAAGTTTAATCATAACTTTTTTATCTAATACTTTTTAATCCATAATAGCTAAGATTTTTCTGAAATCAATCTTCAGATGTCCGAAAATTAAACTATTAAAGTTAGATAAAATATATTAGATAATAATCAAAGAATTCAAAGATCCTACCTCTTCTTAATATGGAATGTATCATTTAAAGAAAATATACCTCTTGAATATCTTGCTCTACTTCTTGTATATCTGGTTCAACATCATTATCATCCTGAGCATTAATCTGTTCATTTTCAAGCTCTTCAATTTCCATCTCTTCTTCGACTTCTAGCACTTGGACAGAAGGCTGCTGAAGATTCCTTGTTCCAGCAACGTGAAGACCAGACTGTTGGACATTTCTATTAGGAGCCAGCTGCGGTTGGCTACTTCTGCTACCAACAAAACCTGCCGGAAGTACCTGAAAATAATCAATGATAAAAATAGCAATATATATATTATATATCAGACATATAATAAACGCCAACTTTTCATTAGTAGCGAACTTTGTATTGAATATTTAAAATGAAAAAAAACTGTTTAACTAAGAAAGAAATTAAGTTAAGTTACTGGAAGCTGCATGACACTATTGACTATATTGTTAATGGACGGAAGTTAATCTGTAATATTGTTGTTAAAAAGAATTAAAGATATTTCTACCTGAACTTCTGATTGAACCGTCTGATTTGTTTGCAACACTTGAACTTCAGGTTGTGGTAATTGCTGCCGGCTCCCTTTATTTTCTGGCAAACAAATAACGCTTTGTTCCTCCATTGTTGGACCTTCTAACACTACAGTATCACAGTCCCTTAAAAAGATCTCATCAATTCACATGTTTCGTAAAATTATGCGTCTTGCTCTAAAAAAAGACGCTAAATTTTTCCATTTTCGTATCTACGGTCATTCCAGATAAAAACTAGTGACTGTGCCCCTAGCATCTATGGATTAAGTATTCAAAGGGTTAAGAAAGAAAAATAAAAGTAAAAAATTAAAAATAGCCTAAAACCATCCCAGACCGACCAATGTGAAGCTTCCCTAAAATAAAGAAATAAATCGGTTCAGTAGATATCGAAATCTTAAGCTACAGACAAAACTTACTACTTTATATAATAGGATATGCCAGAGATATATAATAAAATCTATCTGTTATTACCTCCTTCTTCTGCTCGGTGAAGAAACATTTGTAGAACTAGGTCTTGTAAATCCAGGTATTCGGTTTTCAATAACATTTCCTGTTTGAACAACTTATAAGGAACAAGTAGATATTTAGAGAACGCGACTCTAACAAAACCTTATTATAAGATGTTAAAATTTAATTGTAGAACATGCTGAGCTAAAATATTACCAGTGCAGTGGGATAATTTGATAAATTTGCCCATACACATTTCAATCAAACAAACAGTTAGAATCCTTATAATAAAGTAACAGGATGTGTGTTTGTTTGTGTCTGTCTGTGTGTACCGAAGGATCTCGCTAACCGCTGAACCGATTGGGTTCTCCTTAACAGGGTAGCTTCTCATAGGTCCCGGGAAGGTTTATAACTATTTTGGGGGAGGGTACCACCACCCTCCAAAGAGAAATCGCCCCTAGAAAAAAATATCCCCCCCATAAAAATTTAGTTTTTTATCTTTTCAACTTAAATTAAAAATGAGAGGGGGTGGGGCACTCCCCCCCCCCATAAAAAAATTTTCCTTCCCTCAATTTTTTTAAAAAAATCTAAAATAAGAAATTGGGTTATAAAATTTGACTCTCCCTCTCCTCAAGTGCCACTAGAGGCCTCTAGGGGGCGTATCCGCTAGTATCAATTAAAGTATTGTGTGTATTTTGTATATCCAAATTCAGAAAGTCGAAATTTCATTTAGTACAAAGGTATGACACCATGTTAAATACTCCATCCATAAAAATATTCATTATCATCTAATACAAGTCTTTGAAAGTATCACTGCATTAAAAGTTAACAATATTTAGAAATATATTAAACATACTTTTACCAACGCGTTAGGTAATAACCAAATTACAGAATAGCTTCGCTACTAGTAAAACTACTTGTTCCCATATTCCTGAATTAGATTCAATGATTTCCAGATCTAGAAGTTCAGGTGACTGTCTGGTATACGAGAAAATTCTTTATTTGCAAATAGGGCCAACCCCTCAATCAATAACGAAGGGATGGAGGAACGGCATTACCAACCAAAATATACCAAATTATTTATGTAATAGTAAGTGCTTTGAACAAGAAAACATGTAATATTTCGTTTAATAAGCTTGTTTTATAACAGTTAGAACTGAGAAACAAGGAAAAATATGACGGTAGTAGGCAATTTCGTATCTTTGTACTTTCGGTGCTTTCACACAAAGTGCTTATTGAGCATAACCCCCCTCTCCTCTTTTTATAATCTAAATAAATTAAAATTTAGGGGGGGGGGGCGGCCGGGGAGGTACTTTTTCCCTATGACTGAATGAACATAACCCAGACTGATACAACGAAAAACTACATGCCTATGGATACATTTATATTTATATTGAAATTCAAAAGGTGGGGGGAGGTAGGTGGGAGAGGAATGGTCCAATTTGCATGACAAGGAATCTTCCCTGGGAGACTGTTCCAGATCAACAACCTGGGTTCCATCCGTGTCCAGAGGACTCAGGCTTGTAAGTTTGTCCTGTTTTAGTATCAATACTTATAACAAGGATAATAAAGAAAGAAAACTTTAACAAAGATCAAAATTTGGATGCTGCACTTTTTGTGCTGCAGTAGCTACGTTTTTTTGGTAGAGAAAATATTAAAAAGAAATTACATTTCTGGAATAGCAGCTTGTTAAATAACATATACTCCATTGAAAGTCCATAACCCTTTATAATTAAGGATGGCTAAAATGATCCTTAGATCAGACCAAATAACATTTTCCTCATAAGGAAGACGGACAGACCAACTGACTACTAAAAAAAATATTGATATTAATACAAGGTATTGATTCCTTATGAGATTGACTAGAAATATGGGCTAAACCCTGCCCAATATCCACGACTTTGTCACAAGGCAAACATTTGTATTTTCCTTTATTTGTAAATATTAGGATAAGCTAATGCGTAAAAAAGTTTTGACGATGTTTTAAAAGCTGCTTGTTTGTACAACCCAATCAAAAAACCAATAAATAAGTTTCCAAAGTGTTTAAGCCAACTAATGAGATAACGTGCTAATATAGGGTAGTGCGGGGTTAATGCGGTCATTGGGTCAATTCCGGTCAAACGACCAACTTTTTAAAAACCGTTTTTTACCGGTGTTCTAAACGTTTGCGAGAGATCTTCAGAAAAGCAAAGTTGTAGTTTATTGCCTATACTTTCATTTCTTTCTTCCGCAAATTTTTGTCAGATCACTCCTTCTATGATTTTTTTGCCCTCAAAAAGTTGCAAAAAATTTGCAAAAAAAAAATTTCAAAATAGGCCATGTTCAATCTAAAATTGTGAAACAATGGTAAGTCCTATCGACCTCCGGGTTTTTGTAAAATGAAAGATATGGCATTCATTTATCGTTTGCAATTGGAGGCGTTGTTCTAACTTGATTTTTTCATAATTTTTTTTCGTCTAAAAAAAATGGTCTATTCCGGTCACTTTTTTTACTTTTTTTTATTACTGTATTTATAAATGTATAATACCCTAATGTTTTTTTCAGGTGATCTGGAAGCATGAACAACCCAAATGCATGACCTAAGCTTTAATCATTGCCTTGCCTGCTTGTATTATACATGTTTTGTTGCCTAAGCTTTTCAAATTGTAAAGACATCTAAAATTTTTCAGACACATTTTTATAGTAATGGGAAGAGTATATCACCCAAAGGAACGCCTTAAATATTTGCATGAAGATCTAACAGCTGCATTGGCTCATGTAAGAAGGGGTATGTCTATTAGAAAGACCGCTAGAAGATTTAAAATTCCATATGAAACCCTTGCATCTTTTTCGTATAAGAGGGTGTTCGCGATTTTTGCGCGGTTTGGATTTTTTATGTCAAATCGGCTAGGATTCAGCTAGAAAGGTGTTTAAGGTGTCTATAGAAAGCTTTTTGCATGTCCTAACAAAAACTCCCAAGGATATGGGTTCTATCTCCAAGATTTAGAGTACATATTCAAGATTTTGTATTTTCAAAATTCTTGTTGCATAAAATGTGTTGAAATATTAGAGTTAGACCCCATATCATTTCGAGTTAATTGTCAGGCATGTAATTTTACATTTTTAGACACCTTAACCACCCTTGTAGGTCAATCCTAGCCAATTTGAGACAAGAAAAAATGTATCAAAAACTGCTGTCAAAACTGACAGGATTTTTAAAATTAAAAATTTTTTGGGAAAAAATCACTTTTTTCAAGAAATTCCAAGACCTGCGAATCAGAAATTGCCTCTAATTTATGTATAAAGCTTAAAAAAACCTAATCATATAATAAAAAGTATGATTTTTTAAAAAAAGTTTGCATGAAAAAAATTGATGTTTTTTTTGCGATTTTACCGACTTTTTATAATGGAGAAAATGTGGTCAAAAAATTGTCTGATCTGCATGCGACTAGTACTGTTAGAAAGCTAATGACCTCAGCTTTCTACTCATAGTTTAAAATGTTAAAAAAAATATTTTAAGGGGGTGTTCCACCCCCCCAAAGTCAACTGACCGAAATAGCCCCACCGGTGGGGTTATTCCGGTATAGGCCAACCGCCGCCCTTTAGACCGATTTTTGACCGACTTCTAGTTGCGAGATCTTAATGGGACCAAGACAGGCTTCTTCGTTATTGCCATATCGTTCATTTGCACTCTTAAAAACCGGAAAAAGTTTTTGGGAAGTATGTTTTTTTTTAAGTTGAAGCAAAAAATTTACCGGAATTACCCCGCACTACCCTAACTTTAAGGTTTATTATAATAAAAAAAATAGATGTCCTCTCCTTCCCAGTGTAAACACCAATCTTTTCAAAACTTTTAATTTAATTTGTTAGCATACACATAGCTTATCCTTTAGTCCTGCCTTTAACACAGCCACCCGCATGATTAGAAAAATATGTTTGGGAGAGGAATACAAAGAGACAGGTAGTGCACTGATACATATATCTGCTGTTGAATTTGTTGGCAGGTACGCTGCAGAAAATATTGACACAATTCTTGTGTTTGTCTGAGTGGACATGCTTCCTGAAGGCCTCCAGAAGTAGGGTCCTGCCCAGGTGCTGGCCAGAGAGTAGTAGCTCGTCACATGGACCACATTTCAGTTCATGACAGGTGTCCTACATTATTTAATGATGACAGTTTAGAAATTTTTTTTAGAAAGAGGGGCGGGAGTATAAATATTTTTAAAAATATGTGTTTTTAAGACATTAAAACAGGAGCAGAACGCAAAAAATTTGGCATGGCAGTTGCTTAATAATATAATTGGTGGATTTGTGAAGAAACAGCGGTCGAACTGCAGCTTCCACCAATCAATTTTTAGGGTAAACAACATGACATAAAACACCACGATTTAAATGGAAAAATTGATATAAATATGTAACGATAAAAATGCCTTCAAATAAAAACATAACGGGGTTAAGAATTAACAATGAACAGTAACACTCGTAGTATAGCTGTGTTTAAAAAAAAAATTCTTACCTTTACATGAGAATTGATAGACTTGAAATTATGAGCACATTTACAGGTTTCACAGGAGTAATGCTGACAAGAGTCGGACAAGCCGTACAGTTTTGGGTACTTGGCAGATTCTTGACTGACCATGAACACGTGTTTCTGACTGTTTATATGCTGAGAGAATACTGAAGCACCCTTGTATCATGGAAAAAAAGATCAGACGGCTATCTTAAATAACAGCTAAGAAAACAAACGTACTCTAACCTACTGAGAAGTTTAATTCATGGTGGTGATTTAAGCTAAATTTAAGAAAATGGACAGCTTGTAAATCTAAAGTAAAGGCTTGTAGAAATAATTACATGTTCAAAGCCATTATCTTATTAACTACCTAAACCTAATAGAAATCGTAATATTACATTGATACTCTTAATGTTAATTTTCTCTATTATTACTATATCTGTTTTTATCAGCTTGTTGCATCGCTATTAAACCTTAATTCTATTCTTTTATATTTTATTCCATTCCTTTGACTGGTTACAAAGCTTGCACTGAAAAACCGGTTCTGAGGATTTATTATTCTGTTTATGACTTATGTACTCATTTAAATGTCTATCCAAAGAGTCTAAATCTTTAAAATACAATGAGCACATCTCGCAAGAGTATCTAAAGGTGAAGAACAGCTGTTTTGTGCTGACAAATTGTTGGGCTTTGGTAGAGTGTTCCACAGAGCTGCTGTGGTTTGGTAGGGAAGCTTCCCCTTGGTAGGAATCACAGCACAAACAACGTAAACACACTTCGCTACTTTTTTCTTTGTGAACCTTTTAAATACATTTTTTTATTATTCAAACATGTCCAGCTCAAAGGATAAATAATGTCACATAGGAAACAATAAAATACTTCTGAACCACTTTTTAAAAGGGAAAAAACTATAAATTTTCATCAGAAATTATTTAATGACCGATTGCACTTTTGTTCGCAACTCAGCTGCGAATTTTTTTGAGGGGAAGGATAAAGGTTAGAGGCGGCCGGGTGTGACACTTTTAGAAACCAAAACTAAAAGTCAAAGGAACTAATCAAAAAAAGTTAAGTTATAGCACTGAAATTTGACAGGCCAGTTGCTTTAAAGAGATACAATGTGGAACTGTGAAGAAACGGAAGTTTTCGGCCAAATTTTTTAAAATCTTTTCATGCCAATTTAAACAATTTTGAAACATTTGAGTAAAACTTAGTGATTCCAATGCTTGGAATTACCTTTACTTTATCCAGACAAGAGTAAAAACGGACCTGACAAGACAAAACTCTATTTAGTATCATAAATAAATGTATTCCTGTTGTAAATGATAAAACTGGTTTGCAAAGCTAGCAGCAAAGTTACAGTCTGTACAGTGAAAAACCGGTTCTTGTCTTATACCATGCGTCCCCAAATGATCCTCAAAATTGGCCTGTCATAATGTATTTTACAAAATTGTTCTTAAAAGAAAGACTAAATGAAAATCAAGGAAAACTATTCTTACCAGAGCTGGATCTTTAAATCGTTTAGAGGTGCGCTGAACCGGGGCGATTCATTTTAGCGCACCATCAGATTATTAATACCAATCTTTAAATCGAATTGGCATGGGCGATTTAGCGCGGCCAGTGGCGCGGTACCAATTCGCCAATGGTACTCAACTAGTGGCATTGCCGTGCTAAATCGGGGTGAATCATATTTAATAAATAAATATTTTTTAAAAATTAGTTTAATATTTTATTGCAAAACTATCATGAAAACATTTTTATAGTTATTTTTAAAATAAATTATATATTGTTTTATATAAAACACCGTACTGACCCGACTTAATTTATAAAATTGTACCAGCACGTATGGATATGTTATTGAGTGTCGCCAGCGATCTAGCAACACTGCGCCGAAAATCTTTTTAAAGATCCATGTAAAATGTGGCGCACTATCAGCGCACCTCTGGTTCACCTCTGAATCGCCCCGATTCAGCGCACCATCAAAACGATTTAAAGATCCAGCTCAGTATATTATATTTTAGAGACGGATTTATAAAGTGTTTCAGATGGCGGGGAATGGCTAATAATGTATAATTCTGTAATTAAGAAATTACGTTTATCATACCACTTTAATTACGCTATCTTAACTATCTCTTTGCAATGATTTTAAAAGTGTCATTCTTACAAGACTCACGAGATCTCCACAAAAAAAACTTAGCTTTTGAAAGATAAGAAGTTTAAAATAGAATAATTTTGTAAATTGCCTGGTTAAGACAAACTTTATGACAGATTGGACACTTGAGCACCATGTTCAGAGCCATCCTGCGCTTCTGCTGGTCTACCCGTTGAAGATGTAACTGAAAGCAAAATGATTAATTTTTAAAGTATCAATTCTTTTAAAAGAAATATACTACCTTTATATGGGACATAGTAAACTTAATTATGTAAATGTAAGTGAGCGTGTTAACTTTCATCAACCTATACAGGTCTCTCCTAAACATAGCCAAAGTGAAGACAATCGATATATTATTACTTGGATGTTGCACCAGATTTTCATGTACTCTGATAAAGTCATGCTCGCAGCTGGTTAGGCTAAGGTAACGATACCCCCCATACACCTTGGCCCCATTCCCTCCACTCCTACTCGATGAACTAACTGATCAATAAATGGGGTCCATATTAGTAAGCTAAATTGACCTTAAATTTCCCCTGTTCGTCAATATATCCTATATTCACGTAAAGACTATTATTGCTGTCAAGTGTTAAGTTAAATTCGAAATAACATTAATTATCATCATATGCCACGACCTCGTAAAACCAAGTTAGGTTTATTTACAATCAAAAGCAAATAAATATATATGACTTCTTTTTATGAGTAAAGGTAAGCAGCTGTTTATTAGATCTTTTATACAGAGGCAAAAATTCAGCTTTTTACCTGAGAGACACTGTCATTAAAATCAATGTCAGTACCATTATCCCCGGGTCCTGCCAACAGCTGATGGTTGTCCCCTCCTGTTCCAGGTATATACTGTCCCAGATCCTGCTTGCTGATACACCTACAAATTGTTGTGATAAAATCAAGGTACGCGGTTGGACAATGACCCCACCCCCTATCTGTCTAGTAGGTATAGATATAAAACAGAGAAAGAATAAGGAGGAATCATTTACCAAAAATTCCTTCAATCCACTCCTTTCCATGAAGGAATGACAATGAACTATAAATTGAATTACACCCCCAGTTTATATCAACAAAAATATTCCTTCTGTAAATAAATGGTGGAAAAATTTGGACCACTCAATCAGATTTTAGTACTCTTTGAAGTGTTAAGAATTGGAATAGTTTATTAAACTTTAGGGGGCTAGTAAAATTAACAATCCAATGTCCCCTCCCTCCCAAAATATTAACAAACTTACTTATGAAAGAAAGCCATGTGTTGTATAAGTTTAGATCGCCTGTCATGTTGGCGTCCACAATCCTGACATTTGTACTCGTTCTGACCCTGACCTCTGCTCATAACAGATACTTTTATAAAGCTAAGGGCTTTGTTTTCTAAGATAAAAAAAATGCCTAAAACCAACCCGGGACCTATAATAATATGAAGCGTCCCTAAATTGTAGAATTCAATCTTAAGCTTCACAAAAAATAACCTTATCACTTTGTATAAGTAATAGGATAGCTGGTCTTATATGTATGTGATTTTTAGAACCTAAGAAAATAACCCCCCCTTCCATTGCAGGGTTGGGGGTTGGTGATATTCTTAATAAAAGTAACTTTGGCCCTATAGAAGCTTAAATCCAAAGTTAGCTCACGTCTCTCTTAAGCTACGTTATATCTAAAAATCTATAAAGCCATTACTTATTTGTCCTAATATAAAGTGTTTCTTGGTTTTGTTACTAGAGAGTCTTTCTTTCAAATGTGGTCAAAATATGTACCTATTGATTGTGATTATACCTCATCATTATAAGAATATTAATACAAAGTTTTAAATCGATAGGAGTATTTTAACCAAATACAAAGTATATGTTTCTTGGTCTAGGAATATGTGATAATCTATCTTTGAAATGTGTGCTCAAAATGAAAATTATTTGTGATTATACCTTAATGTTACAAGAATACCTATCTATACAAGGTTTGAAATCAATAGGACTATTCTAACTAAGTATCTGTTCCTTGGTTTTGGAATATGTGAGAATCTATCTTTGAAATGAGTGCTTAAAATATGAATATTTCTTTCTTCATCTGAGGAAAAACTTTTTCCACATCGACACCTTAAAAAAAGGTTTATAACATTCATAAAAGCAAAGCTCTAATATTAAGTGGCAGGACAAACAAAATCTAACACTTGTAATTGTCAGAACTTAATATACAGAATAAACATTTACATTTAAAAAGTATAAAAAAAATAATATGTTAATAGGTTTCACAATTGTTTTAATACAGAACACTATTTATGAACAATCATACTTACATTTTTTTGGACTAGGTTTTGTTTATAACATTGCACCTTGTTGTCCAAGGAATCACTATTACGAAAATCAGTTGGAGGGATAATTATATCATATAAAATTTTTGAGTTAAGTAATTATAAAATGACATCTCATTTGAGGGCAGGCTCAAACTTGTGTGTGTACAGACACATAACCCGATTACCTACAGAGTAGCTGCGTTACTAAAACAATAACAAAATAAATTATATGTACCCTACCTTATAACATCAATATCTAGAACTAAGGCCTGTGATTCTCTAATACACCGATAAATCTTTTCTTCTTCAATAACCTTAACAATATTAATAATAAGTGTATTGTAAAATATATACCTATTACCTGGACTCAATAAAAAAAATACTTACCTACACTTAAACCATAAATATATTTTTAGGTTTGAGAATTTACTACCTAGTTTTACTTAAAATACAATCGACATAATAAAGCATAAATAATGGAAATTAGGACGCCTTTTCAAATATATTATCACTCAAATAATATACAAGTGTGTTCTATGGATGTATAAATGCCAGTGTATTTACTAGCTGCTTCGCCCCTAGCCTCTAGGGGCTTTGCCCCAAGAGGTGACCAAAAAAAATTTAGGCAAAATTCGTAAAAGGACCAAGGAAACCTTCTGCATAAAAAAAGGAGCTAGGAAATCTTCTGCAAAAATAAAAGGAGCTAGGAAATCTGCAAAAAAAAGGACCAAGGAAATCTTCTGCAAAAAAAAAAAAAAAAATTGGGGGGGTGGAAATTTTCATTTTTGGTGGGGGGGTTGGGGGTGTCCCACCCCCCTAGAAAATAGCTTAAAACCACCACAGGACCAATTGGTAGATACCCTGAAGAGTAGAATCCGATCGGTTCAGAGGTTACCGAGATCTTAAGGGACGGACGGACAGACATCAAGCTACTTTGTATTATAGATGACATATAATTGTAAAAGTATGGATGTATAAATGCCAGTGTCAGATATATTTTTGACATATGTATAAAAATATTGGATGTATTTATGGCATGAGAATCAATTTTACTGTGATTTATACAGTAAAAATTTAGTTTGTCATAAATACATTCATTGCACTGGCGAAAACACATCCACTGTAAATTTGCTGGATGTTTAAATGGCAGTCCCCCTATAAGGTATTTATCAAATATGAAGCCAGAATGCATTACTTTATAAGAATACTTTATCGACTGACCGACACGAAAGACTTATAGATTATTTTCTCTACGTAAAAGAATGATCATACCGAATGTATGGAAACAAGATGATATACAAACTGCTTTCTAAAATAAAACACATTTATTCATACAATAATGACACTGCCTTTAAAGGAAGCCTGCAAGAAATACCACGCTTTAACTGCTGAAAGACTGCCGCAAGTAGACCCAATACCCCAAATTTGAAGCCTTCAGCTTCTATAACAAAAAAGTTCTAGGCATTTTAAAATGACATTTTATGTACAATGAAAATTTTGAAAGAATTGCAATGCTTATATTGAAAACTTTGAAATTAAACTACGTGGCCTAGAAACAAAATTATAAGCTTATCTTTGTCATAAATTTAGGTTTCCAGTAACTAATTATATTTTTACAATAAAAATACCCATTTTTATAGTCAAAATCATAAAAAAATTAAGTTTTACTTGCGTTGTACCGAATGTACTGTAGCCAATAAGAAGGCTGAATCAGCTTAACAACCAATCACAGCTAAGCTTGTATTAGTTTACCCCTTTGTTTCCGCTATGATTTTCGTTTAAAAATGCAATTTAAATCGATTTTTTTAAATAGATTTTGACTATGAAATGTGGTGTTTTTATTGTATAAATGTAATCAGTTACAGGCAATCTAAGTTTCTGACAAAGATAAGGTTATAATTTTGTGTCTAGGGGAAGTAATTTAATATTGTTCTTTCTTTTATGAGCATTGGAAATCTTTCAAAAAATTCATTGTACATAAAATGCTATTTTGAAATGCCTAAAACTTTTTTGTTATTGAAGCTGAAGGCTTTAAATTTGGGGTATTGGGTCTTCTTGTGGCAGTCTTTCAGCTGTTAAAGCGTGTTATTTCTTGCAGGCGTCCTTTAAACGTCTATTTCATTTGTTTTAAACTGTTTTTAACCCATTTTTTAATCATATATCAAAAATATACTATGACACCAGTAGAATCAGACTGCAGAGCCCAAATTTGAATTAAGTCCCCAATAAACTTTTTTGGGGGAATTTAAAAATTAATTTTATATGTTGCTGTGATCATTTTGACGGGAGCAAAGGCAACTTTTAGTTTGGGGTTAAATTGTTTCTTACAGAACAATTTTATATGATTCAGTTTATATCAATACAATAATTAAAAAACTCTACTCTGTTCAGTGGAAATATTTTTTTTTCTAAAACAATTAATTTCAGTGAAAAATTTAACATAATACAATAAAACACATAATGCTGAAGTCAAACCAATAAGATTTCTTGTTTTATTTCAATTATTTATAATTTCCGAAAGAGTGTTTTCACAAAGTGACTTATTTACAATGTAGTTAAATAATTTTTATTTAATTAAAATGTAAAGAATGAAAACTATACACGTAAAAGATGCATACTTTTTAAAAATATTTTAAAAAAATAAGTTTGAATAATCTTATTTTATATCATATTTGTATATGTGTCAAAAATAATTTTGTTGTATTGCATAAACATTTGTTGACATCTTGTCATGTTGACATCAAATTTAACCCTTTACAGCCAATTTTTATGTGTTTAAAATAGGTGAAAGAACACAAACATGTTAATGTTAATTTATTGGTATATTGTAAAGATTTAACTTTTTAGTGATTTTTTATAGTAAAATCATAAGGCCTAATTTTACTCTATACCAGAATACAATATTTATGAAGCAAAACACTCTAAAAGCTACGAATTTTACCCAAATAAAAAAAGACCTTTTGCTCTCGTCAAAATGACCACGGCAACAGTAAGAATTAATATTTAAATCCCCCCCAAAAAGTTTATTGGGGACTTAATTCAAATTTAGGCTCTGCAGTCTGATTCTACTGGTGTCATAGTATATTTTTTATATACGTTTAAAAATAGGTTAAAAACAGTTAAATAAAATCAAGTATTAGGGTCAAACGCAGGAGTGGACTCCTAACCTAACCAATTTTAGACCATCTTATAGTTTTTTTTAATGACTAACCCCTGCGGGGGGATTTTTTGTACATTCATATCTTCACCTAACATAATCTGTATAGAAATACTTAATTAAATTATTATTTTAACACTTCTGCGTTTTACCACACCGACGTTTGAAACTCTTGCGTTTGTCCTGGAACCGAAAAAACTACCCCTCTCTTTTTTTCAATTTATTTCAAAATAAGGGGATTTCTATGCTCGACTAGGCATTTTACAGGAAACCGACAGAGCTTTTTATTACTACCACACCCTCACATGTAGGAATAAATATATTTCCTGTCAGGATTTGCATAGTTATGACAGTTGCCACAGGTATAAATCTTCTGCCCCTCAGGTGCCAGCTCTTGGAAATCAGAAATCAGATGATCAATAACAACATGTTTCCTTGTTCAGTCAATGATATTAGGATTAAGCGTAGGACTTTAAAAAAAATGCCTTTTTAACATTATTAATTTGAAATTAGAATTACTGAATCCAAGTACTTGAGTAAAAGTTAAGATTTGTTTTAAAGGGCAAACCTTTTATTTAATCAAATGGATATAGGATATAATGAACAGGTGAAAAACTGTCGTCAATTTAGCATGCTAATATTAAATAGGGACCTCACTTATTGGTCAGTTCGTTCATCCACTAGGAGGGGAGGGGCTAAATGAGGTGGATGGTGAGAATCGTTATTTCAGCCAGCAGCGAGTGTTAATTTATCAGAGTACATGAAAATCTGGCGTAACATCCAAGTAATAATACATATATTATGTCTGACATCATTGGTTGCCTGATGGCTTCTTCTGTGGTAAAATCCTCGTGGCAAAGTTTACAACTCCAGTTGTGTAGAACATTATCTGAATCTCGAATAGGTGACATCGTCAATCCTAATCTCAAGGATAAGAGGTAAAGAAAAGTACATAAATATTTTATTGGGTTTTGAAAACTGCTGGTCCGAATTTATTATTCTTTCCAGGGAGGCTTTATAAGTATATTTGGGTGATTTTAGGTTATTTTTTTTCATCCGTCTCTCTCCGTTAGATGCTAGGGGCGAAGCAACTTGTGCAAAAGAAGAGTAAAAAATTTACCTGAGCTGGATCTTTAAATCGTTTTGATGGTGCGCTGAATCGGGGCGATTCAGAGGTGAACCGGAGGTGCGCTGATGATGCACCACAGCTACTGCTATTTTACATAGATCTTTAAAAAGATTTTCGGCGCGGTGTTGCTAGATCGCTGGCGACACTCAATAACATATCCATACGTGCCGGTACAATTTTATAACTTAAGCTGTGTCAGTACGGTGTTTTATTTAAAACAATATATAATTTATTTTAAAAATAACTATAAAAATGTTTTCAGGATAGTTTTGCAATAAAATATTAAACTAATTTTAAAAAATATCTATTTATTAAATATGATTCACCCCGATTTAGCGCGGCAATGCCACTAGTTGAGTACCATTGGCGCACTGGTACTGCGCCACTGGCCGGGCTAAATCGCCCATGCCAATTCGATTTAAAGATTGGTATTAATAATCTGATGGTGCGCTAAAATGAATCGCTCCGGTTCAGCGCACCTCTAAACGATTTAAAGATCCAGCTCTGATTTTACATACATTTAAGTTTTAAAAAGAAAAAGTTAAATGTTTTTTCAGGGGGGGGGGGAGTATTTTTTCCTTGGTGACTTTACTTGGGATGGTGGAGGCAACCTTCCCAAAAATAGTTATAAAAATTCCCTGGACCTACAAGAAGCTTCACTGTAGTACAAACACACAGATGGACATCCTGTTACTTTATATAACAAGCATTTTAAGCCCTGCTTGTTATTTCTTTATCCTTTCCTGATTCAATAAGTTCTCTTTTAATATCCTTCGATATGACAGATTTAGAAGATGCTTGGATAAAAGATTGACTCTCTTCTATGTAAGAACTTACATCTTTTAGATATTACAATCAATATTTTTCAAGTAAAAATTTTCTACACATGTGGTATGTCCATTCATATTTCTCTAACGTAAATTTAGTGATGTGAGAATCATGATTCAGCTTTAAAACGGATAAAGATTCATGTAACAATAAGGTATAACAATATGAAAAACTTCACAATGTTTAGCATTTTTTGGTGTAGTATCATCAAATGTTCTGATGAGTTCAAATTGTTGTTTAAAAACTTTGACACAAAAGTATATTATTTTGATTAAAAATTTATATTTACAAGGGTTGGTAACTTGTAATATTGTTAACAGTCTAATTGATGTACTTTTGCAATTTACAGCATTTAATGCTTTTCTGTTGTGTTATTTTATTTTGTCCTTTGAATTCAACAAAACATTTGATGATATTGCATATAAAACCATGGCGAAAACCAACTTTTTAGTCGATACACCAAATATAAACCTAGTATATTCACTAAAAAAATACTATGGATCAATGCTGGAAAGTGCTAAGAATCATTTGCTCTCGTTCGTGCATAGTTCCCTTAATTATATCAAAATCAATAAATGATTTGAACAGAGCCATTTGGGTTATTTAACACTTCCTTAAGAAATTAACAATAAAAATAATATCGAATGTTTGCCTGAATGACTGGCACTTGTAGAGTTATTTGTTGTTTTCAACAATTGCATCATATGTTCTCTAGCTTCCCCGTACACGTCCACATGTTTGCTAACAAAATGGCTCAACAGGGCCAACTTTTGAGAACTGAAATATTGATTTTAAGCAATAATTTTCAATTCATTTTGTCTCTGGTATAATTGAATCAATCAATATTAGCTTCGTTCTTGTGCTCCCCATGGGTTTTTTTATACCAAACTTTTTGAAGTAACTAAAAATCGGAACAATAACTTTGAATGTTATCTAAAAATAAAATTGATTTGTCCCCTAAAGCAGAAAATGTTGCTGTGTTGTTCATTAGTATCTCGATGAGAAGCGTGCTAGAGAAACAAAAAAGAGAGAATAGTTATTTATTTATTTCCGCAAATAATAAAATTTAAAATTTTAAGATTTAATAAGTATTGTTAGCCCTGTGGATACAAAACTGGTAAGTTTCAATTTTATGATTTTTATTTTAATATTCATAGAAAATTTTCTATAATACAATGCTATACATGATTTTTCGGTATGGCTAAAAACCGGTTCTAATCCAACGGATATTAATCGGTTTTAAAGCCATACTGGAAAGACTGTTTTAACCTACCTTTTCTTTTGAACATCTATTGGGCAAAGATGGCACACATAAAATCCTTCTGGTGTCTTCTATTCAATACAAAACCTGTTTGTGCTTATGAATTTAAAATAACTTTATTAACATTTTAGTAGCCAAGCTACTTTATAATTCCCCTTGGCCGCCAATGAGAAATTTTAATGAAGATTCCCTGTACAGTTTACTTTTTCCGCTGGTCTATCGCTCATGCTTTAAAAAACATACTACTTTTACCTCTAGGTAAAAGTTTCGTGTTATATGAATTTGACATTTTCTCTTTTTTACAAAAGAAAGTTACATCTGTTTGTCAATTCATGGCTTCTTTGTACATCGATTCTTATGGATATAGACATCCTTGTTTCACTTTCCTTCAATTACATTAATCTAAAGTTTTACTAATGAAAAAATCCTTTTATGTAAACTAAATTGTAAATTACGCAACAAACGCTGGAATATCTGTTGGAAAAAGACACAAAAATATTTCTTTGATAAAAAAAGAATAAGGTAGGACACTTTAAAGTTAGAATAATCACGAAATTAGCTTTTTCCTTAATATCTGGTAAAAGATTACTGATATGTCTGTCCAGAATATGCTGAATTATCAATGATTTATTACTCTCTTTATACCTGATTTTAAAAAATCAATTTATACTTAATACTTGCCTTGTATCCTATTATATAAAGTAAAGGGGTTATTTTTGTCTGAAGCTTAAGATTTTAATAACTACTGAACCAATTGAGTTCTCCATTCTAAGGAAGCAACACATAGTTTTAGGGATGGTTTTGGGCTATTTTATTTTTAGATTTGTCTCTTCTGTTGATTTTAGACTAATTTTCTTCTTTCTTACGCATTTGCATACAGAGATTCTAAATGTTAGGGACGTACCCGCTAGTAAAGTTATATGTAATGAAAATAATAAATCATCAGATCAGCATATAAATGTAAACAAATCTATAAAATTAGAAATAATGATAAATCTTCTATAACCGCAATGAAATTTTTGTACTTTCCTATAGACCAACGGCCAGGATGACATTATATCTATAACGTTACTGTTATAGATGAACTATGTTATAGACGGCCAAATTATGATTGGTTAAAGGAATTTTAAAGGGACATAATTAACAAGGTTAATTTCTCCTTATACAGGATTATGTTTGTTTTTATCAAGTTAATTCGAAAGTAATATTTTTACTTTTCTAGCCATTAAGACAGAGGACTATCAATTAAACCATAACTATAAAAAAACCTACACTATTAATGTTATAAAAAATAATACCTAAACATATTAATAAAATTGATTTTCCTGCATTTTTTACATTCATAAAGAGGCGTACTAACATAATGTGTTCCAAATACATCTTCTATTACCACACTAGTTGGATTGGTCGATACTTTAAATAAATAAAGATTCTTTACAAATGAGGGAATAAGGATATATTAATTTTTTATAGGTATTCCAATAAGCTCAATGACATCCAAGGGGAGGGATGGATGGAAAAGGGCTATTACCCCCTCCCCCAAACAAACAAAAAAAATACAAACGAAACTAAAAGTTTTGTGGGTGCCTTGGGCACCCAAAAAATGCCCCTTCCAACCAAAAAAGATTTTCGCTCCATGGTTTAAAGGACTATTTTTAAAAAAATAAAGTAATTTTTTGTTATTCCACTTCAAAAAAAATGTGTTTTTTACCCTTTCAACTTTTTCTTTTACTTTACATAGAATCTTTATGCCTGTCGTCCCTGGTGGCACGGAGGTAGATCTACTGGTTGTGGAGGTAGGAGGTATCGTGGTGGATTTACAGGCAGATACTTGAGATGTTGTTGGAGAATTTTTCCTAAATAGTAGAAAAGTTTTTTTTTACCTTGCAGCAGCATTAAATCCAGACTCTTAATTTGGAAAATATTTAAAATATTTTAACGTCTTTGGTTACAACGCGGTCTCGAAGCCATCACCAAATTGACGACGAGTGCAACAATCAAATTGAATCTTACCTAGATTGTCCAACAAAAGATCTTTTACTAAGAGCAAGAATATCATTATGTGATTCTACATCATCTGTTCCAACAGTGTGCACAAGATCATCTTGTTGTTTATCTGAGTAGTCACGAGTATCAAAGGCTGTATTGTGAGTAACAGGGGTGGTGACTAAACTGGATGCAGCTGAGCTAACCATTTTCTCAGTAGCTGGTGGTATAATTCCTTAAAAACAAATTAAACTTCACTTATGCTCCTAGTCCTAATATCATGAATGATTTTTTAGTATTTTGAGATAGGCGTTAGGATGAAAATGATAATCCGATCGTTTCCTTCTTCAGGTAAAAAAATTAGTTAGTATTCGTATTTTCTTTTTGGAGATCCCTGACTTGAACTCAAATAATACCTGGGGCACAGGTGCCAGAGGTGTAGGAGTATTCACTAGAGGAAGGGGAGTTTACACCCTTATCTACACCAGTCCCCAGTGGCTCAGTTGCTAAAATATGGGAGGGGGATTATTAAAAAAAATTGCTGAGTTGAGCTGAATTAAAACTAAAGTAATATTATATTATAAAAAATAGCAGGGGTGTATATTCTGCACAAGATTATTTTTTTTCCACAGCTGCAAAATATTTCATTTATATCTTTATTTAGTTTTTACCCAAAGGAGGGAGAAAAAATAGAAAAATATTTTGAGTTACTCTTCATATTATTAATATTCATTTTTTCACCCCTCCCACACATTTTTCGAGTTTTTCTCCAATGAGGGAAAAAATGTTTTCAGAACTCTTTTATTTTAGCAGAGGATCCCATGCAGAATATACACCGCAGAAAAATAGTTTAAAACCTTACCTTCCACCTCAAGACCCTCTATTTCAAGAAAAGATTCAGAAAGATTAACCAAAACCTGTCTAAACTTGGTCACTAATTTTTTCATTGCCAGCTTGATCCTCTGCCCGCCAGTCGCTTCTTTGTATCCGCAATTGATGTATCTATCTATTCTCTGCGTCAGCTGATTATGTTCACGTGACATGTGTAAACATACATAAATTTGCGCGGGAAACATCCTATCACATATGGGGCAACTGTCACTGGTGACGTCATTGAATAAGACTTTCTGAAAATTTTAGAATATTTATTGTTTATTTTTAAATTTCTAAGTTTTGTAAGAAGAGATTACCCAACCAGTTGAAATACTTGTTTTTTGATTGATTGATTAGCCATAGTTTCTTAAGGTTTGGACCTAAGTAAGTAGGTAGTCATGGAGTAGGCTGAGACACTTTTGTATAGCTACTAAGGCTATCAAGCTCCACGTTTAAGCACATTTTGACTTTTTGAGCTACTCATTATTACCTCACCCTCCCCGAGTATGGCAGGTGTCCCAAATTAAGTCACCGTAATGAATGACGCTCTCCGCAGAGGAGCTTAGGATAAGGGTAGTACTGATATTATGTACGTGACTATTGATTATCCAAACTTACTTAATAATCCCCTACTTACACAACCAGGGGAAGTTGTGTGATTGTTATTGCAAATGAGAAACTCGAGTCAATACATGGAGACTCTCACCACCGTAGATCAGTATGATTATTCCTTAAGCAAAATGTATTTGAAATTACTAACCTTAAAATGTTTTTCTATGACATGTTGAACAAAATCTGTCTGATTCATGTTAGTATCACAGATCTCGCAAGCAAAGGAATCCTTGGTAATGTCTTCAGAAGTGTCAGTATTAATATCAAGTGCAGTTTCCACAAATTCATCTTCTATAGAAGAAAATCTTTTTGAATCTTTAACATTGAAAGTTATTACTGAACAGAAAAAAAGCAATATAATTAGTTGTGTCTATCGTCCAAATTCTCCAGTACAAGGCATGAGTTCTAATGATCAGATGGAATATTTCATTGATAAAATATCAAATTTACAAGCAGCAATGTCATCTTATAAAGGTGACTCTTACATCATGTCTGACTTGAATTTAGATCTCCTTAAATTTGAATCTCATTTAAAAACAAATGATTTTATAGAGAACACTTTATCTAACGGGTTTTTGCCTTTAATTACTAAACCAACTAGAGTTACACATGCTTCATGTACATTGATTGATAATATTTTATCTAATTCTTGCAATAATACATTGGAATCTGGCGTTATTCTGAACTCAATTTCTGATCATTTCCCTATTTTTCATGTTATTTCTCAAATACAAAAAACAGAAAAGCCTAAAACATTTATCAGCAGGGATATAACAAGTGAAAAAATTATTCAATTTAATGCAATGTTAAACACGAACAACTGGGGTAATGTTCTTAATGAATTAAACCCACAAATTAGTTTTGAAAACTTTCATGAAGTATTTGATTGTGCTTTTAATTTACATTTTCCCATCAAAGAAGTTAAATTTAATAAAAATATTCATAAAATAGAGGGATTTATGACGGGAGGGCTTATGATTTCTAGACGAAAAAAACTTGAGCTAGGGACAATTTATTCAAAAAATAAAACACCAGAAAATAACATTGCATATACAACATATAGGGACATTTACAATAAGGCAATAAAAGATGCAAAGAAAATTTTTTACAGGGAACAACTTAATCAAAATAAAGAAAATCTAAGAAAAACCTGGCAAACTTTAAGACAAGTAATCTCAAAATCAAATGACAAGACATCGTGTATAGATGAAATAATTGTCAATGATACATCTTACAGTAATAATCATGATATTTCTAACAAATTTAATACTTATTTTACTTCAATTGCTGATGAAATTGCCAGCCAAATTAACCCTTCCCCACTTAATCCGTGCGACTTTATTCCTGATACAGACAGTGTATTTAAGCTAAGAGAAATAAATATTCATGTTCTTTTTAATTTAGTGAAAAAAATGGAAAATAAAAAGAGCTCTGACATGTTTGGATTATCAAATTGTTTATTAAAACAAATTATAAATAGTATTGCCGTACCTCTTGTTCACATTATTAACCAATCTATTGAAACAGGTCAAATTCCTTCACAATTAAAAATTGCTAAAGTTTTGCCAATTTTTAAATATAGTAACAGCTCTAAAATGGATAAATGTAACCCTGGCAATTATCGTCCAATAAGTTTGCTACCTATTTTTTCAAAATTGTTAGAAAAAATTGTATCTGAACAACTCACAAGATATCTTGAATTTAATCAAATTATCTATGAACATCAATATGGATTTCAAGCAAAAAAATCTACACTACATCCTATGATTCACCTTTTGAATTATCTAGGACAAGCAAAAAATGAAAATTTAATTACTATAGGGGTATTCTGTGATCTTGCTAAATGTTTTGATACAATTTCGCATACAATTTTATTAAAAAAACTTAAAAAAATTGGTATACATGGATTAGAATTAGAATGGTTTAAAAACTATTTAAGTAATAGAAATCAGTTTGTTTATACAAATGGCGAAAAAAGTGATTTATTAGGAATCAGCAAGGGTGTCCCACAGGGAAGTATTTTGGGTCCAATTTTGTTTCTAGTTTATATCAATGATATTAAAAATTGTACTAGCTTAATGACACTACTCTTTGCAGATGACAGTAATTTTTTGATATCAGGAAAAGATTTGAATGAGATAATTGAAATACTCAACATTGAACTTAAAAATATCTGTGATTGGTTTCGTTGCAATGAAATGTCTCTTAATCCAACTAAAACTAAATTTATGATCTTTAATAAAAGGGAGGATTCCATAACTTGGGAACAAATTAAAATTAAATTAGATTTTAATAATGAAAATGAGAATGATACAGACAAAATTAGATATTTGGGTTATATCAACCAACAGAGTGAAATTCCTGCAATTAAATTTTTGGGTGTGTTTATTGATTCTCAACTTAACTTTAAATACCATATTGAATATTTAAGGAAAAAAATATCTAGAAGTTTGTTTTTAATCAATAGAGTTAAGCATATATTATGTGAAAAATCCTTAGTAACACTATTCCACTCTTTTATAAATAGCCATTTATTGTATTGCTTGCCAGCATGGAGCTGTGGCTTAGAATCATCTATTAAGCCTTTAGTAGTTCTACAAAAAAAAGCTATTAGAATTATACACAAATCCGCTTATAACAGCCATACACCACCTTTGTTTAGGAAAATTAATGTTTTGCCTATTAAGGAGCTATCTATTTATACAAAACTACTATTTTTTTATGATTTTATTCGCTGGAGGCTACCAAATTCTTTTGATGGTGTATGGATTAGAAATAATCTAAGAAATCAGAGACAACTAAGAAATTCTAGTGAGTTTTATATTCCAATAGCCAAATTTAAAAAAATTGAAAGGTTTCCATTCTTTTCATTTCAAAGACTATGGAATAATTATTGTCATGAAAAAGATCTTTTAAATGAGAATATTCCTAAAAAAACATTTGCATTAAATCTTAAAGATGAACTTTTTAAATCTATATGTAATATTGAAGAATGTAATGAATGTACTTAAAATATATTGATTTGCCTGGATTTATTAAAAAACCTTACATTATTGATTACAGAAATGGTTTTAAAATTTAAGAAAAACTAGCCTTAAAATTTGTTGTAACCCTTCTTTCCTTCTCTTTTTCCCCTGTCCATTTAATTTTACCTACATTTATTTTGACATTATTATTTCTTATTTTTCTTATTAACTTAATGCCAACCTAAAAAAGGCAATGCAAACATCTCGGATACGCATATTCCTACTTTTAGGGAAGCCTAATCAGTGCCACACATAACATCTAGTGTTAGTCATGCAATTTAAATTTATAAATATTATGAAAAATTGTAAAGTACACCTGGTACTAAGCAGTAGCTTGGTGTACTATTGTATGTACTGCTTCGTAAGACGGGGCGTAATCTGTCACTGAATAAATGTTTTTTATGTTTTTTTTTTTTTTTTAGAGGACAAAGATAGAAAAACTAATAATATTTAATAGAAATATACATTGCATTCAAAGGTACTTTAAGAATCTAAAATTATTGTTCAATTAACATCACTTTAACCAAATAATACCTGAAATAAGTGAATGTTCTATAATTTCTATTTGTAATCACTACTATTGAGATAATGAGCGTTTAAACGAGGAACATGAGGGGACAATGGGCGATAAATTTACGTTAAAAATCCTCAATAATAATAAACAAAACTACACGTTCTGTACAATAAATTATTAGTTGAAAAGTTTGGACGTTACTAGGTTTAAGCAATTTCTCAGAATAAGGTAAAATTAACGTTTTACGCCATCAAATTAGAGAATGTGTAGGAAGGAAATCAAACATTAATTTACGGTCAACTGTCCCAGACCTACCTAAAAAAACACTCAGTATTTCTGTTCAATGTACTACAAAATGTTCAAGAAACTATCCATCCAATATAGCTTCCAAACCGATTAATATCCGCTGGATTACAACCGGTTCTCAGCCTTAAAGAAAAATCATATATAGCATCGTACACTCAGGTATTGTTCACACCAGATTAAAAGCAGCAATCATCGTTGCAATCCACAAAAAAGGCAGAAAAACCGATCCTAACAACTACAGACCAATCGCTCTCATAAATGCCATTTCCAAAGTGCTTGAAAAAGTTGTTGCTCACCAACTAAGAATGTTCATAGAAAAAAAACAATATACTCTCATGCAAGCAATTTGGATTCAGATCATTACACTCATGCATCCATGCAATGATTGCAACTATGGAAAAAATCGAAAATGATAAAGATAAAAAGCTGTCAACATCTTCCATCTTCATAGATCTTAACAAAGCATTTGACACTGTTGACATAAACATACTAATAACCAAACTCAAAAAAATAGGAATACAAAATACAGAACTCAACTGGTTCAAAGATTATCTAAATGGCAGAACACATACCTGCAAAATTGGAGAAAAATTCTCCAAATTTCTAGCTTCAAAAATTGGGGTGCCACAAGGATCAATACTAGGACCATTACTTTTCATTATTTATATAAATGATTTACCAGACATGATCAAATGTTTCATAAATCACAAAACAGGAAATTAATATTAAAATAAATGATATCATCATACAAACAGTTAATAGCAATCACATTAATACTCAAGAATCTTCTTTCAAATTCCTAGGATTTCTACTAGATGAAAAAGCAAATTTTAATAGCCACATCAATAAAATAATTAGCAAATTAAACACATGCAATCATTTACATTACAATCATTACAAAATTGAAAAAATTGAAAAAAAAATTTCTAAGAGGATAACGCCAAAGCTTTAAATACAATCACTACCATACAAAAACGTATCATTTTAAACATACATTCATCTAGGAGAATCCATACTAAACCACTTTTAAAGAAATACAAAATTCTCAAATTCAAAGATCTAATCACATACAATAACCTATTAATAGGACACTCCGTTTTCTACGAATATGCACCAACTGCAATACTAAACTTAATAAAAAAAGAAGTACCACATGAAAGACATGTTACCCCAGGCCGTCAGGGCTAACAAAACTTGTTTTTAATCTTATAATTTTTCATTTAAATATTCGTGGATAGCTAAAATAACTAATCTTATCCTCCCTGTTTGAACAGATTCCAGCATGTTTATGCCAATCTGGCTGACACTATCAAACTCATCTATAGATCTGTAGGACTTTTCAGAATCAGGACTGCAGACAGTTTGCTATCAAATATGGATTTGATAAAATTCTTATTTTGATTTATACAAAGTATTTGATTTACATAAAACAAAAAAAACATTTTTTTTAGTTTACACGAGTAGTTGTTAAAATATTTGATAAATCAAAGTTTACATCACATTTAATTTTGTAACAATCGATATAGAATACAGGGGAATTTTTTTCGTTAATTTAAGTTGCTAAATAATAGGTATAGTTTTCTCGGATATTGGTAAAAACGTTTCTCCATAGTCAGGAATTGGGTAAAGTAATACGGAGGGAGTATCTTTATATTGAAGCCAGCTTGAAGAAACATTTTATCAGGGTATGCGAGTATCTCTCACAATTTATATAGAGTATTCTATATTCATTTTGTAAAATTAATCGCAATTTAAATTTCAAATTTTTTTTCTTGGCAAACTTTCCTAATGGACATTGGTGGCTGATATTTCTCGGGACTTGACTGTGTTGTACTTGGTGTGGCGCTTGTAATATCGCGTTCAATTCTAGTATCCGTGGATTTTTTGGCATTTGCATCTGTAGATTTTGGAAGATTTTCTGGAATTATCTCTTCTGCTAAAAATAATTTTCTCTATCAAGGGATCAGGATTCTGGCCAAGATTCTTTAGGGTATTTTATCAACTATACCCCCCTCCACTTCCTTTTTCTCTCATTATCATCTATTTTGTAGAGGTGATTTTATTGGGAGAGAGCATAATTCACTATCAATATAAAGGATCTACAGGAATAAGACAATGGATGATTAACTGATGTATATCCCTAGTTATGATAAACAAACTTATTAGATTAAAATTATTGGTTGAAAATTTTGGACACTACCAATGCGTGTACCAGTTTAATTTGCAGTTCAATGTCTCCTTCCTCCCTGACAATCACTAATAAACAAACTAATAAACATTTTCTAGTTATAGTGAATCTAGGCATCAGAATGAAAATTTTCAAGGTTACCATGAAACCAAAGTTGGGGTCCCTGCCTCGAGCTAGTACCAGCCAATTCAACAACTCTTAGATCCTCCATGAAAAACTGTTTCAGCACAGAAATAAGAGTTGGATCTTTAAATGTGTAGCCGTAGCCGTGGCCGTAGTTGTGGCCTTAGCCGTCGCCACTGCCAGAGTTGCCAATACATAATGGATTTTTTAATGTTTGAAGTTTTTACGTATTATTATTTTTTTTCTTCATATTTTTACTGAAAATTCAAAAATTGGTTGTGATTTAAAGATTGCATATAGCCGTGGCAACGAGTAGCCAATTTGATTTAAAGATTGCTATTAGGTTAGTGGCTGTACCTCTGGCCACGGCTACACATTTAAAGATCCAGCTAAGAATTCAACTAATTAAAGGAAATAATGCTAATTTCACTCTAGTTTAAAGTTCAATCAAACTTTAAATGGTTTACATAATTTAATATGTATAATATCTAATTTGTTTTTGTAGCATGTTTGACGGACTAAGGGGTCAAGTAAATTACATAATAGATGCTTAATGATTATTGCTCATTGTTATAGTGAATCTTCACTAAAATTTCCAGCCGCTATCTTAAACAGCGTTTCAGACTTACGGAAAGATACATTGAATATATGTATATTTTATTAGACAGAGAAAAATACCCAAAACTTGGATAAAGTTTGAAATATTTTTGGTTGGGTAGGTTAAAGGGGGGGGGGGGAAATGTGGTGACTCGTCACACGACATACCAGCAATTTTATTTTGGGTGCTACTCCCTTAGTTTTAGAGATAATTGGATGAAATCTTTTGGGCTGGGTCACTAATTACCCCAACTATTGGTATCTTTAAAATTTGGGGTATTGGGTCTTCTTGTGGCAGTCTTTCAGCTGTTAAAGCGTGTTATTTCTTGCAGGCGTCCTTTAAACGTCTATTTCATTTGTTTTAAACTGTTTTTAACCCATTTTTTAATCATATATCAAAAATATACTATGACACCAGTAGAATCAGACTGCAGAGCCCAAATTTGAATTAAGTCCCCAATAAACTTTTTTGGGGGAATTTAAAAATTAATTTTATATGTTGCTGTGATCATTTTGACGGGAGCAAAGGCAACTTTTAGTTTGGGGTTAAATTGTTTCTTACAGAACAATTTTATATGATTCAGTTTATATCAATACAATAATTAAAAAACTCTACTCTGTTCAGTGGAAATATTTTTTTTTCTAAAACAATTAATTTCAGTGAAAAATTTAACATAATACAATAAAACACATAATGCTGAAGTCAAACCAATAAGATTTCTTGTTTTATTTCAATTATTTATAATTTCCGAAAGAGTGTTTTCACAAAGTGACTTATTTACAATGTAGTTAAATAATTTTTATTTAATTAAAATGTAAAGAATGAAAACTATACACGTAAAAGATGCATACTTTTTAAAAATATTTTTAAAAAATAAGTTTGAATAATCTTATTTTATATCATATTTGTATATGTGTCAAAAATAATTTTGTTGTATTGCATAAACATTTGTTGACATCTTGTCATGTTGACATCAAATTTAACCCTTTACAGCCAATTTTTATGTGTTTAAAATAGGTGAAAGAACACAAACATGTTAATGTTAATTTATTGGTATATTGTAAAGATTTAACTTTTTAGTGATTTTTTATAGTAAAATCATAAGGCCTAATTTTACTCTATACCAGAATACAATATTTATGAAGCAAAACACTCTAAAAGCTACGAATTTTACCCAAATAAAAAAAGACCTTTTGCTCTCGTCAAAATGACCACGGCAACAGTAAGAATTAATATTTAAATCCCCCCCAAAAAGTTTATTGGGGACTTAATTCAAATTTAGGCTCTGCAGTCTGATTCTACTGGTGTCATAGTATATTTTTTATATACGTTTAAAAATAGGTTAAAAACAGTTAAATAAAATCAAGTATTAGGGTCAAACGCAGGAGTGGACTCCTAACCTAACCAATTTTAGACCATCTTATAGTTTTTTTTAATGACTAACCCCTGCGGGGGGATTTTTTGTACATTCATATCTTCACCTAACATAATCTGTATAGAAATACTTAATTAAATTATTATTTTAACACTTCTGCGTTTTACCACACCGACGTTTGAAACTCTTGCGTTTGTCCTGGAACCGAAAAAACTACCCCTCTCTTTTTTTCAATTTATTTCAAAATAAGGGGATTTCTATGCTCGACTAGGCATTTTACAGGAAACCGACAGAGCTTTTTATTACTACCACACCCTCACATGTAGGAATAAATATATTTCCTGTCAGGATTTGCATAGTTATGACAGTTGCCACAGGTATAAATCTTCTGCCCCTCAGGTGCCAGCTCTTGGAAATCAGAAATCAGATGATCAATAACAACATGTTTCCTTGTTCAGTCAATGATATTAGGATTAAGCGTAGGACTTTAAAAAAAATGCCTTTTTAACATTATTAATTTGAAATTAGAATTACTGAATCCAAGTACTTGAGTAAAAGTTAAGATTTGTTTTAAAGGGCAAACCTTTTATTTAATCAAATGGATATAGGATATAATGAACAGGTGAAAAACTGTCGTCAATTTAGCATGCTAATATTAAATAGGGACCTCACTTATTGGTCAGTTCGTTCATCCACTAGGAGGGGAGGGGCTAAATGAGGTGGATGGTGAGAATCGTTATTTCAGCCAGCAGCGAGTGTTAATTTATCAGAGTACATGAAAATCTGGCGTAACATCCAAGTAATAATACATATATTATGTCTGACATCATTGGTTGCCTGATGGCTTCTTCTGTGGTAAAATCCTCGTGGCAAAGTTTACAACTCCAGTTGTGTAGAACATTATCTGAATCTCGAATAGGTGACATCGTCAATCCTAATCTCAAGGATAAGAGGTAAAGAAAAGTACATAAATATTTTATTGGGTTTTGAAAACTGCTGGTCCGAATTTATTATTCTTTCCAGGGAGGCTTTATAAGTATATTTGGGTGATTTTAGGTTATTTTTTTTCATCCGTCTCTCTCCGTTAGATGCTAGGGGCGAAGCAACTTGTGCAAAAGAAGAGTAAAAAATTTACCTGAGCTGGATCTTTAAATCGTTTTGATGGTGCGCTGAATCGGGGCGATTCAGAGGTGAACCGGAGGTGCGCTGATGATGCACCACAGCTACTGCTATTTTACATAGATCTTTAAAAAGATTTTCGGCGCGGTGTTGCTAGATCGCTGGCGACACTCAATAACATATCCATACGTGCCGGTACAATTTTATAACTTAAGCTGTGTCAGTACGGTGTTTTATTTAAAACAATATATAATTTATTTTAAAAATAACTATAAAAATGTTTTCAGGATAGTTTTGCAATAAAATATTAAACTAATTTTAAAAAATATCTATTTATTAAATATGATTCACCCCGATTTAGCGCGGCAATGCCACTAGTTGAGTACCATTGGCGCACTGGTACTGCGCCACTGGCCGGGCTAAATCGCCCATGCCAATTCGATTTAAAGATTGGTATTAATAATCTGATGGTGCGCTAAAATGAATCGCTCCGGTTCAGCGCACCTCTAAACGATTTAAAGATCCAGCTCTGATTTTACATACATTTAAGTTTTAAAAAGAAAAAGTTAAATGTTTTTTCAGGGGGGGGGGGAGTATTTTTTCCTTGGTGACTTTACTTGGGATGGTGGAGGCAACCTTCCCAAAAATAGTTATAAAAATTCCCTGGACCTACAAGAAGCTTCACTGTAGTACAAACACACAGATGGACATCCTGTTACTTTATATAACAAGCATTTTAAGCCCTGCTTGTTATTTCTTTATCCTTTCCTGATTCAATAAGTTCTCTTTTAATATCCTTCGATATGACAGATTTAGAAGATGCTTGGATAAAAGATTGACTCTCTTCTATGTAAGAACTTACATCTTTTAGATATTACAATCAATATTTTTCAAGTAAAAATTTTCTACACATGTGGTATGTCCATTCATATTTCTCTAACGTAAATTTAGTGATGTGAGAATCATGATTCAGCTTTAAAACGGATAAAGATTCATGTAACAATAAGGTATAACAATATGAAAAACTTCACAATGTTTAGCATTTTTTGGTGTAGTATCATCAAATGTTCTGATGAGTTCAAATTGTTGTTTAAAAACTTTGACACAAAAGTATATTATTTTGATTAAAAATTTATATTTACAAGGGTTGGTAACTTGTAATATTGTTAACAGTCTAATTGATGTACTTTTGCAATTTACAGCATTTAATGCTTTTCTGTTGTGTTATTTTATTTTGTCCTTTGAATTCAACAAAACATTTGATGATATTGCATATAAAACCATGGCGAAAACCAACTTTTTAGTCGATACACCAAATATAAACCTAGTATATTCACTAAAAAAATACTATGGATCAATGCTGGAAAGTGCTAAGAATCATTTGCTCTCGTTCGTGCATAGTTCCCTTAATTATATCAAAATCAATAAATGATTTGAACAGAGCCATTTGGGTTATTTAACACTTCCTTAAGAAATTAACAATAAAAATAATATCGAATGTTTGCCTGAATGACTGGCACTTGTAGAGTTATTTGTTGTTTTCAACAATTGCATCATATGTTCTCTAGCTTCCCCGTACACGTCCACATGTTTGCTAACAAAATGGCTCAACAGGGCCAACTTTTGAGAACTGAAATATTGATTTTAAGCAATAATTTTCAATTCATTTTGTCTCTGGTATAATTGAATCAATCAATATTAGCTTCGTTCTTGTGCTCCCCATGGGTTTTTTTATACCAAACTTTTTGAAGTAACTAAAAATCGGAACAATAACTTTGAATGTTATCTAAAAATAAAATTGATTTGTCCCCTAAAGCAGAAAATGTTGCTGTGTTGTTCATTAGTATCTCGATGAGAAGCGTGCTAGAGAAACAAAAAAGAGAGAATAGTTATTTATTTATTTCCGCAAATAATAAAATTTAAAATTTTAAGATTTAATAAGTATTGTTAGCCCTGTGGATACAAAACTGGTAAGTTTCAATTTTATGATTTTTATTTTAATATTCATAGAAAATTTTCTATAATACAATGCTATACATGATTTTTCGGTATGGCTAAAAACCGGTTCTAATCCAACGGATATTAATCGGTTTTAAAGCCATACTGGAAAGACTGTTTTAACCTACCTTTTCTTTTGAACATCTATTGGGCAAAGATGGCACACATAAAATCCTTCTGGTGTCTTCTATTCAATACAAAACCTGTTTGTGCTTATGAATTTAAAATAACTTTATTAACATTTTAGTAGCCAAGCTACTTTATAATTCCCCTTGGCCGCCAATGAGAAATTTTAATGAAGATTCCCTGTACAGTTTACTTTTTCCGCTGGTCTATCGCTCATGCTTTAAAAAACATACTACTTTTACCTCTAGGTAAAAGTTTCGTGTTATATGAATTTGACATTTTCTCTTTTTTACAAAAGAAAGTTACATCTGTTTGTCAATTCATGGCTTCTTTGTACATCGATTCTTATGGATATAGACATCCTTGTTTCACTTTCCTTCAATTACATTAATCTAAAGTTTTACTAATGAAAAAATCCTTTTATGTAAACTAAATTGTAAATTACGCAACAAACGCTGGAATATCTGTTGGAAAAAGACACAAAAATATTTCTTTGATAAAAAAAGAATAAGGTAGGACACTTTAAAGTTAGAATAATCACGAAATTAGCTTTTTCCTTAATATCTGGTAAAAGATTACTGATATGTCTGTCCAGAATATGCTGAATTATCAATGATTTATTACTCTCTTTATACCTGATTTTAAAAAATCAATTTATACTTAATACTTGCCTTGTATCCTATTATATAAAGTAAAGGGGTTATTTTTGTCTGAAGCTTAAGATTTTAATAACTACTGAACCAATTGAGTTCTCCATTCTAAGGAAGCAACACATAGTTTTAGGGATGGTTTTGGGCTATTTTATTTTTAGATTTGTCTCTTCTGTTGATTTTAGACTAATTTTCTTCTTTCTTACGCATTTGCATACAGAGATTCTAAATGTTAGGGACGTACCCGCTAGTAAAGTTATATGTAATGAAAATAATAAATCATCAGATCAGCATATAAATGTAAACAAATCTATAAAATTAGAAATAATGATAAATCTTCTATAACCGCAATGAAATTTTTGTACTTTCCTATAGACCAACGGCCAGGATGACATTATATCTATAACGTTACTGTTATAGATGAACTATGTTATAGACGGCCAAATTATGATTGGTTAAAGGAATTTTAAAGGGACATAATTAACAAGGTTAATTTCTCCTTATACAGGATTATGTTTGTTTTTATCAAGTTAATTCGAAAGTAATATTTTTACTTTTCTAGCCATTAAGACAGAGGACTATCAATTAAACCATAACTATAAAAAAACCTACACTATTAATGTTATAAAAAATAATACCTAAACATATTAATAAAATTGATTTTCCTGCATTTTTTACATTCATAAAGAGGCGTACTAACATAATGTGTTCCAAATACATCTTCTATTACCACACTAGTTGGATTGGTCGATACTTTAAATAAATAAAGATTCTTTACAAATGAGGGAATAAGGATATATTAATTTTTTATAGGTATTCCAATAAGCTCAATGACATCCAAGGGGAGGGATGGATGGAAAAGGGCTATTACCCCCTCCCCCAAACAAACAAAAAAAATACAAACGAAACTAAAAGTTTTGTGGGTGCCTTGGGCACCCAAAAAATGCCCCTTCCAACCAAAAAAGATTTTCGCTCCATGGTTTAAAGGACTATTTTTAAAAAAATAAAGTAATTTTTTGTTATTCCACTTCAAAAAAAATGTGTTTTTTACCCTTTCAACTTTTTCTTTTACTTTACATAGAATCTTTATGCCTGTCGTCCCTGGTGGCACGGAGGTAGATCTACTGGTTGTGGAGGTAGGAGGTATCGTGGTGGATTTACAGGCAGATACTTGAGATGTTGTTGGAGAATTTTTCCTAAATAGTAGAAAAGTTTTTTTTTACCTTGCAGCAGCATTAAATCCAGACTCTTAATTTGGAAAATATTTAAAATATTTTAACGTCTTTGGTTACAACGCGGTCTCGAAGCCATCACCAAATTGACGACGAGTGCAACAATCAAATTGAATCTTACCTAGATTGTCCAACAAAAGATCTTTTACTAAGAGCAAGAATATCATTATGTGATTCTACATCATCTGTTCCAACAGTGTGCACAAGATCATCTTGTTGTTTATCTGAGTAGTCACGAGTATCAAAGGCTGTATTGTGAGTAACAGGGGTGGTGACTAAACTGGATGCAGCTGAGCTAACCATTTTCTCAGTAGCTGGTGGTATAATTCCTTAAAAACAAATTAAACTTCACTTATGCTCCTAGTCCTAATATCATGAATGATTTTTTAGTATTTTGAGATAGGCGTTAGGATGAAAATGATAATCCGATCGTTTCCTTCTTCAGGTAAAAAAATTAGTTAGTATTCGTATTTTCTTTTTGGAGATCCCTGACTTGAACTCAAATAATACCTGGGGCACAGGTGCCAGAGGTGTAGGAGTATTCACTAGAGGAAGGGGAGTTTACACCCTTATCTACACCAGTCCCCAGTGGCTCAGTTGCTAAAATATGGGAGGGGGATTATTAAAAAAAATTGCTGAGTTGAGCTGAATTAAAACTAAAGTAATATTATATTATAAAAAATAGCAGGGGTGTATATTCTGCACAAGATTATTTTTTTTCCACAGCTGCAAAATATTTCATTTATATCTTTATTTAGTTTTTACCCAAAGGAGGGAGAAAAAATAGAAAAATATTTTGAGTTACTCTTCATATTATTAATATTCATTTTTTCACCCCTCCCACACATTTTTCGAGTTTTTCTCCAATGAGGGAAAAAATGTTTTCAGAACTCTTTTATTTTAGCAGAGGATCCCATGCAGAATATACACCGCAGAAAAATAGTTTAAAACCTTACCTTCCACCTCAAGACCCTCTATTTCAAGAAAAGATTCAGAAAGATTAACCAAAACCTGTCTAAACTTGGTCACTAATTTTTTCATTGCCAGCTTGATCCTCTGCCCGCCAGTCGCTTCTTTGTATCCGCAATTGATGTATCTATCTATTCTCTGCGTCAGCTGATTATGTTCACGTGACATGTGTAAACATACATAAATTTGCGCGGGAAACATCCTATCACATATGGGGCAACTGTCACTGGTGACGTCATTGAATAAGACTTTCTGAAAATTTTAGAATATTTATTGTTTATTTTTAAATTTCTAAGTTTTGTAAGAAGAGATTACCCAACCAGTTGAAATACTTGTTTTTTGATTGATTGATTAGCCATAGTTTCTTAAGGTTTGGACCTAAGTAAGTAGGTAGTCATGGAGTAGGCTGAGACACTTTTGTATAGCTACTAAGGCTATCAAGCTCCACGTTTAAGCACATTTTGACTTTTTGAGCTACTCATTATTACCTCACCCTCCCCGAGTATGGCAGGTGTCCCAAATTAAGTCACCGTAATGAATGACGCTCTCCGCAGAGGAGCTTAGGATAAGGGTAGTACTGATATTATGTACGTGACTATTGATTATCCAAACTTACTTAATAATCCCCTACTTACACAACCAGGGGAAGTTGTGTGATTGTTATTGCAAATGAGAAACTCGAGTCAATACATGGAGACTCTCACCACCGTAGATCAGTATGATTATTCCTTAAGCAAAATGTATTTGAAATTACTAACCTTAAAATGTTTTTCTATGACATGTTGAACAAAATCTGTCTGATTCATGTTAGTATCACAGATCTCGCAAGCAAAGGAATCCTTGGTAATGTCTTCAGAAGTGTCAGTATTAATATCAAGTGCAGTTTCCACAAATTCATCTTCTATAGAAGAAAATCTTTTTGAATCTTTAACATTGAAAGTTATTACTGAACAGAAAAAAAGCAATATAATTAGTTGTGTCTATCGTCCAAATTCTCCAGTACAAGGCATGAGTTCTAATGATCAGATGGAATATTTCATTGATAAAATATCAAATTTACAAGCAGCAATGTCATCTTATAAAGGTGACTCTTACATCATGTCTGACTTGAATTTAGATCTCCTTAAATTTGAATCTCATTTAAAAACAAATGATTTTATAGAGAACACTTTATCTAACGGGTTTTTGCCTTTAATTACTAAACCAACTAGAGTTACACATGCTTCATGTACATTGATTGATAATATTTTATCTAATTCTTGCAATAATACATTGGAATCTGGCGTTATTCTGAACTCAATTTCTGATCATTTCCCTATTTTTCATGTTATTTCTCAAATACAAAAAACAGAAAAGCCTAAAACATTTATCAGCAGGGATATAACAAGTGAAAAAATTATTCAATTTAATGCAATGTTAAACACGAACAACTGGGGTAATGTTCTTAATGAATTAAACCCACAAATTAGTTTTGAAAACTTTCATGAAGTATTTGATTGTGCTTTTAATTTACATTTTCCCATCAAAGAAGTTAAATTTAATAAAAATATTCATAAAATAGAGGGATTTATGACGGGAGGGCTTATGATTTCTAGACGAAAAAAACTTGAGCTAGGGACAATTTATTCAAAAAATAAAACACCAGAAAATAACATTGCATATACAACATATAGGGACATTTACAATAAGGCAATAAAAGATGCAAAGAAAATTTTTTACAGGGAACAACTTAATCAAAATAAAGAAAATCTAAGAAAAACCTGGCAAACTTTAAGACAAGTAATCTCAAAATCAAATGACAAGACATCGTGTATAGATGAAATAATTGTCAATGATACATCTTACAGTAATAATCATGATATTTCTAACAAATTTAATACTTATTTTACTTCAATTGCTGATGAAATTGCCAGCCAAATTAACCCTTCCCCACTTAATCCGTGCGACTTTATTCCTGATACAGACAGTGTATTTAAGCTAAGAGAAATAAATATTCATGTTCTTTTTAATTTAGTGAAAAAAATGGAAAATAAAAAGAGCTCTGACATGTTTGGATTATCAAATTGTTTATTAAAACAAATTATAAATAGTATTGCCGTACCTCTTGTTCACATTATTAACCAATCTATTGAAACAGGTCAAATTCCTTCACAATTAAAAATTGCTAAAGTTTTGCCAATTTTTAAATATAGTAACAGCTCTAAAATGGATAAATGTAACCCTGGCAATTATCGTCCAATAAGTTTGCTACCTATTTTTTCAAAATTGTTAGAAAAAATTGTATCTGAACAACTCACAAGATATCTTGAATTTAATCAAATTATCTATGAACATCAATATGGATTTCAAGCAAAAAAATCTACACTACATCCTATGATTCACCTTTTGAATTATCTAGGACAAGCAAAAAATGAAAATTTAATTACTATAGGGGTATTCTGTGATCTTGCTAAATGTTTTGATACAATTTCGCATACAATTTTATTAAAAAAACTTAAAAAAATTGGTATACATGGATTAGAATTAGAATGGTTTAAAAACTATTTAAGTAATAGAAATCAGTTTGTTTATACAAATGGCGAAAAAAGTGATTTATTAGGAATCAGCAAGGGTGTCCCACAGGGAAGTATTTTGGGTCCAATTTTGTTTCTAGTTTATATCAATGATATTAAAAATTGTACTAGCTTAATGACACTACTCTTTGCAGATGACAGTAATTTTTTGATATCAGGAAAAGATTTGAATGAGATAATTGAAATACTCAACATTGAACTTAAAAATATCTGTGATTGGTTTCGTTGCAATGAAATGTCTCTTAATCCAACTAAAACTAAATTTATGATCTTTAATAAAAGGGAGGATTCCATAACTTGGGAACAAATTAAAATTAAATTAGATTTTAATAATGAAAATGAGAATGATACAGACAAAATTAGATATTTGGGTTATATCAACCAACAGAGTGAAATTCCTGCAATTAAATTTTTGGGTGTGTTTATTGATTCTCAACTTAACTTTAAATACCATATTGAATATTTAAGGAAAAAAATATCTAGAAGTTTGTTTTTAATCAATAGAGTTAAGCATATATTATGTGAAAAATCCTTAGTAACACTATTCCACTCTTTTATAAATAGCCATTTATTGTATTGCTTGCCAGCATGGAGCTGTGGCTTAGAATCATCTATTAAGCCTTTAGTAGTTCTACAAAAAAAAGCTATTAGAATTATACACAAATCCGCTTATAACAGCCATACACCACCTTTGTTTAGGAAAATTAATGTTTTGCCTATTAAGGAGCTATCTATTTATACAAAACTACTATTTTTTTATGATTTTATTCGCTGGAGGCTACCAAATTCTTTTGATGGTGTATGGATTAGAAATAATCTAAGAAATCAGAGACAACTAAGAAATTCTAGTGAGTTTTATATTCCAATAGCCAAATTTAAAAAAATTGAAAGGTTTCCATTCTTTTCATTTCAAAGACTATGGAATAATTATTGTCATGAAAAAGATCTTTTAAATGAGAATATTCCTAAAAAAACATTTGCATTAAATCTTAAAGATGAACTTTTTAAATCTATATGTAATATTGAAGAATGTAATGAATGTACTTAAAATATATTGATTTGCCTGGATTTATTAAAAAACCTTACATTATTGATTACAGAAATGGTTTTAAAATTTAAGAAAAACTAGCCTTAAAATTTGTTGTAACCCTTCTTTCCTTCTCTTTTTCCCCTGTCCATTTAATTTTACCTACATTTATTTTGACATTATTATTTCTTATTTTTCTTATTAACTTAATGCCAACCTAAAAAAGGCAATGCAAACATCTCGGATACGCATATTCCTACTTTTAGGGAAGCCTAATCAGTGCCACACATAACATCTAGTGTTAGTCATGCAATTTAAATTTATAAATATTATGAAAAATTGTAAAGTACACCTGGTACTAAGCAGTAGCTTGGTGTACTATTGTATGTACTGCTTCGTAAGACGGGGCGTAATCTGTCACTGAATAAATGTTTTTTATGTTTTTTTTTTTTTTTTAGAGGACAAAGATAGAAAAACTAATAATATTTAATAGAAATATACATTGCATTCAAAGGTACTTTAAGAATCTAAAATTATTGTTCAATTAACATCACTTTAACCAAATAATACCTGAAATAAGTGAATGTTCTATAATTTCTATTTGTAATCACTACTATTGAGATAATGAGCGTTTAAACGAGGAACATGAGGGGACAATGGGCGATAAATTTACGTTAAAAATCCTCAATAATAATAAACAAAACTACACGTTCTGTACAATAAATTATTAGTTGAAAAGTTTGGACGTTACTAGGTTTAAGCAATTTCTCAGAATAAGGTAAAATTAACGTTTTACGCCATCAAATTAGAGAATGTGTAGGAAGGAAATCAAACATTAATTTACGGTCAACTGTCCCAGACCTACCTAAAAAAACACTCAGTATTTCTGTTCAATGTACTACAAAATGTTCAAGAAACTATCCATCCAATATAGCTTCCAAACCGATTAATATCCGCTGGATTACAACCGGTTCTCAGCCTTAAAGAAAAATCATATATAGCATCGTACACTCAGGTATTGTTCACACCAGATTAAAAGCAGCAATCATCGTTGCAATCCACAAAAAAGGCAGAAAAACCGATCCTAACAACTACAGACCAATCGCTCTCATAAATGCCATTTCCAAAGTGCTTGAAAAAGTTGTTGCTCACCAACTAAGAATGTTCATAGAAAAAAAACAATATACTCTCATGCAAGCAATTTGGATTCAGATCATTACACTCATGCATCCATGCAATGATTGCAACTATGGAAAAAATCGAAAATGATAAAGATAAAAAGCTGTCAACATCTTCCATCTTCATAGATCTTAACAAAGCATTTGACACTGTTGACATAAACATACTAATAACCAAACTCAAAAAAATAGGAATACAAAATACAGAACTCAACTGGTTCAAAGATTATCTAAATGGCAGAACACATACCTGCAAAATTGGAGAAAAATTCTCCAAATTTCTAGCTTCAAAAATTGGGGTGCCACAAGGATCAATACTAGGACCATTACTTTTCATTATTTATATAAATGATTTACCAGACATGATCAAATGTTTCATAAATCACAAAACAGGAAATTAATATTAAAATAAATGATATCATCATACAAACAGTTAATAGCAATCACATTAATACTCAAGAATCTTCTTTCAAATTCCTAGGATTTCTACTAGATGAAAAAGCAAATTTTAATAGCCACATCAATAAAATAATTAGCAAATTAAACACATGCAATCATTTACATTACAATCATTACAAAATTGAAAAAATTGAAAAAAAAATTTCTAAGAGGATAACGCCAAAGCTTTAAATACAATCACTACCATACAAAAACGTATCATTTTAAACATACATTCATCTAGGAGAATCCATACTAAACCACTTTTAAAGAAATACAAAATTCTCAAATTCAAAGATCTAATCACATACAATAACCTATTAATAGGACACTCCGTTTTCTACGAATATGCACCAACTGCAATACTAAACTTAATAAAAAAAGAAGTACCACATGAAAGACATGTTACCCCAGGCCGTCAGGGCTAACAAAACTTGTTTTTAATCTTATAATTTTTCATTTAAATATTCGTGGATAGCTAAAATAACTAATCTTATCCTCCCTGTTTGAACAGATTCCAGCATGTTTATGCCAATCTGGCTGACACTATCAAACTCATCTATAGATCTGTAGGACTTTTCAGAATCAGGACTGCAGACAGTTTGCTATCAAATATGGATTTGATAAAATTCTTATTTTGATTTATACAAAGTATTTGATTTACATAAAACAAAAAAAACATTTTTTTTAGTTTACACGAGTAGTTGTTAAAATATTTGATAAATCAAAGTTTACATCACATTTAATTTTGTAACAATCGATATAGAATACAGGGGAATTTTTTTCGTTAATTTAAGTTGCTAAATAATAGGTATAGTTTTCTCGGATATTGGTAAAAACGTTTCTCCATAGTCAGGAATTGGGTAAAGTAATACGGAGGGAGTATCTTTATATTGAAGCCAGCTTGAAGAAACATTTTATCAGGGTATGCGAGTATCTCTCACAATTTATATAGAGTATTCTATATTCATTTTGTAAAATTAATCGCAATTTAAATTTCAAATTTTTTTTCTTGGCAAACTTTCCTAATGGACATTGGTGGCTGATATTTCTCGGGACTTGACTGTGTTGTACTTGGTGTGGCGCTTGTAATATCGCGTTCAATTCTAGTATCCGTGGATTTTTTGGCATTTGCATCTGTAGATTTTGGAAGATTTTCTGGAATTATCTCTTCTGCTAAAAATAATTTTCTCTATCAAGGGATCAGGATTCTGGCCAAGATTCTTTAGGGTATTTTATCAACTATACCCCCCTCCACTTCCTTTTTCTCTCATTATCATCTATTTTGTAGAGGTGATTTTATTGGGAGAGAGCATAATTCACTATCAATATAAAGGATCTACAGGAATAAGACAATGGATGATTAACTGATGTATATCCCTAGTTATGATAAACAAACTTATTAGATTAAAATTATTGGTTGAAAATTTTGGACACTACCAATGCGTGTACCAGTTTAATTTGCAGTTCAATGTCTCCTTCCTCCCTGACAATCACTAATAAACAAACTAATAAACATTTTCTAGTTATAGTGAATCTAGGCATCAGAATGAAAATTTTCAAGGTTACCATGAAACCAAAGTTGGGGTCCCTGCCTCGAGCTAGTACCAGCCAATTCAACAACTCTTAGATCCTCCATGAAAAACTGTTTCAGCACAGAAATAAGAGTTGGATCTTTAAATGTGTAGCCGTAGCCGTGGCCGTAGTTGTGGCCTTAGCCGTCGCCACTGCCAGAGTTGCCAATACATAATGGATTTTTTAATGTTTGAAGTTTTTACGTATTATTATTTTTTTTCTTCATATTTTTACTGAAAATTCAAAAATTGGTTGTGATTTAAAGATTGCATATAGCCGTGGCAACGAGTAGCCAATTTGATTTAAAGATTGCTATTAGGTTAGTGGCTGTACCTCTGGCCACGGCTACACATTTAAAGATCCAGCTAAGAATTCAACTAATTAAAGGAAATAATGCTAATTTCACTCTAGTTTAAAGTTCAATCAAACTTTAAATGGTTTACATAATTTAATATGTATAATATCTAATTTGTTTTTGTAGCATGTTTGACGGACTAAGGGGTCAAGTAAATTACATAATAGATGCTTAATGATTATTGCTCATTGTTATAGTGAATCTTCACTAAAATTTCCAGCCGCTATCTTAAACAGCGTTTCAGACTTACGGAAAGATACATTGAATATATGTATATTTTATTAGACAGAGAAAAATACCCAAAACTTGGATAAAGTTTGAAATATTTTTGGTTGGGTAGGTTAAAGGGGGGGGGGGGAAATGTGGTGACTCGTCACACGACATACCAGCAATTTTATTTTGGGTGCTACTCCCTTAGTTTTAGAGATAATTGGATGAAATCTTTTGGGCTGGGTCACTAATTACCCCAACTATTGGTATCTTTAAAAAAAAAAACGGCGGCGGGACCGCCGCTCCCGCCGCCCGCCGCCGTTTTCCGCCGCCACCAAAAAAAAAATTGTATTGCATTTCTCGCCGAATTAGGCAATTTGGAATCATTTGAGACCATGTTATTTTTTTCAAACATTTTTCCCCTTACAAGCAACCCTACGGGGGGACTTTTTTTTTCAAATTCTCGTTTATGAAGGTATATCTTAAATACAGTATGCTTTTTCTTTAGTTTTAGAGATAATTGGATGAAATCTTTTTGATTGTGTCACTAATTACCCCAAGTTTTGGTACCTTTCAAAAAAACCGGCAGCAGCACCGCCGCTCCCGCCGTCCGCCGCCGTTTTCCGCCGCCACAAAAAAAATTTTTTTTTATTGCATTTCTCGCCGAATTAGGCAATTTTGAATCATATGAGACCATGTTATTTTTTCAATTTTTTTGGGGGGCGATGGCGGAAACGGCGGCGGCGGCGGGAGCAAGGTTGCTTGTAAGTGAAAATTTTTGAAAAAAATAACTTGGTCTCATATTATTCCAAATTGCCTAATTCGGCGAGAAATGCAATAAAAATTTTTTTTTGGTGGCGGCGGAAAACGGCGGCGGACGGCGGTCCCGCCGCCATTTTTTATTCAAATATTTTCAAATATTTTTCTACTGACCTACCTAAAAAGATTTTGTTTCAATATCTTTAAAAGCACAGGAGTAGCACTGAATTTAAGATATACCATGATAAACGAGAATTTGAAGTCCCCCCGCAGGGGTGCTTGTAAGGGAAAATTTTTTTGAAAAAAACAACATGGTCTCAAATGATTCCAAATTGCCTAATTCGGCGAGAAATGCAATACAATTTTTTTTTTTGGTGGCGGCGGAAAACGGCAACGGGCGGCGGGAGCGGCGGTCCCGCCGCCGTTTTTTTTAAAAGATACCAATAGTTGGGGTAATTAGTGACCCAGCCCAAAAGATTTCATCCAATTATCTCTAAAACTAAGGGAGTAGCACCCAAAATAAAATTGCTGGTATGTCGTGAGACGAGTCACCACATTTCCCCCCCCCCCCCCCTTTGTCAAAATTAATTTCTGTGTCCCTGTTTAAGCAGAATCCATTCACTGAGATTCATTAGTTCATTATCATCATCTGCTTCAACTCTTGATAGCTCCTAAACCATATCAATAATATCATCAAAATCAAAAGTAGGGATTTTAGAAAAGATTTAAAGGGGAGGAAACGGGTGGCTTTAATTTAAAAAATTCCTAAAATTCTAAAAGAACTATAACATAACGACAAAAAAAAGTAACAGTTTTAACCTTTCTTAATAAAGCAAGCTACTTAAATTAATGTACTTTAGACTTGGACAAAGTGTTTGACGAATATTTTGTTGGATTACTAATTTTTGTATAATAATATACGTAGAAATTACACAATTTACAAAGCTCTCATAACTCCAAATGCTTACTATCACACTCTGTAGTACTTTAAATCTATTCTTTCTTTACAATAAAAAATCTGAGAAAAAAAATACAAATATGATGGCTTACCTTAATTTTTTCATCTACTCTAATATAGAATTCTTGATGTTTCACAGCCAAATGTTCAATATATTTGTTCGATTTATTTTTAAAACTAAAAAAATATACCTATACAATACATTTTAATGTGCATGTTTAATTTGCCTACTGTACTTATTACATATCCTCAGAGAGAAAAGGGACACTAGACTGTAAATTAAACGGGTATCCAATGTTTTATAACCACGTAATCTTATTCGTTTTATTGAAAATTTTATAGTAAAAACTTAAATAAAATTCTGGAATATTATTTTACAGCATCATTACCTATTCAATAAATTTTCTACAAAGAAGCGAAGCAAATATTTTTATACACCATAAAACAGCAACAAAATATAATCACAGAAATAAAGTTTTTAATCAAAATATGCATGGTTTCAACGTCTTTTGACGATCGGTCAGACGTACAGACAAATTTAGCTTTAGAGAATCTGCGCTACTAGTATATTTATACGTACCTACAACCTTCATAAGAACAGCTAATATCTCCTTTCAGGGCGGCAACATCTTCAAATAGAAGAACAGAAAGCTCTTGAGCTAGATGACTCATATATCTTCGTCGATTTATTGTCTGTTTATTTTCTACAAAAAGTTTAAAGACATAATAAAGTTGACCTCTAACAGGGGGGAGGGGGGGGGTCCGGTGGGGGGCAATGCCGATTAATAATCTTTAATATTTTAAGACACTGGCGCTCAGAGATATTAAGGGATAAGAAAATTATTGGTTGAAAAGTTAAGACACTACTAGTCTGAAACCAACCAATCAAAATCTAATAACAGTAGCTAAAGTTTTTAAGCCATTCAATGAGATAACGTGATTTCAAAACTTTGGGTACCAGTGTTGATTACAGTCCAATGACCCCTCCCTCCATCCCTGTTAGTGCTCCACAAAGTATTGTATCTGCCTGCTATAGTAATCTCTCTTCCACAGTAAATGCAGGGTATATCTGTCCATTCTAGAGTATCTTCACTCTTGTATATTATTACATTCGGTTTGTTTTTCTGTCGAGCAGCTTTGTTCTTTGAGGGAGCCCTTAAAAATGGATAGGATATAGTTCAACATATCATTTTCTTGTATACAGTATGAAGCAGATATTTAAGGGATAAGACAATGGATGATAAATTCATATACATCCCCAATGATGTTAAACAAAATACAACTTCTGTTAATAAAAATTGTTGGTTGAAAAGTTTAGACACCAGAGTAACGAACCTAACAATCAAATTCAATTAAAAGAATCAAGTTTTTGAGACATTAAATATTAGATAAGATAACTTTGGGTACCAGTTTTATTTACAATCCAAAGTCCCTTCCCTCCCTGAGTACCTATTTAGATTAGTGATCGCAATCCGTCGAATTTTTGGGCCGGATTCGGATTCCGGATTCTTAAAAGAATCCGTCAAAAAAGTGGCGGATTCCTTGCGGATTCCGGATTCTTATTTTTGGCGGATTCGGGATTCGGATTCTGGATTCTTGCAGTATTTTTAAAGGCTTTTTAAAAAAAATTAAAAAATTTAGGGGTACTATGTCCTAAAAATTAAAGTTTTTAGTGTTCTCTATAATTAACTTTCGAGAATCGAACCAGATTTTAAAATTTTTTGCCTTTAAAAAGCGGCAGTTGAAAGAAAAAACTCAAGACGCTAATTTTAGCATACCAATTAAGAATCCGGAATCCGCTATTAAAAAACGGATTCCGGATTCCAAAATTGGCCCAAAAATTGGACGGATTCCGGATCCCGGATCCGGATTGCCAACCCTAATTTAGATACTAAATATTATAATTAATTTTCAAATACCTCTTTCTCTTATTCTCTCTTATAACTAAATCAATTGCTCTTTGATCAGCTTTGCTTATAGCTGTATTCGTTGTTGTAGTTATTTGAGTTTCACTGTCTGTTTCTTCATCTTTTTCATTGTCAGATATTTCTTTATTTTCTTTGTGTATTTCTGTTTTAGATTCTATTTCATCTAACACCTTAAAAATATAAATCATATATCTTATATAAACATTAGGGTGGGTCGATTTTGGACATTTTTTTCTGAGGCCAAAGCGGGGATCTGCACTCAATTTATATAGATATAATACACCTCTGGATGATTTAAAATTTATCCTAAGTCTTAAAACCGCTGACGACCAGACATTCAAGGGGGGGGGGGGGGGGAGTTCTGACACTTTTGCGTAAACAGTGATATAGGCTTTGTCTTTGGAGATAATGGATAGGTTATTTGGCAAAAAAGTTTCCTTTTGGGATGCAGTTTTCCTATTTTCAAAAAAATTTTGGATTCGGCCTCCAGGTTCCGGTACTCCAGGCCTCCAGGTGGATTCTGGACAGGTAAAAATTGAAAATTCAAGATAGAACAAAACTTATTTAACAAAAGTTTGTACTTTATGGATGGTATGAACTAATTTGAAGAAATTTTTTAAATCGGGCTCCAGGCTCTGGTACTGCAGGCCTCCAGGTGGATCCTGGACAGGTAAAAATTGAAAATTTTTAATTTTAAAGTTAGAACAAAACTTATTTAACAAAAGTGGCTTCTTTATAGATGGTATTAACTAATCTGAAGAAAATTTTGAAATCGGGCTCCAGGTTCAGATGCTGCAGGCCTCCAGGTGGATCCTGGACATGTAAAAATTGAAAATTTTTACTTTAAAAGTTAGAACAAAACTTATTTAACAAAAGTGGCTTCTTTATGGATGGTATGAACTAATTTGAAGAAAATTTTGAAATCAGGCTCCAGGTTCAGGTGCTGCAGGCCTCCAAGTGGATCCTGGACAGGTAAAAATTGAAAATTTAAAAATTAGAACAAAACTTATTTAACAAAAGTGGCTTCTTTATGGATGGTATGAACTAATTTGAAGAAAATTTTGAAATCGGGCTCCAGGTTCAGGTACTGCAGGTCTCCAGGTGGATCCTGGACGGGTAAAAATTGATAATTTTTACTTTAAAAGTTAGAACAAAACTTATTTTTACAAAAGTGGCTTCTTTATAGATGGTATTAACTAATCTGAAGAAAATTTTGATATCGGGCTCCAGGTTCAGGTGCTGCAGGCCTCCAGGTGGATCCTGGACAGGTAAAAGTAAAAAAATTTTACTTTAAAAGTTAAAACAAAACTTATTTTTACAAAAGTGGCTTCTTTATAGATGGTTTTAACTAATCTGAAGAAAATTTTGAAATCGAGCTCCAGGTTCAGGTACTGCAGGCCTCCAGGTGGATCCTGGACAGATAAACAGTAATTTTTTACTTTAAAAGTTAGAAAAAAACTTATTTAAAAAAAGTGGCTTCTTTATAGATGGTATTAACTAATCTGAAAAAAATTTTGAAATCGAGCTCCAGGTTCAGGTAAAAATTGAAATTCTTTACTTTAAAAGTTAGAACAAAACTTATTTAACAAAAGTGGCTTCTTTATGGATGGTAAGAAGTAATTTGAAGAAAATTTTGAAATCTTGCTCCAGGTTCAGGTACTGCAGGCCTCCAGGTGGATCCTGGACAGGTAAAAACTAAAATTTTTTTCTATTAAAGTTAGAACAAAACTTATTGAACAAAAGTTGATACTTTATGGATGGTATTAAATACTTTAAAGAAAAATTTGAAATTGGGCTCCAGGTTCAGGTACTGCAGGCCTTCAGGTAGATCCAGAACATGTAAAAATTGAATTTTTCCACTTTGAAAGTTAGATCAAAACTTATTTTACAAAAGTTGAAACTTTATGGATGGTATTAACTAATTTGAAGAAAATTTTGAAATTTCAAAATTTTCTTCAAATTACTTCCTACCATCTTTAAATAAGCCACTTTTGTCAAATAAGTTTTGTTTTAACTTTTAAAGTAAAAATTTTTAATTTTTACCTGTCCAGGATCCACTTGGAGGCCTGCTGTACCTGAACCTGGCGCCTGATTTCAAAATTTTCAAATTATAAATGGTATTAAATACTTTAAAGAAAAATTTGAAATTGGGCTCCAGGTTCAGGTACTGCAGGCCTTCAGGTAGATCCAGAACATGTAAAAATTGAATTTTTCCACTTTGAAAGTTAGATCAAAACTTATTTTACAAAAGTTGAAACTTTATGGATGGTATTAACTAATTTCAAAATTTTCTTCAAATTACTTCCTACCATCTATAAAAAAGCCACTTTTGTTAAATAAGTTTTGCTCTAACTTTTAAAGTAAAAATTGAAATTTTTACCTGAACCTGGAGCCCGATTTCAAAATTTTTTTCAGATTAGTTAATACCATCTATAAAGAAGCCACTTTTGTTAAATAAGTTTTGTTTTAACTTTTAAAGTAAAAATTTCAGTTTTTACCTGTCCAGGATCCACCTGAAGGCCTGCAGTACCTAAACCTGGAGCCCGATTTCAAAATTTTTCTTCAAATTAGTTAATACTATCTATAAAGAAGCCACTTTTGTCAAATAAGTTTTGTTCTAACTTTTAAAGTAAAAAAATTCAGTTTTTACCTGTCCAGGATCCACCTGGAGGCCTGCAGTACCTGAACCTGGAGCCCGATTTCAAAATTTCTTCAAATTAGTTCAAACCATCTATAAAGAAGCCACTTTTGTTAAATTAGTATTGTTCTAACTTTTAAAGTAAAAATTTTCAATTTTTACCTGTCCAGGATCCACCTGGAGGCCTGCAGTACCAGAACCTGGAGCCCGATTTCAAAAATTTCTTCAAATTAGATCATACCATCCATAAAGTAGCAACTTTTGTTAAATAAGTTTTGTTCTAACTTTTAAAGTAAAAATTTTCAATTTTACCTGTCCAGGATCCACCTGGAGGCCTGCAGCACCTGAACCTGGAGCCCGATTTAAAAAATTTCTTCAAATTAGTTCAAACCATCCATAAAGTACAAACTTTTGTTAAATAAGTTTTGTTCTATCTTGAATTTTCAATTTTTACCTGTCCAGAATCCACCTGGAGGCCTGGAGTACCGGAACCTGGAGGCCGAATCCAAAAAGTTCTTCAAATTAGTTCATACCATCCATAAAGTACCAACTTTTGCTAAAAAAGTTTTGTTCTAACTTTAAAACTAAAAATTTTCAATTTTTACCTGTCCAGGATCCACCTGGAGGCCTGCAGTACCAGAACCTGGAGCCCGATTTCAAAAATTTCTTCAAATTAGTTCATACCATCCATAAAGTACAAACTTTTGTTAAATAAGTTTTGTTCTATCTTGAATTTTTTTTTTTACCTGTCCAGAATCCACCTGGAGGCCTGGAGTACCGGAACCTGGAGGCCGAATCCAAATTTTTTTTTGAAAATAGGAAAACTACATCCCAAAAGGAAACTTTTTTGCCAAATAACCTATCCATTATCTCCAAAGACAAAGCCTATAATCACTGTTTACGCAAAAGTGTCAGAACTTCCCCCCCCCCCTTGTATAGCTATTTGTAAATGGGAGTCAAAATTTATTGAATCAGAACTATGGCTTCATGGTGCTCCCTGGAAATGCCTTGAGGAGCTGAGTCAGGAACTTTTGTCCGTTTCAAAAAATCTCGTTCCTAGCCTGAGAAAATCTTAAAAACCTCTACAAATTGGACAATTCTCAATAAACCTTAAAAATTTTTGGTTTTTTAGTGATTTCTAAGGCTAGGAACGAGATATTTTGAAACGGACAAAAGTTCCTGATTCAGCTCCTCAGGGCCTTTCCAAGGAGCACCATGAAGCCATAGTTCTGATTCAAAAATTTTTTTGAATGTCGTCTTTGCATACTAATAAATAATGAATTATATTTTTAAGTGGTCGTGTTCTAAAACTAAATTTTTTAAAATTCTTTTTCGGTCAGAAATGTTTTTAAGGTTAATTTTATCTGTTGCATATCCCCGCTTTGTCTAATTCCGATATGAACCCACCCTAATAAACATACCTATAATTTTTTATTAAACAGTAAGTGCTTTAATTTTTTATGTATCCAAAGAATTATAAACACATTTCCTTCATCATTAGGTAGTTTTAAATCATGATTGGTTGAAAAAAATATCTTTGTTGAAACTTTTCCACTAATAACTTCAATCGTGAGATAATGGGGTGATTTTGTTAGTTAAGTGAGTGTAAAGTGCATCAATTTCTAATTATTGTATCCCTGAAAAGGGACGTCCGATAATGGAAAGAAAACGAAGTAGTAGGTTTCGTAGTATTTTCACAGTGGCTTTTTAAGGGTTATTTTAGGTTAGAGGCAGGGTTAGAGTACCCCCGCACTGGTCGCCGGAAGGGAAAAGCAGTTTTTTGAAAGGGGCTATCTGAGATTATTACAGATTCTGATTTATACATATATAGACAAATAAAAAATGCAAAAAACGAAATCAAAAGCGTTCCTTCTTGGGAGAAAATCCGGGAATAAGATTTTAGCTATTTTTAACCTAAAATTCACATTGGAAAGCCTGCAAAAAATATAAAGACATTTTAAACATGTCATTGCTCAGCACCTAGAAGTGGTAGAAAAATGCTACGCATAGCATTGGAAAGCTCATAACCTCTAGTTTTCATAAAGGTATATAACTTTTTTGTACTATTATTAGTTTTTGAGCTAACCTCTGAAGTATACACAAGTTTTAAAAATGCAGTTTTTCTTGAATTTTAAGTTTGATACTTGTTATACAAACCTTTTTAAAATTATATTGCTTAGCACCTAGGAGTTATATATATTATTTTATATAGGTATATTTGTATATTTTAGGTACTTTCAATTTAAGCTTTGAAATGTGTATAGTTTTTAGTAAGAACCAAGGAGGGAGGGGGGGGGGGGGGGGGAGTTTATACACTACTAAATGAAATCCAGTATAAAATTTAGCCCTGGTTGTTTTTGTTATAGTTATTGACCGGATTCTTTTTGTAAAATCTTTTATATGATTAAATTCACCAGTAAAACTCTTTAAATTGGATTTTGGCACTTTCCTTCTAGGGGCTAGTGGGGTAAAACACCCCCAAAATACAAAAATTATGAGTTTTGAGCTTATTTTCAAAGATTTCATGTTGAACTTCAATAAAAACTTATTTCACATCATAGAAAAAAAAAAAAATTTAGTCCTTAAAAGATGTGCCTAATTGAAATCTATAGTGATTATTTAGTTAAGTTATTTGAAGAAAAAAAGTTTTCATTAACAAAATTAGCCCAATATTTAAAAAAAAGCCCAGAACTTAAGTTTTAGTAGTTTTGGGGGAAGTTTTACTTTTACCCCACTAGCCACTAGAAGGAAAGTGTCAAACTTTAAGTTTATTGATAATTAATCATATAAAAGAGTTTACAAAAATAATCAGGTTAAAAACTATACCAACTAGCCCAAACATTCAGAGCAAAAGGGGACTATCCATGAACAAGAGCAAGTGATTCTAAGCATCTTCCAGCATTGACCCTTAGTATTTTTTTTAGTGAATATACTAGGTTTATGTTTAATATTTGCTTTATTGACTAAAAAGTTAGGTTTCACTATGGTTTTATATGAAAAAAACTATAAAATGTAAAGCAATTTTTAAAGCAATATCATCAAATGCTTTTTTCACATAAAACCTTGGTGAAACCTAACATTTTTGTTGATAAAGCAAATATTAAACATAAACCTAGTATATTTACTAAAAAAAATACTATCGGTCAATGCTGGAAGATGCTTAGAATCACTTGCTCTTGTTCGTAGATAGTCCTCTTTTATACTAAATTTCATTTCCTCTCAGTGTATAAACTTCTCCCCTTCCTTGTATTTTATAACTTAACAATTTGGGGTTGTTTCACCCAACTAACCCATTAGAAAGAAAGTATTAAAATGAAATCTTTAGTTGCTACATAGCTCAATTATGTGATAAAGTTTACATTAAAAAATCAGCTTAATATCTCTAAAAAAAACCTCAAGTCTTAAATGTAAGTGTTTGGAGGGTGAAATACCTCACCAGCCCCAAGAAGGAAAGTGCCAAAATGAAATCTTTAGTGGCTACCTAGCTAAATTATGCAAAAAAAGGTTTACATTAAAAAAAATAGCTTGATATCTCTAAAAATAAGCTCAGACATTAGATTTTAGTATCTTAGGGGCTGTTTTACCCCATCAGCCCCTAGAAGGAAAGTGCCAAAATTCAATTTAAAGAGTTTTACTGGTATATTTAATTAGTAATTTTACAAAAATAATCAGGTTAATAACTATAACAACAAGCCCAAAATATCCAGGGCAAAATTTTATACTGCATTTCATTTCCTATAAGTGTATAAACTCCGCCCTCCCTCCTTGGTTCTTACTACAAACTATACGCATTTCAAAGACAATTTTTAATTAAGCTAAAATTGAAATTACACAAAATATACAAATGTACCTATATAAAATAATTATATAACTCCTAAGTGCTAAGCAATATAATTTTAATAGGTTTGTGAAACTAGTATCAAACTTAAAATTCATGAAAAAACTGCATTTTTAAAACTTGAGTATACTTTAGAGGATAGCTCAAAAACTAATAATAGTACAAAAACGTTTTATACCTTTATGAAAACTAGAGGTTATGAGCTTTCCAATGTTATACATAGCATTTTTCTACTACTTCTAAGTGCTGAGCAATGACATGTTTAATATATTTGTATATTTTTTTGCAGGATTCCCAATGTGAATTTTAGGTTAAAAATAGCTAAAATCTTTTTCCCGGATTTTCTCCCAAGAAGGAACGCTTTTGATTTTGTTTTTTGCATTTTTCATAAGTCTATATATGTATAAATCAGAATCTGTAATAATCTCAGATAGTCCCTTTCAAAAAACTGCTTTTCCCTTCCGGCGACCAGTGCGAAGGGACTAGAAAAAGGAGAAAAGCTACGGTGAAATTACGACGAATCCCGCTAACTCATTTTCTTTCAATGATCCGGGACGTTTATGGGGGGGGGGGGGGGGTTAGTTCAGCTGTTTTGGGTATTCGTACAAGGAGAAATAACAATATACTCTGACAAACTTTAGTGGCGGATTTTAAATATCTAAAATAATATACCTCTTGTTTGATTACAGTTTCACAAACTCTACCAGAACTAAATAATGGTTAAATAAAATTAAAGGAAAATCAAAGTTTTAAATATTATTTTATCATATTAGTGTTAACTCCTAGTTTAAAAAATAATATGTATTTGTGATAAAATTAAGAAATTACTTGTACATATTTTTCTGACCTATTAACCTATTCACTATACCTATACATTATACATCACATAATTTTTTTTCTGTCTTTAAAGCATTATGAAAAAGTAGCATCACCTTATGATGAAAAGTTCTTCTTTTTGGAGCCCTTTCATCATGATCATAACTATTATTAATTGAACGGCACCATCCCGCAGTGGCTAACTAACTCACAAACTACCTTTATCTGTCGGTCAGTCTGTCCGTAATTCATTTATTTAAGTTAATATTTTTGAGCTACGCTACTTATGGCTGTTATCGTCCTTGTTTTCTTGATGCTGATTGTTTATGTAGAATACCTGGTGTTTGAGTTTGACAATAAAACATTAAATTGTAAAACTTCAATCAAAGATCGTATAGCAGCCAAATTTTCGATCCTAGTAAAAAAATCTCAAATTGTTTTTATTCAGAATAAATGGAGTAATTGTATTTTTTTTGTATACACTTTTTTGATTATGAAAGTAACGAAAAATATTTTAAATCAAACCATCGAATTTTATTGAAAAAGTAAACAAAATTGCGATGTTGTCCATATATTTTTAGTTGAATTTATCACATTTGAAAGATAAATAAATTAAATATAGTAGACTATATAATATAAAAATGAAACATTTACTTAAGTCATCATTGTTAAAAAATAATAAAATGAAAACACATTTTAAAGCAATGCTTGAAAACACTGTTACCTTGGTTGAGTTTTGGTCAAAAAACTGATTAAATATTTGACATCCTCAATTGTAAAATCAGGCAACAAAATTTCTATACTCTCATTGCTTTTCCTCCTGAAATAAATAAATAAATTAATGATTTTTCAAATTTGATTTCTTTGATAAAATGAAGCTCAAGGCAGAATAGTCAAAGAGTAATTGGGAATCAATTTAATATATATTAGCATGATTTTAATTTACCAAATCCAGAAACCGCAGACAACTAATCGTATTCGCCTCATCAAGACATTTCGTTATTCTTATCATAATTGTAATGCATTTTGCATAGCAGAAGTATAAAAAATTTCATTGAATATAGGATATACGTGGTTATATTGACAGGGGAAAATATGGCTTGCTAATATAAACCCTATATTCGCTCATCCAGTAGTGTGGTAAAGAGGGTAGATGGGGGGTAACGTTATTTTAACTAGATGCGAGCATCACTTTATCAGAGTACTTGAAAATTTGGTGCAACATCAAAGTAATATAACGATTTCTATAACAATTTCTAACACAAGTTGTACGAGTATGTGAATGAAGTTTACCTGGAAGATGGCAAAAGGTCTCCAGAAGGCGTCATCTCAAATTCCACAACTTGGAACCTGTCAAATATGACCGCCAGATATTTACTCCAGGAGGCGAATAGCAACTAAATTGAATAAATGGTAGGTAGTTTGATAGAGGGTAGTAGGCTGGTTTCACAAAGAAGAGGGTCAGCCGATTTTCACATTTATCAATAAAAATCATGTATAAGGGAGTGTCCTAGTAATAGATGGTGTTTTCCCATAAGTGGCCGATTAAGTACTGATAAGCCCCACATTATTTTTAAGATTAATTGAAAATGAGGGGGGAAGAATAGTTTATTCTCTACCTAACTTTTGCGGAGCCTATACTGTGCTGGCCAAGCCACAAACCTAAATGTTTCAATGTTAAGGAAAGAAAACGAGCACCCCTCCTGGTCAACTATTCATCTGTACCTGTAACTCTGCCTGTACCATGAAGATGTTATAGTAAAAATATGTAATATATTTTCTTTCTTTCTGTTTAAATTACAAAAAATGTTAAGCAAAATTTTAAAACTTTTCAAACCATTTCAGAAAGATAATTCAATTTTTAACTCCGTGTAGCCACCTCATGTTCCATAGCTGGCTCAAGACCAAGGAGGAAAATGAAAAAATGTGACTGCCATATGAAAGATTGTGTAGCTGCATTAAATTAATCTATCTTATTGCAAGAAGTGCTTGGTTGCATAAGAATCAAGGTAACTACCTATAGTACCTACCTAAAAGAACATTTATAAACTTTTTAATAATTTTTTAAAAAAGAAATCAATATTTAGACTACAAGCTGTGTACCTGAAAAGCTGGTCAAATAATTGTTAACTGTGTACCTATTAGGTAATAATCAAATAAAAATGAATTTTTTATCATTAATTTTATATCATTAAAATCTTAGCCTAAACATATTATTCAATTTAGATGTTTGTTGTGCTGTACCTGATATTTTATGTTGGCATAGCAGCCTTCTTACCCTTCTCTGGTAAATATTTAATAAAGAAAAATTCAAATTCAAATACCCAGAGATAGTTAAATTTTAATAAAAAAGAAAAGAAAAAAAATATTTCATTTTTTTAAAAATTCTTTTTTTTAATAACTGCATGCTCTTTTCCTTTTTAGTCATTACGAGCGCAGTGTGTTTGAGTAAAATTACCAACCCAGGCAACTTAATATACCCCCCGAGGTAAATTTATTATTGTATATGTATTTTATGTTTTAAGCTCCAAGTTTATTCCATAGTGTAATACTTTACAAATTTATTTTATCATCTATTCTTTTAAAATTTTATATTTTAATTTTTATATTATCCTTTTACAAAACATAAATTCTTTTTTAGTTTTGTGAAAGCATAGCTGAGATGTTCTTCTTCTATTTCAAAGTTAGAATGCTGTCCACAGACAATGTTAACCATGCCTGTTCCTTGTCCACCGGAGCTGCCTGCTGAAGCAGGGCGGATGCAACCCTCCTACAAATTCCCAGGTTGCACATATACAATGACATGTCTGTGGTGCCCTAAACATTAGGGGCTGCCCAGAATCCAATACATCCTAACCTAACCTGACAAGTACTAAACAAAAAAAAATATTCTTATTTTTAATTTATTATTAAATAAGAGGTGTGGGGTTATTATAATTTGTGTGATGGAGCGCCTAATATATAGGTTTATATTACTAAAAATATAAACAATTTTAGGTTTATTATTTTAGACTAATATTATACATATGGTTTGTTAAATTGTTATATTGAATCAATCCCGTAGTTTTTGCTATGAGAAATCTTATGAAGCAGAATACATTAAAATTCTCACCTGAGAACTTTTAACTGCTCCATTGCTGCAGAAGAATGTGAGATCGTTGTTGTAAGGTGTAAAATCTCCTAATGTCAGCGGTTTATTTCTGAAATATGTATGGACTAAGAAGGATGACAATATTCATTAAAATAAACAAACAAGGATGAAAACAAACATAAACAGAATCTCTTTGGATCAGGCATAAGGTATACAAGCAATAGATATAAAATAATATTTGGGGGGCAAATGGAGAGGTCATCAATTTTATGATGTGATTTTTTTCGTGATTTTTTCCGAATTAATTTCATTGTTGGTATAAGCTGTCTTTGGATGTTAAGGAAGGGTAAATGAACAATAATTCAAAAAAGCAGAGTGTTAGAACTTAAAACATTTATTAATTTATAAGTTGTATATTTTGTTGTAAATTTACATAAATACATGATGAAGTAAAATTACATACTTTCGTTTGTAGAATTTGATTACAGAGATGCCTCGCTCTTAAATATTTAATATGAACATTTTAGACGTAAATATGCTACAAACAAAACAAAAAACGCTTATCGTTCAAGAAAACAACCCTTAAAAATGTAGAACAGTGAAGGTATACATTACAGTTGCTAAGCTTTTAAATCCATTTCACACAAAATCCTTCACAAGTTTACAAATTGATAGGACGATTTTAACATGCCTAAATTTATGTACTAAGTTATTCGGACGAAGAAATCGAAATAATAGAAAAAGAGAGGAGTAGGTTGCGCTAAAAATCCGTAAAGATTGTTATTTTTAAGTTAAAAACAGTAGTAGAACGATAAAAATTTAAGTTAACAAAAAAATTTTTTGTCTTTAATTCTTTTTAATAAGAAATACACATATTTAGTGAATATTACCGTTCTACTACTTTTTTAAGCCTTAAAACTCACACCTTTACAGATATTTAGCGCAACCTACTCCTCCCTTTGAGGCAAAATAGATTCTTCAAAAGACAAAAATCTAGTAGGTACCTACCTAATAAACCTTGTTTTATTTTCCGTCATAATGATGCTTTTAACATATTTATATTCTGAAATAAGTGATTTTTAGATAAAAAATATATTTCTTAAATAAACTCTTTAACATTTAATAAACTATACAATAGGTAATATTTGTAGAAAATGTCCTTTTAAACTCTTAAACATTTGAATAAACAAAATTTAAAATTTATCACCATGTAGTTCTATTTATTATATAATTTTAAAATATTTATAACATATTTTACAGACGAGTCTAAAATATAAAATTAAAGTTCTAATAATTTTTTTTGTTATGAGTATTGACAAAAATTACAATGTTTTAGTGATAAAACAAGTAAAATGAGGTACCTATAGTTTTTATTTTGAAAAACGAAGTTAGTTATTTTATGATAACATCATACCTAGGCTACTGCATGATTTGTTTGAGATAATTTAAAATCATTACTTTTATATCTTTTCAGGCGTTTACACACAAGGTTGCAGAAGATAATGTTATCAGAAAAATAAATTACTTCGTTTCTCGGTTTTGTCCGTATTTTTCCTGTGCAGTTTTAGTTGTAGAATCTTTCTCAAATTAGCCCAAATCAGCGGGGCAATCTATCCAGTTCTGGCCTTCTTGTTAACTTTATCATACACTTCAGGAAACTTGCCCTTGCATGCCAGCTTTTCCCGTTGTCTGTCATACAGGTTATGGTCGAACATGGCTCTAAATTCTTCTCTTGTCATGTATGAGTCAGCATACATCATCTGGAATCCATTTACATTTCTAAATAGAACATGATTAGCAACATCCAGTAGAAGCAAAGTTTGAAAATATATTACAATTTACACCCAAATAAACCGACGGCAAAGAACAAGAAAAAGTTAATGCTCTGCTTATAGGTCATTGCTATTTATTAAATTATCTATTATTTATCCTTTATTGCATTTGAGATAAAGTGAGTTATACGATAAATATTTATTTTAAACGGATGCCTTAAAAGAATTTCCAGCTGTCTACTTTTTAAAACAGCCGAGAAAAACTCATTTCCCCACTATAAAAATGTGATACCTACAGAGCATTACAGAAAGACCGACAGACCAGGAAACTAGCGGAGTAGATGCTCATTAGCCAGCAGAATCTCCCCTTATAAATATTAGGTTCGTCTTCATGATTTTGACGTTCGGCGAAAGTGATAAATTATATTCTTGTAGAAAATGGAACACTTTCTTGGATATTTCTGAACAGACATATTACCTGACAAATTCTTCGACATTTCTGGTGACTTTTTCGGCGTCAAAACCTGGTCGTTTGGGGACACCGTACACTCCAACATCGACAAACATTTTGTCAGAATCGGATCTTGAGTTTAACATTCCAGGGTTGGGGGGCAGCTAAAAAGGAAAAATTTAAGAGTGAAATATAAATTCAATTTATTGCTTACTCTTAAGGGATAAACACTAGAATGATAAGACAAAATTAATCCTTCTGTAGATAAATAATTACTGGTGGGAAAAGTTGGACACCGCAAGTTTAATTTAACCATTCAAGATTTAATAAAAAATTCCAATTTAAGGCCAACTCATTAAAAACTTTGGATACCCGAGTGATTTACAGTCTAATGTCCCCTCCCTCTCTTATCAAGCTTAACTATATACTAAAAAAGGCAACCCGTCTAATTCTACAGGATGTTTAAAAAAAAGAGTCCAAAACAATGGCAGGCTGCTAAAAATCTTTTACTTACAAACGCTGGATTCGAATAGCTTAAAATTAAGCACGTGGCTTTCTAAAATAATTGCAGTTGAGCGCATATGCTGCTGCCTAGCTTTAAAAAAATGAAATTATTTAAATTTTTAAAATTCCATCAATATTCATGTATTTGAAATCTTTAAGTAAAGATGAAACTAGTTAGACCGGTTCGAAATAAAGCACTAAAAATCTCACCTTAAATGGACATAACCAAATGGGGTAAATTTGAACTTCTCTGTCAAAAGTTTCCAAAGAATCTTTCAAATCTTCAATTGGTACTAACATATCCTAAAATAAGGATTAATGATTTTTTCTGTATTTTAATTTTATAATTGCCGCATTTTATTTCCTTAGTATAAAATTCTGTTTTGAAAGAGAAAATACAAAAAATCCGTTTTAAAAAATCGAAAACTAATTTATAATTAAAATGAGGCAAAAATCACTCCTCAAATAATGGAATATTTCGAGCCTTCAACGCCAGGATGCAAAATTTTGCTCAGTAGAAAAATCCTACATTTTTTTTTTAAAATAGACAGAATAAGAGGAAACTCTATAGTATTAACTTTGCATATTAAAACTTTACCTGAATCATATGATTTGTTTCATACAGCCTTTTCAATGTTTTTCCTTGTGTTAGCTTCAACAGAGACACCTATAATAGGAAATTTGTACTAAAATTATCGTAGATTTTCTATTACCTATTGTAGAAAGGTAAAAAAAAATTAAGAAAGTTTCAAGTGACTTTAACTGTCGAATTCCTAACAGAAAAAAAGTTCAAGAGTAGATGCTTATTCTTAATTTCAAGAATGAAAAAAGAAATTACAGACCTCTATCTTAAATAGCAGCTAGGAAACTAAATATTATGTTACACACCTTAGGGGGAATAAGCCAGCCAAACAAATATCTGAATATCACGTTGTTTCCAAAAGGGATAATATCCTGAAAATTAAAAAAGAAGAAAAAATTAGGTAAAAAGTTCACAAAATAAAACAAATACCTATTATTTAATAATTTATGAAAAACTTGTGCTTTCAGAGGAAATAAAAATGATAGTTGCTTGAAGCTATGGATTAGAACAGTTTTTGCACACATTAACGTTTCAAGACAACCGACTTCCAGAAATCATCTATTTATAGAGTAGCTTGATTCATAATATTTATACCTGAATTTCCCAGAAGATAGACCTGGAATGTCTGTGGTAATAATCCCTAAAATCATATATTACTATAAAAGTCTTACATAGATGCAGTAAATATACTTTAAATCTCTAATATGAAATTGCAATAGATTCCAATGACCAGTCCCATTTGTCATTGCAAACAAATTTGAAGCCAAGGCATAACCAATGTATATTAATACACAGAAAGTCAATTTTTTTGCGTTGTTAATGTTTTTTTGCTCGTTGGCTTAACACCTTTGTAAATTTAATGATTTAAATTGATTATTTCATTAAGTTGAGTATCCAAACGTTTAAATCACTAATTGTAATCTACAGAAGGAGTAATTTTGTGTATCATCATTGAGGTTGTTTATCTAATTATCGGACATTGTCTTATCCCTTTAGATCCCTGAAGTTTAATAGTAATATTTACCTGAGTGGGATATATTCAGTACATTCTCCCTCATACAGGAACTTTTCTACGTGCTTGAAAAACCAGGGCTTATACCATTTACCTAAAATGTTACAAAGCTAAAAACATTTTTTAATATTTTTCTAGTATTGCTTCGAAACCGATTAATATCCGCAGGATTAAAACCGGTTCTCAGCAATACTAAAAAATCATGTATAGCATCGTATTACAGACAATTTTCCTATAATATTAAATCTTAAAATTTATACCCAATGGGGCCAAAGGCCTGGCGGGCTAACAAAAGTGATCTTAATCTTGTAATTTTTCATTCTTAAAGGGTCAAATTATTATTTGTAAATTGTGCCAAAGCTAGTTCTTACAAATGCGGGATAAAACAATCATAAATCTAACTTCTTTTATATACAGATTGATATCTTACCAATTTCATTAAGTTTTCCAGGTTCACAGAAATCCACAAAATCTCCAGTCATTACAACTCCATTATCCCTGAAAACAAATCAGGAATACAGGGATCCGTTATTCTTATATTGACTACTAGCATCTAACTAAGGTCTGTGTCTTCAAAGAGGAAGGAAGGAGGCAGAAAAGTAGCCTGAAACCATCCCGGGACCTATGAGACGCTTCTCTTAAATGGAGAAAGGGTTGAGTAGTATTAAAAACTCAAGCTAAAAACATAAGAACCCAATAGTAGGGCAACTGGAAATTTCTTTACTGGGATATGCCTATGATAGATAATATAAACCTTCCACAGAGAGTCCTTCTGTGTTTGGTAGCTTAAAAATGTTAAGAAAATCAAACAATTCACGCAAGACAAGTGTATATATATATACTGATGTGATCAATGATCAAACTAACAATAGTTCATTGATTAATACTTGTATAATAGACTCTATGCAAATAATCCTTACTTTGAGTAGACCAAGCACTCAACAAAGTCACTGGCGTCAGACTTTTCAACCTCCTTCTCAAATTTCTCAATCATTTCATTTTCATTTCTAACTGGATAGTAGTTCAGTTTGACAAATCTTTTGGAGGGAATGATTCTTATAGTAGCACTCACCAAGAACCCTAAACAACAAGTTTTGAACATAAATACTCAAGTTTACTAGGGATACAGGGATTTGATGGTCGGTGAAAAAGGAGGTCATTTATTTCGCGTATATTCCGTTGTGTCAAATGCTCATATTAAGTCAAACTTTTCTTAATTATGACCAAATGTATATATATCAGAAATGGTTATAATTAAGAACAGTTTGACTTAATAAGAGCATTTGACTAAACAGTTGCACACAAATTTACGGAAGATACGCGAATAATTTACCCCCTCTTTCTTTTCTTTCTTCCAATTGGCTTGTGTAAATTCTCATTGTAGTAACAAGAAATAAATAGTAAGAAGAATAGGTGTTGGATTATTTTAATTGTCTCTCCCTCTGCAGGTTTACAGAATACAGTATTATAAAATAAAGGCACATTTAATTAAAGGAGATTTACAGACAGACAGACGGATGCTCATAAAAAATTAAAATCTTCACTAAGAAAAAAAGCCATCCATGATTGATTAAAGCCAAGTAAATTATATTTGTTCGAACGGCCAAAGTAACTTATAAAGTAGCTTTGCTTCAAGAAGATAAAAGGAAGTTTTATTTATGTTTAAAACATAGTGTGCCTAGAGTTCCATAGCTCCATGGAATAGAGTAGAATAGATCAGGATCTGATTCCTGAGAACATTCTACCACAGAACCATCAGCTAACACAACCTAAACGCAAGTTTAAATTTAAGACAAATTACCTCTTTTAGATTGAAAACGTAGAGCAACTTCAAAAAAATATAAAATAAGATTTACCTATTATTTAGTTTTAAGTAGAAAGGAATCGAATTAAGAATACTGAAAGGTTGGAAAGGACTTTAAGATTCTTAGAGCTAGAGCTTATGACGATTCTAACGGTGTAATGCATAACATTTTTCTACTATTAACACAAGCCGCGCAATTTGAATTGTAAAAAGGTGCACATTTTTTAACAACCTTTAATTCAACAAATCTTCGAAAATAAGGCCTCTGGAAAAACCGGTTTTTAGGGCATATTTTGTTGAAATAATCATTTTTAAATATTTGAAACATAAATGTCCCATAATAGGTTTTCCAAATATATAAAACATTTTACATAATTTTATTTTCTATGCATAATTAAGTTTTAAAAAAAATCATTTCTCTTGAATGACCCTGTAGTATTAATCACGGATTTTTAATTGGAATAGTTATTTATCGCATCCTATTAGAGACAGCTTTCCGCAGATTTGAACCAGTTTCGTTAGCCCAGTTGGGCCGAAGTCCCCGGCTAACAAAATCAATTAAAATACGATCTTTACTTTAACATAACATGGAAAATTGTCTGCAATACGATGATAAAGATGATTTGTTTTGTATGGCTGAATCGTTTAATTTAAGCAACTATACTAGGTATATTCAAGCAAAGTTACCTCAAAACTGGTGCATATGTGCTGAAACAACCCAAACTTATGACTGCTTGTTTCAATTCCGGTGCCCATGACTAGGCCTCCAACTGTTAGGTCATCCAACTCTGGAACAATAGGTATAGTCCAGCCTAGCCTGTCCAGGGTGTGAGTGAGTTGACCCATGGTTACTAGCGGCTCACATCTCACTGTTTTGGCATCTGTGTCTATTTCAAGAACATCCACTAGATTAACCTAAATGGTAAAAACATTTTCTAACTTATATAATTTTAAAAATAATTAGAAGCCTTTAGTTTTAACAAGATTAGTTATAACTCAAACTTATTCCTATTTCAGATGATGCTAGAGATAACTTTATTCTTGTATGCAGACTACAAACTTCATAGACCATGAAAATTATTTTCTGTTACTTTAAAATCTGCTGAAAAATACTGGTTAACATTAATCCTAATTCTATTTAGGCAAAGAGATATCCACAATTTATTGCATAAAACAACTGAAAATTATTGCATAGGTAAGGCTGTTAGATGATTTTAAAAAAATCACCAGACACACAGGCAGACACAGTTTATGGACCACTGTTTTGAATGTCCTTGGGGACCCATAAAAATTATGGGAAACAAAACTTGTTTTTGAATTAGCAAACAAAAATATTAAAAAAACAAGAAAAAGGCACACTAAATAGAAGCATATTTGAAAAGCTGCGATAATACAAGAAATTCCTAACCTGAATGGGATACATCTTTGATTTGTAGGCCATGTTCTGTGGGGAGATTGTCTGCCATCCTGGCCGTCCTGTGCACATGGTGCGTCCGTTTCCATGTACACCATACTCACGTACCTGGATAGATTAATTGATTTATTTAGGCAACTGAATTATGAGTATAACTGCAGGAGATACTTTATTTTTTCTTATCGTCTGTCAGATAAGTTAGTACCATATAAGTACATACATTTAAAGCAAATTAAGATACCTATTTACCAAGTATTTCGCATTTCGCACTATTTAAACAAATAGCACTTATAGTAATTGTGGTATCTTAGCATTTTTTATTTAAAAACTTTAGGGAGAAAAATAACTTTGTAAAACTTCATCAATCACATAAATAAATTGTCAAACTGGTGAGAAATACCTCAATTCAATCAAATGTTTTAAACTAGTGGTAAAGTATTCTTTTATGGGCGATTTCTCTTGGGAGGGTGAAGGTACCCCTCCCAAAATAGTTAAAACCTTTCCCTAGACCTGTTAAAAGCTCACATACACACATAGAAAACAATGACAAACATCCTGTTACTTTTAAATACGGTAGGTTATAGTATTTTGTTTCTAACTTTCTTGACGAACTAACAGACGGAGTAAGATTATAGCTGCTCTATCATTTGACCAGAGAAAATTTAAAAGTTAGAAGCTAATATCATATCAAAGAAGAATAAATATGCAATTTGATTGGCTTTACAGAACAAAAGTTTATTTCAATATAGATGCTTATTTGACATGGGAATTTTCACAAAAAAAAAATCATTTGAATTCATAGAATAGCTTGGTTACTAAACAAGTATAAAGGGGGTTGTTATTGGATCCAAATAAAATTACAATGGAAAATTCTTTTTTGTTTTGATTTATTTGCAAATAATAATTTGCACTATCATCAAACCAAGCCGATAAATGCAACAGAGACAGAGACAATAATTGTAAAAATTTGAAAAACTCATTAATCACTTGTATTGAATTCAATTTAGGTCATGTTTTAACAAAAAAATCAATTTTTACAAAAAACAAGAGAATTATTAGCCTAGATGGGCTGTCAAACACAGCAATCCGTCTAACATATCAAGATTTTTGTTAATATTTAGTCACATAATTCCAAAATTTACTCGGAGCGACGATGTAATTTTTCCCAAAACTAGCTTTATCCTACTCATGAAATCAACTTTTTATAGATGACTTGTACAATGTACATAGATTTATTAAAAAAATAAATGCCCTTTCATACCAAAATGTTTCTTAACATTTATATATGGCCAGATTGTTCAATTCATACACTGTTTTCTATTCCTAGGAATCTAGATCTACTATCATATTTATTACACAACTGAAATGTTTAATTCCAACCCTATCCTTGATAATTTACATTTATGTAAATATTGAAAATCAAATAACAAGGATGACAACATCCATAAAAGCGAATTTCTGAAACTGTAGGCTCTTGGAGCCCCCCCCCCCCTCCCGAACTGTAAGGGTAATCAGAATATAAATGAATAAGAGTCAAAGCAAAATTGTGAGTAAATTTGTTAAAAAACTACTTGATACAGGATAATGTTTACGTACATACTTACATTGTTAGGACTTGATTATAGAGTTGCTTTGCTTATAATATTGTAATTTGTTGTCCCAGGAATCAATATACCAAAAATCAGAACAATCAGATAATTAGATCACTTAGAACGGACGGACGTACGGACTGGCCCTAATTATAGAAAAGCTTCGCTTTCAAAAATACTAGTAAACGTTTACATTGAATTATAACACAAACATACAAAACCATAAATTGGGAGGGAGGGGACAAGACTTTGGGCCGTTTATTACACATATCCTCAAAGTTTTATAATAACGTTTATTATTCTTTGTCATATCAATAGAAATAGAAGAGTAGAAGAATATTCTGAACCCTTTTTTCGTCAAATCTAAGAGAGAACATTCCTAGCAGACAAAAGTACTGTTTACTTTCGACTCAAGCTGATGTGGATTCTTAAAAAATTATAGACTCGCTATTCGATAGTGAGGCAAAATTATTTTTGTGAAAAATCATCCAAAAGCACATTAAAAATCTACAAAAATTAAACAAAATCATATGTTAATAACCCTCTTAAGATTTTATTTCATTTTTGTAAATTTTTTTATTTGATTTTGGAGGATTTTTCACAAAAATAATTTTGCCTCACCGGCGAGTTGCCAGCCTAACTTTTTTTTTAAGAATCCAACTTTGTTTCAAGCTTTCAAATTGTAAACGAAATTTTTGGGCAATTAATTCTGATTCCGCAAAGCTTTCTACTAAGAAAATATACTGTTAACAGCTGACTTTTATGTATGTATGAAATGAAAAAAAACATGCCTTCGTAGGAAAATGTGTACATAATTTCAACTAATGAGATCCAATGTAAATTCCGATGCGATTCTCCTATTGGCTCAATCAGACATTCCCTCTCTTTCTTAGTACCTTTATTGTCATATCATCTTTGAGGACTTTTAATTGGATGGTTCATTAAGTTGAGTGTCCAAAAGTTTCAACCACCAATTGTATTCTACAGATGGTTTTATTTTGTGTATCATCATTTGGGATTTATTAAAGGGGGTGATTTTTTCGCAATATTCCGTAAAGGTGTTTGTTTTAAGACTTTAAAATAGGGGACAAACTTATTAATTTCTAATAAAGTTGACCTTTTATTTGCTCTAGACAATGTGACTTTCTTAAAAGTCTTAAACATTACGGAATAAAAATCACCCCATTTATCGGCCATTGTCTTATCCCTTTAAGAACCCTGCATAAATAGACCAAAGCTACCTGTTTTTGAACAGCGGCCACTTTCTCCTGATGCTTTGCAGGGGCGGAACTCAGGGCAAACACAATCTTACTCCTAAAATATTTTTATAGATTTTATTTTTCCCAAATCGGTAATTTTTGTAATATTTTCTAATAAAAAGCTTATATGACAAAGGATACAGTTCTATTTGTTATACATGTAATTTTATCCTATGAAATTTCCTATTATAATAGAATTAAATCTATAAAAGAGGGGTATGCACGAACGAGAGCAAGTGATTCTAAGCACCTCCCAGCAGTGATTCTAAATATTTTTTGGCTGAAAATACTAGGGTTATGTTTAATATCGTTATATCAATTATAAAAAGTAAGTTTTAGGTACCATGGTTTTATATGACAAAAAAAACTTCGAAATGTTTCTCATTTTTTTACTATATATATTATCAAATGTTTTGTTGAGTTCAAACTGCTGTGAAACAAAGTTAAACTTTTTCAATAAAAAATGTTAATTTAGAAAAAGGGATGGTAACTTGTATTATTGTAAACAGTTATATATTAGTGTATTTTCGTCATTTACAGCATTTGATTATGTTTTGGTTTGTTATTTTATTTGAACCTTTAAACTCAACAAAACATTTTATGATATTTCATCAAAAAATGCTTACCTACTTAACATTTAACAGTTTAATTCATAGAAAACCATGGTAAAATTTATTTTTTTAAATTGATGTAATGATATTAAACATAACCCTAGTATATTCACCCCAAAAAAAAAAAACATTCAAAATCAATGCTGGAAGTTCCCTTTACATTAATTCCCCTATCAGCCTATGATGTGACTTTCGCTGACACATAACTTATTTAAGTCAGGGAATGTGAACCATAACAAAGAAAACCTATCATTTATAAACGCAACTTAATCAAATATTTTAGCTAATATATCAATTCACGAAAACAGCTGACTTTGAAATGGCATTCGACAGTTAATTTCAGTTTTGTTTACCTAGTATAATACCAAAGATCATAGAGGCAAGAGACGGGTAACAAGAACATAACGAAGATCCATCTGTAGTGTACAATAATATGTTCTAGAAATATAAATATAAAGAGATAGGTAACAAGAACATAACAAAGATCCATCTGTAGTGTACAATAATATGTTCTAGAAATATAAATATAAAGAGATAGGTAATAAGAACATAACAAAGATCCATCTTTAGTGTACAATAATATGTTCTAGAAATATAAATATAAAGAGACGGGTAACAAGAACATAACAAATTTCCATCTATAGTGTAATATGTTCTAGAAATATAAATATGAAGAGACGGGTAACAAGAACATAACAAAGATCCATCTATAGTGTACAATAATATGTTCTAGAAATATAAATATAAAGAGATAGGTAACAAGAACATAACAAAGATCCATCTGTAGTGTACAATAATATATTCTTGAAATATAAATATAAAGAGATAGGTAATAAGAACATAACAAAGATCCATCTGTAGTGTACAATAATATGTTCTAGAAATATAAATATGAAGAGACGGGTAACAAGAACATAACAAAGATCCATCTATAGTGTAATATGTTCTAGAAATATAAATATGAAGAGACGGGTAACAAGAACATAACAAAGATCCATCTATAGTGTACAATAATATGTTCTAGAAATATAAATATAAAGAGATAGGTAACAAGAACATAACAAAGATCCATCTGTAGTGTACAATAATATATTCTTGAAATATAAATATAAAGAGATAGGTAATAAGAACATAACAAAGATCCATCTGTAGTGTACAATAATATGTTCTAGAAATATAAATATGAAGAGACGGGTAACAAGAACATAACAAAGATCCATCTATAGTGTACAATAATATGTTCTAGAAATATGAAGAGACGGGTAACAAGAACATAACAAAGATCCATCTATAGTGTACAATAATATGTTCTAGAAATATAAATATAAAGAGATAGGTAACAAGAACATAACAAAGATCCATCTGTAGTGTACAATAATATATTCTTGAAATATAAATATAAAGAGACGGGTAACAAGAACATAACAAAGATCCATCTATAGTGTACAATAATATATTCTAGAAATATAAATATAAAGAGATAGGTAACAAGAACATAACAAAGATCCATCTGTAGTGTACAATAATATGTTCTAGAAATATAAATATAAAGAGATAGGTAATAAGAACATAACAAAGATCCATCTGTAGTGTACAATAATATGTTCTAGAAATATAAAGAGATAGGTAATAAGAACATAACAAAGATCCATCTTTAGTGTACAATAATATGTTCTAGAAATATAAATATAAAGAGACGGGTAACAAGAACATAACAAAGATCCATCTGTAGTGTACAATAATATGTTCTAGAAATATAAATATGAAGAGACGGGTAACAAGAACATAACAAAGATCCATCTATAGTGTACAATAATATGTTCTAGAAATATAAATATAAAGAGATAGGTAACAAGAACATAACAAAGATCCATCTGTAGTGTACAATAATATGTTCTAGAAATATAAATATAAAGAGATAGGTAATAAGAAGATAACAAAGATCCATCTGTAGTGTACAATAATGTGTTCTAGAAATATAAATATAAAGAGATAGGTAACAAGAACATAACAAAGATCCATCTGTAGTGTACAATAATATGTTCTAGAAATATAAATATAAAGAGATAGGTAACAAGAACATAACAAAGATCCCTCTGTAGTGTACAATAATATGTTCTAGAAATATAAATATAAAGAGATAGGTAATAAGAACATAACAAAGATCCATCTGTAGTGTACAATAATGTGTTCTAGAAATATAAATATAAAGAGATAGGTAACAAGAACATAACAAAGATCCATCTGTAGTGTACAATAATATGTTCTAGAAATATGAATATAAAGAGATAGGTAACAAGAACATAACAAAGATCCATCTGTAGTGTACAATAATATGTTCTAGAAATATAAATAAAAAGAGATAGGTAATAAGAACATAACAAAGATCCATCTGTAGTGTACAATAATGTGTTCTAGAAATATAAATATAAAGAGATAGGTAATAAGAACATAACAAAGATCCATCTGTAGTGTACAATAATATGTTCTAGAAATATAAATAAATAAACTACACTTAACAAGGAAATTATTCTTCTACTTTCAAAAACTAGAACATATAGCGGTTCAAATAGGATGCATCACATTTTTGTAATTATAACATGCAAATTGAATTCTAAAGGGAAGTTTTTGCACATCCTTTATATTTAAAATCTTTTCTTTAGGTAGGTTTTTACTGCTGCGATACTAACAAACTTAATTATCCTTGTAATGAACTAACTTACCTACAACGGAGTCGTAGTCCCATTTTTCCGGCAAATAAGTTGCCGTTACCATTTTAAAAGTCTGAAAATAATAAGGTACAAAATAAATAAATATCATTACACTTAAAATTTAAGTAAAAATGCATTAGTTTCATGTAAAAGTAATATCTTCTTACAATCTTTAAATAAAAATATAGTGTATTATCTCATTAACCTTCCACTGTTTTCTCCCATTCACACATTACTTATACACTTTAAAATTAAAAACTAAAAATCCGCATAATTCTCGTTGTTATGAAAAAGTTTACACTTTAGAATTCATAAAAAGTACTCTTTTTTATTCTTATCTTAAAAGGAGCTACTACAAAATGGCAATTATATACTACAGTAGAGTTACTTATTTTTGTCTGTATTTACAGCAATAACTGTTTTCAAAAATCTTGATTTGTCTACTGTTTCTACTGAATAAGAAACATCAAAAACTTTTTTTTGTTTCCAAATGAGGGGCATTTCATTCAGAAACGTATTAACATTTTTGGACAAAGGCGACACATTCAAATGTTAGTTGTCTGCAGGAAGTGTGTCTATATAAAAACGATATTTATTCTTCGGCAGTTTTTAAATATTGTATGTAAGATTTATACTTTATATATCCAATAAAAGAATTTTTTTTTGTATTTTTAAAAGCACCAATCACAGCTGGGCAAATAAATAACAAAGTCCAATTAAACAAGATTACTGCATCCATTAGTTGCGCACCAATAACAAGAAAACAAATTTATTTTTGAGAATCAACCTATTTTTCAAACGAGAACAAGGATAGGTAGTTTTTATTACACATTTTTTTTTCCAAACAAATTGTAGAGTAGCTGCGCTACTAGTAAATACATAAGATGGTGAGCATTCAATTCCGCACATGTATCACACAATCTAATAATCAGAACTGTATATTATTACAACAGCAAAATAAACATCCCTTTACCTTATTCTATTTTTATTATTAACCTAACTCTAAATTTTATTTATTTGTTTTATTGACTTTAGGCGATTTAAAACACTAGGTATTCCTATGTGAATGTTTTTATGAGCAAGTGAATGTACACCATAAATAATATAAACATTTTTAGTATGGCTTCGAAACCGATTAATATCCGCTGGATTAGAACCGGTTCTCAGCAATACTGAAAAATCATAAATGCATCATATAATATTACAGACAATTTTCCACGAATATTAAAATAAAAACCAGTTATGTAAGCCCGGGCAATCGGACCCTCGGGGCTAACAAAAAGGATCGTTATTTTAGACAGGTACAAGTTTCACTTTATTAAAGAACATGAAAATCTGGAGTATGATCCAAGTGATAATAAATCCATTCATCTACCTTTCAAAAAATCTGACAGATCTTGAAATTCTAGGATAAGGATAATTACTCCTAGCTCGTCTCACCATAATTTCTTCAGCTAGATCATCATTGGTAATAATTTGAACGTCTTCAGGACAAGATCTGGCAAAAAATTGCAATACTTGGTTGTTTTGAAAATCTGGCAAGAGAACTGTTTTCAGTTTTGGAAAATATAAATCCTTGTTCAATATTTCTAAATAAGATGCATCACTATCACTGATGAGTAAAAATTCTAAACTTAAATAGTTTTCTATTATTAAAGGTATAGAAGATTTGTTGATAAAATGCAAATATAAATCTTTTAGGTTTCTAATACATTGTGGTATAATGTGAATATCAGCTATGGTTATAACACTGAGGCAGTCGATGCTACTGGTACAATATTCAAGAACTGGAAAATTATTATCAATACACGATGAAGTAAAATACTTTAGATTAGAAAAAAATCTAGGATTTTCCTTCATAAAATTTATTCTTTGATAGTCTAGTTCTAGACTAATAAGATTATCAGAATAGCGTTCATAAAATGCTGCTGACATATTACAATTTTCAAATCTGACATGTCTTAAATTAGGCAGATATATGTCAGCAATATTATTTTTATTAATCTCTAGTGACTCTAGTGTATCTTTGCAATTGTTTAGAACATTGTTTAGAGTATAAGAATCAACATCTTCTAACATTAACGATTTCAGTTTTAGTTGTGTTTTTATGTTGAGATTGGCGTACTGTTTAATTTGGAGGATTTGTATTGTGTCAGCATGTCTTTCAATTAGGGTTTGTTTCAGCAATGTAGAGTTACCATAGTCGATTATTCTTCCCTCCCCACCAATACCTAAAAAAATAAGATTTGATGAAAAATGGCCAAGATGAATTCCAAATGAATATAAAAACATACACACTAGGTACTACTTAGGAAGGTCTTTTTTCAATGGTAAAAATATATACATTTTTAAAATCTAAACCTAATAAAAGCTAGTTTTATTTATTTGAACTACCTACATATGTATTTTTCAATTTTCGATAATTTCTTCTGAACTGATCGCTTTCAGCTGAGCATTTGAAGATTAACGCTCAACATTCAAAATATTTAGCCCCCCCCCCCCCCCAACTAGATACATATGTGTTTTTAAAAGAATTTTTTTTTAAATGGAACATAGAGAGGATTTTTGCGCTCTGAATGTTTATAGGGGAGGGGTTTACTTTCCCCTATAAGGGGCGTTTCGTCGTATTTTCACAGTAGATTTTCTCCTAATTCTTGCCCCTGCAAGCAGGGTTTCGGATCCGCATTGATTTTATGCGGATCCGGATCCGGATCCGGATCCTCAAAATTTGGTCAGTGCGGATCCGGATCCGGATCTTTGACAATAAAAATAAAATCACCAAATTTTTCAAAAAAATTTATTCTTCAATTCGAAGTCAAAAATACTTTTAATTTTCAAGTCTGAACCTAAACCTTAAAGATTGGCTCTCATCAAGAGAATGTCTGAGATTTTATATAAATTTAGGTAGATTTTTCCATTTTTTCCGCATTTTTTGGAGTCTAAGGATCCGGATCCGCATTTTTTTTGCGGATCCGGATCCGGATCCTTGGACTCAAAATATGCGGATCCTTGCGGATCCGGATCCGGATCCGGATCCGGATCCGAAACCCTGCCTGCAAGGGGCTCTAACCCTGCGGGAAAGTCACCTAACCTAGCCCAAAATAACCTATCAAAAGCTACTGTGAAAATACGACGAAACGCCTCTTAAGAGGCGTTGCCACGAAAGGATATTTTTGTTGGCGTTGCTACAAAAGACTAACGATTTTTTGTAGGCGTTGGACTAGTTCGTCTTTTGTAGCAACGCCTTTTTGTTATCTGTGTAAACTTGAAATACCTGTTTTAATATAAGCAGAAAGTGAAAGCTCCTCTAAATCTGGAAATTTAAGCCCAGGATTTAACAAAAATAATTCATCACCACACAGCTTAAGCTGCAGCGAGTACACAAATTGTTTAAAATTCTGTAAAATCCATTTTATGCAACTGTATCTGTAGTCCAAATTGTCACTTATGTGTTTGTTTGTATGGATAATGCGCAACAGTAGACTTCGTTGTGTTGTTTCTTGCTTTGATTTCAGTTGTTCTAGGCCTGTTTCCATTGTGAGCCATCACTACCGTGTAAACACCAGTTTAATAAATGAAATATCCTCAAAATTATAATAGCAAGACATCAATATGTCAAAGATTAGGTATTAAAAATGTTAAATTCAAACAAAAAAACATTCAGGATGGGTCTATTCCAAATTTTAGTTCATGAAAACTGGCGCCTTTTTCAAATGTTTATTGTCATTTCGTATACAGATTTACAAACCTCATGGAAGGTCTAGGAATTATTTCATGAAACTTAAAATTAAACAATTAAAATCCAAGGAATATACCTCCAAACATTTATTTTTGAAAGACTCACATACATCCTACTATTTTGACATTTAGAAATTTCATTACTGCCTAGAACGACTGGAAAGACATAAAACTTTTGGCTAAAACTAAATTGGATAATATTTGCACGGAAATGATTGCACCCCTGTTTGAATAACTTCATAATTGTCTTCCGTAATCTTTATTCTGAATGTTCTTGTAGATTTGTCAACAAAAAATATCTTGCTAGCGATCCTAAAAATACAAAATTTGTTTTGCTGTAAGACATCTAGCATTAACAATCTGGATTATAATCCTGAAATTAAGATTGAAAACGACTTTGCTTTAGTAATGGTTATAGGATATACATGGATATATTGACAGGTGAACATTTGTCGTCAATTTTGCTAGTTAATAAAGACCTCACTTATTGGTCTGTCCTTTCATCCAGTAGGTAGTAGGTTAATTTTTTTTTTTTTTTTAGCTGCGTGTATTTCTTTTTCATAGTACATGAAAATCTGATGCAACATCCAAGTAATAATATATCGATTACTGTAACCTACCGAGTACTGCTTAATCTTAAAGACTTTCTATCAGTTGGAGTAAGGTATTTGAGTAGCAGGATCCAAACAGGATCTGGTAGATCTTCCAGGAAACTTGTATGAAACATCCTTCTCCTGTAAAGTAAAAAATTGCCTTACTATACCATATCCACCTGCCATTTCTAACATTTTTTATGAAACAGTTTCATTTTTTGTTGACGTTATCATTAATTTAGTATTCAACATTATTATTATTTTCTTCAAACCAAAACCAGCAATTTTGCAAATTCTAATAATTATAAATAATGACCGGCGCATTTAAACGTATTTTACAGTTAAATTATTAAAATCATTTTTACTTAATACCTGAAGGAGATCTTCGCTGAATAATTTAACTAAATTTCCTTAGGTTCATTTGACTTTTTAAAAGTATTTGATAACTTATATAAATATCGACATTATAAATCAATGAGAGAATGTAGCTCTACTCGAAACGTAATTTTTAACAATTCTTTATATATATGGAGAAGGGGTTGTCGATGAAATTGTGTTCATAACCCAGGGAGGTATGGGGCTGGGGAAATAGCTAAACCTAATTCGGACCAATACAAAGCTTGTCTCTCAAACCTGAGGAAAGACAATGAAGAAAATAGGATCCTTTATTAATTTGCAAATACTTTATTATGAAATTACCTTTTTTCTAATCTTTCATATTCCTTACATTGTTTTTACCTAAAGTGACATTTTTTATCTGAAATAAATAATATTACATGCTTAATATCATTTAACACTGAAAGTCACATACAAAAAAGATAAATTTGATATTTTCCTTGTTTACAAAAAGGGATCTACTGCAGTTCACGTTAAAATTTTCTGAGTAACAATTATCTCCAAAATCTATGAATTTTAAAGGCTGCTAGCTGCCAAACGGCGGTACGTACATGCCATGCCCGCAAACTGTGTAAATAATCTGGAATGTCTGGCAATGATGCATTTGCATAGGGAAAGCTTCCCTGAAGAAAAAACGCGCAAAATAAGTCTTTTCGCATTTATGTTTACCGCGAGATACCAGTGCATTTTTAAAATCGAAGCTTTTCTATATTTAGGGTCGGTCCGTCCGTCCGTAACGGATAGCTTTTTTCGTTAATTTAGGCATGTTAGAATTTTCCTATCGATTTCAAACTTTGCATGGTGATTTCTGTAGTAGTTAGGTACCATTTAGAAAGCATAGCAACTCTAAAATCATTACCAGAATGTCAGTACGTCCATTATAAACATGCTGATTTTTTTTTTTTAACAACAAATTTTTATGTGATCTGATAATCCGATTTATCTGATTTTTGGTATACTGATTCCTGGGACAACAAAGTACAATATTAATATTATAAGCGAAGCAACTCTATAATCAAGTCCTAAAAATGTAAGTATGTCCATAAACACTATTCTGTATCAAGCAGTTTTTCAACAAATTTACTTACATTTTCGCTTCGACTCTTATACATTTATATTCTGATTATTCAGTTCTGACACTATACAAGTGTTAATGTCCGGTTGTCCTACCGTTTTAGTGCTTCACTTTTATGGATGTTGTCATCCTTGTTTATTAATGTCTGATGACTATTCCAAATTATTTATAGGCCTTTTTGCTGGTTAAAATTTTGTGCGAGCACCATCCATTCGTTCCAAAGTTTGGCCGTTATCAGCCATTATAGATCATATATCTTTGGAGATATTCGTTACCAGGAACATTTTACCGTGAACTGCACTTGAACCACAAAAAGAGATAGAGGGATAAGCTATGAAAAACTGAAAGAACAAACTTTAACTGGTAGATTTTTTTATTGGCTACATTTTTCACCAATTTCATAATTATTTTCCCTACGTTTTGTGATGAATTGGAAAAAATAAACTATTTCACCTAACTACATACTTAGTACATGTACATAGGGTATTTTACTTTTCTCTTTTATCGACAAATAAACACAACATAATAACAATTAACATCACAATGAAAGTTAACGGTGCACCAATAGAACAGATTAAAGTACCACAAAATTCTATTGTAAAAACTAAAAATGTATTTGAATGTTGTACAGTATGTAATGAAATAGTTATGTTTATTTGGTTTAGAGTCAACAATATTTACCTATCAATTTAATTTTACTTAGGTTATATTTTTTTTATAAGGCAAGACTTGATTAGGTTTGTTTCAGGTGACTATTGGTTTCTAATAAGGGAACTATGCACGAACAGAACAAGAGCAAGTGATGTTTGGCACCTTCCAGTAGTGAATCTAAAATTTTTTTTGAAATAATTCTAATCCATTTTTACTATTTCATTTCTTAAGGAAATCAAGCTTTCATTATGTCCAGTTCAGTTAATTTTCTTTAAAAGGGCTTGAACCAAGCAAGTTTTATCAGGGACAAGGAAACTGGATTCTAACAAGCACAAAACAAGTTTTACGCCAACATTACGCTTCAACAACATCCAAATTTTCTGCAATTTTAAATGGAATTAATTTGCTGAATCACTTCCCTGGTTTTTGATAAACAGAAAAATATAGAATACTTTATGAAAAAAACTTTGAAATGTTAAGCATTGTTCGGTGCAATATTATCGAATGTTTATATGAGTTCAAACTGTTGTTTAAAAGCTTTGACACAAAAGTATATTATTATGATTAATGTATATTTAGAAAAAGGGTTGGTAACTTGTAAACAGTTTAATTGATGTACTTTTGCAACTTACAACATTTGATGCTTTTCTGCAATGTTATTTTATTTTGTCCTTTGAACTCAACAAAACATTTAATGATATTGCTTTAAAAATTGCTTTACATTTCAAAGTTTTTTTTTCATATAAAACCCTGTTGAAACCTAACTTTTTAGTCGATAAAGCAAATATTAAACATAAACATAGTATATTCACTAAAAAAATACTAAGGGTAAATGCTGGAAGATGCTTAGAATCACTTGCTCTGGTTCTTGGATAGTCCCCTTTAGCTTTAATTTCAAAATAATAAGTTGATGTTAGAACACTAATTATTTAAAGTAAATTATGAGAAATTCTATGATTTAAGTAGAACAGAGCAGACAAAAATTTGACATTGAATTCAAATTAATTCCAATTACAAAAGAGCCAATAAATATAGAAGGGATTAAGTGGAAAGGATAGTTTGTGCTATAGTAATAATTTGAGAAACTATAAGATTTTTACAGTATGAAAAAAAGTGTTTTGTTGTAGTGGTAAAAATCCCTCATTAGCTTTGGATACTCTTTTTAATAGTGATTTTCAGAATACTTTTGTATCATATAAAACCTCAAATTTTTCACCTGTCAACTAAAATTAACATTGTAATTTTTTCATGTTTTCTATGGTTTGTAAAAAATGTACAGTTATATGATGTAATTTTATAAATTGAATTTGGCTGGCAACAAATATGAAATATTTCTTTCTAACTATTGTTTTATTGAATAATGTAATGTAGTACCAATTTAACACTTAACATAAAAATTTAGTTTATAATCTGAACAATAAAGATGGCGGCGTTTTTGTTCGGCTGTCCAGTAAACATATTTAGATAACTAAGATGGCGATTTTTTTTCATCTATCTAGTAAACATCACAGTTCTTCAACCTAAAAAAATATAAATAATGTAGATATATGTTTCTTTTTCTGTGAGTTGAATTACTTATAATGATATACATAATTGTTTAGGGCATCTTCGCATGTGGCATAACAGAGCTATATAATAGTAGGTGTATATGCGCGACGATAATTGTCTAATGCAGGCTGTATCAGTGTATATTCTGCACAAGATTATTTTTTTCCCCATGCTGCAAATACTATTTTATCCCTCTTCCCTTATCCTTTGCTTAAATTAAATTTCCCATCATTATAAGGATTTTTTTGTCTGTAGATGAGAGGACAGCAAGTCCCCAAAGTTGTTTTCCAGCAAATGAGAAAAAAATATTACAAACATTTAGGGACTAGTGTAGTAAACAGCCCATTGTCCCCTCTCTCTCTGTAACATTGGGCATACAGACAATCAAAAAACATTAATGAGTAGGTAGCTGCGCTACTTAAAACTACTATAAACCTTAATATAACAGGTACAGATGTGGTTGGAACGACTGATATCTCTGTAATGACAGCACTGACAAGGCTGGCTGGGGTAACATCGTACGCCAGGTTCAACAGGTGAACTGAGCTCTGATCCTACAAATATAAAGTTGTTGTTATAGAAAGTATTTATCCATCCAATGATTACAAAAAGTATTAGATAGAAATAATTTCATTTTTTTACGATGTACATTTTAATAAAACATGACTTTGATATTATGTGATAAATTGGCATCAAAACGGCAGGACGGCCAGTTAATAACTGTCTCTTTGTGCAGGGATCGAAAGGGATTATTATCCTTTCTGTAGATTAAAATTAGTGGTTGAAACCTTTGAACACTCAACTTAATTAACCAACCAAACAAAAATCAATAAAAGTCCCCAAAGTTGTTAAGCCAACGATCAAGGAAACAAAACTTTGGGGACTAGCGCAATATAGAGCCCAATATCTTCTCTCTCTCTGCTCATTGCAGGTTATCAAAAATATTTACAAAATCAATTTTCTATTCCTTTCAATTTAAGGTATTTTATTTTTAATGAAATTCCTACCTTCCATTTCTCAAGAAAGTTAACAGTGGTGTTGGGAGTTGACGCCATCTCCTGTGGGTCCAGGAGTTCATTGTAAACAAAACTATCCGTCTGTACTCTCTCCGTGAACTTGAAGGACTGACAGCACATAAGGACCGGCACACCTACGGATTCTGCCAATAGAGCAACCTAAATAAATTCAAAATTTTAAAAGTTAAGTAAGTGCTTAAACGCAGACAATGGACCATTGGACATGGAAACTTAAACAAACTTTGAACTTTTTAGCTTTAACTATTAGTTTTGCCTTCTTGAAACTACATTATTGACTGTTAATTTACAGTGAAATCAATATAAATATCAATGTACTTCTTTTTAATGTTAACAATTTAATAAAAAAAAATTCTATGTCGAAAAAAGAAAATATCCACAAAACGCAGCAAAAATAAGCTAAGTACTATTGAAAATAAGTTAAAACACAGATAACTGGAAAATTATTACAAGAAACTTTGATTATGATATACATGCAGACATTCCTAGTTATCAAGAAACGTAGTTATGCTGTACTACAAAAATGGACAATTATGTCAAATAGTAAAAAAAGATTTTTGAAATGATACACTAAACATAAGAGCATAAATTGAGAGATACAGTGTGATTCTTTGTACAGTCCTCACTTTTCAGGGTATTACGGATAGTACAGACAGACATGATCATCAATTATAGATCAGCTAACCACACAAGTAGTGTACCTGAGAAGTTCCAACCTCTGCCAAGACGCCACCATTGGCCATAACTCCTTCACATCCAAGGAAAACCTTAGTTCAGGAATAAAGGGATAAGCAAATATAGAAAAACAGATTAAGTCCCAAAGTATTGAAAATTTTGATACTGAACAAATGATAAAAGATACTCTTTTTATGCCTAAAGTGATGTTTAAAAATGTAACTTTGTAAAACATATAAAAACCCGCAGGAGTTACGACCAACTTTTTAAAGTAAAAAAAGCTTTAATGGATTCAACTTGTTTGATTTTTTCAGTGTTAGCCCCATTGACTCTGTTCTTATTACTTATGGCCTTATCCCTGCCTTTGTAACAGAGTTTAAGACTTGTGAGACAGCGGTGACAAGAATGTAGGTTGTCTCTATACCTTCCTGCACACAAAAATAGTTTTTGCTACAAAAATTAGAAATATCATAGGGAAAATAACACAATCACAGTACCTATTTATTATATTTATTACCTAACTGTTGTTTACAATTTTTGCCATTTATTGTCAATTTTATGAAATTGACAGATTAATTTGTTAAAATACTTATGACCAGGGAGGGATGGGACATTTGGCTGGTTATTACCCAAGTCTCTAAAGTTTTATAAAAACTTAACACTTTAAGGACTTTATTGAATTTTGATTGGTTGTTTCAGCAAGTTGAGTGTCCAAATGTTTCAACCATTAACTGTAATCTACAGAAGTGGTAATTTTGTGTAAGTAAGGACATAGATACTAATTATCTTCACTTATGAACATTTATATTTGTGTGTTCCTGTATCAATCTAGCCGCCATTTTGGATCCTCTAAGTTGAACTCTACCATCTACGACAATCACTTTGAATTTTTTCTCTTTAGAAGCATCCACAAGGATTTGTTCAATTAACTCATTTTCGGAATAGGTTAAGATGACGTCACCATTCTAATTTGCGCAATATTTATTATATTTGAGTTTTGCATTGGTATAATGATTTTTTCAAATATTATTTTAAATATTTATTATGTATTTACCTAAGGATTAAGAAAATAACCCCCGAAAAAGATTTCACTACAACGGCCTTTAACTTGAATAGGAGCAAAATAAAGCTTCCCAAGAAATAAAATACCATCGGTTTTGAGATCTTACGGGACATACATACGTAAATCGAGCAACTGTAGTATAAAGGATTATATTTATTTATTTATATAATAAACGTTTTCCTGTATTTTGGTTCCAGCAGTCATTGATATTTGTTGGGCCGCCAAACTAAGATTCTCCTCAATAAAACTGGAAAACACACTCCTTATTTCTTCAATAACAGCCTCTAAACCAGATGATTTCAGTCCATCCAATGACTTAAGTCTGGCCTTTATAGCCCTCACAGAATTATCCATTGATATAGACAAGGGACGGCATTGTTTAAGGAATGATAAGTTGGGTTTCAAGGCATTGTCAATTTCTTTAAACAAGTCCTGCACCTCATTTAAGTTTGGTATATCAGTAAGGCAGGTTATAACAACATCCTGGAGACATCTCAATAATTCTAAACATTTTGATTCTGATGTCACTACCTATTAACAGGGATTTAAAGGATAGGTAAACACAAATAAAATATTCTAAAATATAGAAATTATACCTAATTACTTTTTGATAATAACTTGCAATATTTAAATTAAAAGTTAGTCTAATGTTTTTAAGTTCAAACAGTCATATAAGTAGAAAATAACTTCAAAAGTTTTCTTTTTTTATTTTCCTCAAAGAATTAATTGATAAAGATGTAAATATAATAATTTTTTTGAGAATAAAGGGGAGTAAATAAATTTATTATACAATCCTTCTCTAAATTAAAATATTCAAACCGATAGTTAAGAAACTACCTAGTCCTTTTCTATTTGTAAAGATTCAAAGCAGAACCCCCATATAATTTGGTTTAATTATCCTTTAATCCCCCTGCCTGTCCATCAATAAGCTGTAGGCCCAGATGAACACAACTGGGATGAATATTTGCGCCACTGGAGCCCAACAATTTGTTTACTAACTCAGTCTCCTTGTTATATTGATGCAAGTGAGAAAATAACGGCGCCACTTTTTGACCCTTACTGACGTCGGTTTGTGGTTTGTTGGAAGTCGTTGATTTTTTCTCCACCTTCTTTTGTTCTGATGGCGAAGCTTCGTCCTTTTTCTGACCGCCGTCTGTATTCTTATTATCGCCGTCTTTTTTCTGTTCTTGTGCCTGGGCTTTTGCCAATCTTTGTGCTTCTTGCTTTGCTCTTCGTTCCGCTTTCAATTCAGCCTTTGATTTCTCGCCACTAGCTCCTTCTTTGGCGGCAGCTGAATCACTAGCTGCTTCACCTTTGGCAGCGGCTTCAGCAGCCTTTTTCGCCTCAAATTCAGCTTTTCTCTTGGCTTTTTCAGCCTTTTTCTTTTCCTGTTCTTCGGTCAATTGTTCTTTATTACCTTCTACTGAATTAGTCTCGGCACCAGGTTCAGAACCCTTTTTGTTTTTGCCTGCTGACGCTTTTGCGGCCGCCTTAGCGGCTTTTTTAGCCTCGCGTTCAGCCTTAACCACATCAGGACTAGGTTTTGAAGCGTCTGCATTAGCAACTGATGCGGTTTCAGGTTCGAGTTTTACACTTTCAAGCTTGTTGGCAATGTTGTCGACGTCTGGGGTCTCATCGCCACTATGTTTTAGCTCTTCCTTTTTCTTTAACTTTTCCTGTTTAAGCTGTTCTTTTTTCACCTAATAAAAAATAAAAGTATAATTAACATCCAGAGAAAATTTTGTCTTAAGTAGCATAGTTATTGTTATTGTATTAACTGAAAGAATTAATATATTGTTATTACTATAGTTACCTACCTATTAAGTTTTAAGCACAATGTTTTCATTAGTTTTAGTATCGTTCAGAATATTTAGTATTGAATGATATTTGTACTTATCTATTTTCTTAAAGAACACACCTTTACAGGTACTGGCATTTCTGGTGCCTCAATATCTTCCCAGGAATCCACAATTTCATCCTCCTTGTCCCAGCTTTCCGCAGGTTCGGGCTCCGCCACAGTTGGTTGCGGTTCTGGGATTAAAAAAATGATGTATACAGTAAAAGGTGGTAGGTAGGTAAGTGTCTAAAATATTACCAAATTTTACTTTTATTAGTTAGGTAGATAGTTTTCTTTTGCACGTTTAGTAACTTTTTTCTTTTCTTTGTGTGTGTGTGTTTGTTAGAAGTGTAAGATCTTTCTTTTACTTGATCCTATATGATATATACAGTGAAGTTTCTTATAGATTATGGAAAAGTTAATAACTATTTAGGAGAATTAGCTTTGAGAAATAACTCCTAAAAAATACCTAAATTTTTTTACTTTCTTTTTTAAAACTAAAATTGAAAGTGTAAGGTCGTTTTAACCTCACACCATCCCCATCCTCTTCCTTCAAGTCACCCTAGAAGCCTCTAGGGTAGCAGCAAATAGTGTATACATAAAAAACCTTGAGGTGGAACAGTAGAGCCATCTTCACTCTCTGATTTACGTCCCTTTCCTTTGCAGATAAATTATTTTAATTAAAAAACTCATGGTATGTTTTTTCACCATTGGCGTAGCTACTCTGTAACTAGGGCTTTCCATACATAAATCGATAATAACTTTCTTTATTTTCAGATAAAAGCTTAAACTTCCAGGAAACGGTAATCAACGGTAATCAAGAAAAAAAACCGCGTTTTTTATGCTTCTTTTGGGTTAAGTAAGAGCTTATTCCATAAGGACAGGGCCTCGAAGGTTTTTTCTTTCAAAAATTAAAATAAGGGAAAGATTTATAAGTGGTCAGAAATCAGATTGAGTGAAAGTATCAATATCTTGGGATCTATTCCTTTCGCCCATTTGCTTGTATTACTTTTCATGTAAAAAAAACATGTACAGTTTTAAAATGAATAGTTCAGGATTATTTGACAGTGTAAAATAAGTTGCTTCTTTTAAAAGCAGATGGATATAATTAGCATGATATATTATTATCTGTGCCTTTGTTGCTCTTCTTCTTATATCCTTCTTTAAACTTGTCCGAATCACTGACGGCTTGGGTGTTTGTCTCGGTGTAAGCGTCCAACAGGCCAGCCCTGCGAGCGGCCAAAGCAGCCTCCTCAGTTCCTAACAGGATAATCAACATTGATATGTTTTTCAATTTTGAATTAAGGCACAGTATTATAGAGATAAAACATCATACAAAACCAGTATTCAAATGTATGTAGTGGCGCATTCTTCATCATATTTGTCAAACATCGAATTTCATGAGCAAATGATTTATAAACAAATCAAGAATTTTACGTTCATTTAGAGAAACCCCAAAAAAGACAATGTACAAAAAATTTATTTTCATCCTCAATTAAGAAAAACAGTTGATAATTATTATAAATCAATTAATATTTAATACATTTATTTAAGAATTCAGTAATTCACTTAACAAAACTAACAGAGACCTTGTTGACGTTTAAATACTTTGAGCACAGGTATCGATATCATTTACAGTCCAACACAGTACGTCCCTCCATCCGGCCCGGAAATAAAAAAATGAATGTGATTATCCCTGTCAAAGCTCCACGACCTCGTCCACGCTTTTTCATCATTTTGAAGATCTACAAATTATGGATAAATTTTAAAATCTAATTATCATATAAAATAGCACCGCGCATAATGCATAAAGATGAAAATGGCAATTAGTGGCTTTCACTCTATAAGTATAGCCTTACGGACACATAACCCCGTCTTATTTTAAAAATATTTGAGCCGAAAAAAATTATAGGTGGATTCTGTGCTTGACTAGACATTTTGAGGGAAACCGCCGACTAGTATTTCTTAATACTTAATTTTTGTTCTCTATCAAATATTTATAATGATGCAATAGTGCACTATTAAAAACATGTTGATATTAGATTAAAAACTAATAAAAGATCATCAAAACAAACATTTTATGTATATTTTCAAATAATATACATTGATTTCGTTACGTTTTATTTTTAAAAAATTGCAATATCGAAGCTGCATTTCGGTGTTGTTTTTATTCTCTTGTGATCATATTAAACAGAGATCGGTTTTTAATAAATGCCGCGTTTTTTCGACAATTTTTTAGACATTGATTGATTGAACGAAGACGATGGGAGAGTATACAACATAATAATTTAAAATTTTAAAATTGTTATTTTAGCCATACAACTTAAATCCATTTTCGCTGCATATTTATCATTGCATCTTTTAAGATCTGTATTAGACATTATACAAATGGCCAAAATAATAATTTTAAAATTTTGAATACTTTAGTTGTATACTCTGCTAAAAACCTTATTCCATCTTGAAGATCAATGCCCCGTATGATTTTAACAGAGTATACAAAACTTGAAAATTCAAAATTTTAAATTATTATTTTAGCCATTTGTATAATGTCTAACACAGCTCTAAAAAGACGCATTAATAAATATGCAGTGAAAATGGATTTAAGTTGTATTAGATATTATACAAATGGCTAAAATAATAATTTTTAAATTTTGAATTCTTATGTTGTATACTCTCCCATCGTCTTCGTTCAATCAACCAATGTCTAAAAAATTGTCGAAAAAACGCGGCATTTATTAAAAACCGATCTCAGGAATATAAATATACGCGGCATGCGAGCATAGGGACAGGGCCATTCATTTTTCGATAATCATTTTGAGGGCCATTCATTTTTATTAATAATAATTTTTATATACCCTATTATACAAAAAAAATAATATTTTTTTTCAATTTAGAAATTTAATGATTAAAAAACAATTCAATTTTATTTTTTCAAATGTTTATTTTTTTTGGCATCCCTGAAAGTAAAGAAACTGTATTTTGACAAATCAGAGCTGGATCTCTAAATCGTTTATAGGTGCGCTAAACCGGGGCTATTCATTTCAGCGCACCATCAGATTAATAATACCAATCTTTAAATCAAAATGGCATGGGCGATTTGGCGCAGCCAGTGGCGCGGTACTGGCGCACCATCGTACTCAGCAAGTGGCATTGCCAGGCCAAATCAGGGTGAATCATATTTAAACTGTTTTTAACCTATTTTTAAAACGTATATAAAAAATATACTATGACACCAGTAGAATCAGACTGCAGAGCCTAAATTTTAATTAAGTCCCCAATAAACTTTTTTGGGGGGATTTAAATATTAATTTTTACTGTTGCCGTGGTCATTTTGACCAGAGCAAAAGGTCTTTTTTTATTTGGGTAAAATTTGTAGCTTTTAGAGTGTTTTGCTTCATAAATATTGTATTCTGGTATAAAGTAAAATTAGGCCTTATGATTTTACTATAAAAATTCACTAAAAAGTTAAATCTTTACAATATACCAATGAATTTACATTAACATGTTTGTGTTCTTTCACCTATTTTAAACACATAAAAATTGGCTGTAAAGGGTTAAATTTGATGTCAACATGACAAGATGTCAACAAATGTTTATGCAATACAACAAAATTATTTTTGACACATTTACAAATATGATATAAAATAAGATTATTCAAACTTATTTTTTAAAAATATTTTTAAAAAGTATGCATCTTTTACGTGTATAGTTTTCATTCTTTTCATTTTAATTAAATAAAAATTATTTAACTACATTGTAAATAAGTCACTTTGTGAAAACACTCTTTCAGAAATTATAAATAATTGAAATGAAACAAGAAATCTTATTGGTTTGACTTCAGCATTATGTGTTTTATTGTATTATGTTTAATTTTTCACTGAAATTAATTGTTTTAGAAAAAAAATTATTTCCATCAAACAGAGTAGAGTTTTTTAATTATTGTATTGATATAAACTGAATCATATAAAATTGTTCTGTAAGAAACAATTTAACCCCAAACCAAAAGTTGCTTTTGCTCCCATCAAAATGATCACAGCAACATATAAAATTAATTTTCAAATCCCCCCAAAAAAGTTTATTGGGGACTTAATTCAAATTTGGGCTCTGCAGTCTGATTCTACTGGTGTCATAGTATATTTTTTATATATGATTAAAAAATAGGTTAAAAACAGTTTAATAAATAAATATTTTTTTTTTATTACTTTAATATTTTATTGCAAAACTATTGTGAAAACATTTTTATAGTTATTTTTTAAGTAAATTATAAATTGTTTTATATAAAATACCATACTGACACGGCATTTTATATAAAATACCGTACTGGCACAGCATAAGTGATAAAGTTGTACTTGCGCGGATCGATATTTTATTGAGTGTCGCAAGCGATCTAACAACACTGCGCCGAAAATCTTTTAAAAATCAATGTTTTATTGGTGCGCTGTGGCGCACCATCAGCGCACCTACTGTTTACCTCTGAATCGCTCCGATTCAGCGCACCATCAAATTGATTTAAAGATCCAGCTCTGGTCGATTCAACTAAAAGGATAAAATACAATCTTGACCAGAACTAAGTAAAGGTAAAAAGATATGTTTCGATTTTAAATCACACTTTTAATGCCTAACCTAACTATCGCCATCGATATTGTAGCAGAGAATGGGGCGAAGTAGTACAATAGTAGCAGAAATTAAAGTAATGCTGCTCTCTATTTGGTTCTTTCTAAAGTATAAAAGCCTCTCAGCTTTTTATTCTCACTTCTTCTATTTTTATCCTCTCTATATCTCTCTTTTAATTTATGCTACTATTGTGCTACTTCGCCTAATACTCTGCTATGATATCAATGGCAAACTCGCATGCTACCTTTTGCTTGAAAGGCTGATTTTCCATTGTTTATCGCCAAAAAATTAGGTGTTAATTCATAGAGAATGGGATTCAAGGTAGCATAGGAATCGGTTCATATATTGCACGAGCTTGATGGCGACTCTATGGCAAAATATCTTGCTTGGTAATCCCTTTGTCAGGCCTTCAAATTAAGAAACTTCAACCTAAACTTGCAAAGGCATAAACCTTTGTTTTCCAATCCCTACTGCCTGTAAGGTTTACAAAATATCATAACCTAAACTAGGATAATACATTTTATACTAAAAAAGTGGAGAAAAGTAGGTTCAAACTTGATTTATGGGGCCCTGTTGTGGCTGCAATCCAAACAAAGCCAACTTTTCAATTAGGACGCATCAGACGTCTAGGTTATAGAGATACTTGGCCAGGAATGAGATTAATTAAAATGATAATAACTGGTACTACGTCAAACACTAGATACGTCAAACAGTAGATGCGACAAACGCTAGACAGACAAACAGTAGATGCGTCAAACGCTAGACAGACAAACAATAGATACGTCAAACACTAGACTACGACAAACAGTAGAATTTTCCATTTCGCGACAAACAGTAGAATTTTTAAAGTGCGACAAACACTAGAAGCGACATACGCTAAAATTTTAAATTATAAAATATTCAAACATTTTTTCGTTCATAAATACTAAATTTATATTTCTATTAATGCAGAGATCTAATGGGATAAGATAATGGCCGTAAAAGTCTATGTACAGCCACTACAGCAAAAAAAAGTGGTTGAAACGTTAAAACATTCAACTTATTAAACCAACCAATCATAATTCATTAAAGTAACAAAAGTTGTTTAGCCAAAGATTAAGAAAATGTTCTTAAAAAACTTAGGGGACTAGTTTACGAAACGGCCCAATTTCCCTCTCGCTTTGCTATCATTGTCCCTTCCCTGCAGAAAATGTGATATAACAATGAAAATGAAAAAGTGATTTTGCAATTCAGTTAAAAATAATCCAGCATGTGTTATTTTTTGTATTTATAGTCATAAACAGTTTTTAAGATACATCAAAGAACGTTTATTAAATTAAGTCTAATATAATGAAAGAGACAAAGAATTTTAGTAATTTAAAGATGATTATTTTTAAATAACGTGTTTGTATAAAGTCTTTTACAGTTGCATTGTTTAAACATCAAAAGGGAGATATTAATGGGCGGAGTTATATACACTTAGGATGAGCAATATTTTATGAGCATTAATTGTTTGACCATTTATGACTTCCCCTTACAACACTTTTTCAACAGCGCAGCTATTTAGTAATAAGTGTATGTCTGTACATCTATAATTCAGACAATCCGTTGCTTGACTGGCATGTTTTACAGAAATCTATTTCACCTAGGCCGTGGGTTTAATCAAATACATATAAAATGATTTCAATTGTATTGAAATTTTTCTTTTTAGATTCATCCTCTAAATTTAATTACAAGAGAAAAAAATCTTGCTTTAATGTTGCTGCACTACTTACATATGTTAATGTCCTTGTCTTTGAATCAGTGCAGCGATTCATCTGGGGCCATCTGGGGGTGAAAAAAGGGAAAGGCAGGCATTACTAATTTAAATGGAGATGTTGTGTCACCCCTCTACAAACCCCTACCACAGGCACTACTTGAATAATTTAAATTCCACAAAATTATAAAAATCCTTCTGGACCTATATGAAGTTTCACTTTAAAGAAGAACCATATCAGTTCTTATTTTATTTGCATTTTAAGTTTTGAAAATAAAAAGAATATTTTTTTTGGTGGGGGGGAGATACCCTCCACAAAATTAGTTCAAAACTTTCCCTGGACACATATGAAGCTTCACTGTAAATGAGAACCATATCGGTATAGCGGTTAGTAAGATCCTTTGCTACAGACAAGAAAAAGCGGATTACTTTATATAATAGGATTAATTCTAGCGTTTGTCGTATCTATTGTTTGTCGCCTTTAGAAAAAATCTAGTGTTTGTCATATTCTAGCGTTTGTCGCATTCTAGTGTTTGTAGTATCTAGCGAATGTCGTGTCTAGGGTTTGTCTGTCTACTGTTTGTCTGTCTAGCGTTTGTCGCATCTATTGTTTGACGTATCTAGGGTTTGACGTAGTACCATAATAACTATATACATTTATAAAAATGCCTTTTTACTTATTAAAGCTTGAATATGCATTTACGGGTGGGTTAAAAAGGATAAATTTAACACATGTACCTGTTTTGATCATTCATTAAGCCCTCATTCCACTACACAAGCTCTCATATGCACAAAACATAACATTTTGTCTCAAAAAGGAATCCATCCTATTATCTCAACAAAATCCACTCAAAACAATGAGGCTGGTTCAAGCCCAGCACATGTACACAATCAAAATACCACACACAGTTCTAAAAAATGTTCACAACAGTAATCTTCAAATTCTTATTCAAAGGGTCTCTAACATACAACAAACTTATTTTAAATCAACCAATCAAAATTTTAAAAAGGATTTTTCTTTCCTTTCTGAAAGGCCATTTTCCAACATTTATCGCAAAAAAATTGGGTGTTAATTCATGGCAAATGGGATTCGAGGTAGAATAGGAATCGGTTCATATATTGCACGAGCTCAAAGCCCTGCCAGAAACGTTGAAAGCATATCCTACGATATACATACAATAAATGTGAAAGAGGTCCTTACAGATGCCTGTAAGGACCTCTTTCGCATTTATCGTATGTATATCGTAGGATTTGCTTAGGACGTTTCTGGCAGGGAGGCAACTCTATGACGAAATATCTTGCTGGGTAGCTTCCTTCCAGGAAATGGGCGATTTTTAAAACTGTTTTTAACCTATTTTTGAATGGGGGGTCAAAAATATACTAGGACACCTATAGAATCAGACTGCAGAGCCCAAATTTGAATTAAGTCCCCAATAAACTTTTTTTGGGGGATTTAATAATTAATTTTTAGTGTTGCTGTAATCATATTGACCGGAGCAAAAGCTCTTTTTTTACTTCAGGTAATATTGTGGCTTACAGAACATTTTTATATAATTCACTTATATTGATACAATAAAAAAAACATTACTCTGTTCATTGGAAATAATTTTTTTTTCCAAAACAATTAATTTCATTGAAAAATCTAACATTTACAATAAAACAAATAATTCTGAAATCTAACCAATAAGAAGACTTGTTTTATTTCAATTCCTAACAATTCAAAAAAAGAGTGTTTTCACAAAGTGACTTATTTCCAATGTAGTTAAATAATTTTTATTTAATTAAAATGAAAAGAATGAAAACCATACACATTAAAGATACATCCTTTTTAAAATTATTTTAAAAAATAATTTGAATAATCTTATTTTATAACGCATTTGTATATGTGACAAAAATAAATTTGTTGTATTGCATAAACATTTGTTGTCATTTAACCCTTTACAGCCATTTTTTATTTTTTTAAAATAAGTGAGAGAACTCAAACATGTTAATGTTAATTCGTTGATATATTATAAAGAATTAACTTTTTAGTGAATTTTAATAATAAAATCATAAGGCCTAATTTTACTCTATACCAGAATACAATATTTATGAAGCAAAACACTCTAAAAGCTACGAATTTTACCCAAATAAAAAAAAACCTTTTGCTTCGGTCAAAATGATCACGGCAACAGTAAAAATTGATATTTAAATCCCCCCAAAAAAGTTTATTGGGGATTTTATTCAAATTTAGGCTCTGCAGTCTGATTCTACTGGTGTCATAGTATATTTTTTATATACGTTTTAAAAATAGGTTAAAAACAGTTTAACATCGGGGGAGAGAGGATGTGTTTTTTAAAGGTTGGGATCAATTTTATTTCAAAGCCCTTAAATTACCAAAAAACAATATTTTAATGGTTGTTTTTTTCTAAAACCATAAGAAGTGTTGAAAAATCCGAAAGTACTTTCATCGAAGTATATTCATTATTGAGAGATAATTTTTGAATTTGGCAACCCTATAGCTGGCTATATGTAAATATACATTTATGGTTTTCAATTTATATGTATAAACCGCTCAGTCTTTTTATGTAATTTATACAATGACATGTTTAATTTAAAATTGCGTGCTATTTTTTAGTATATTGTTAAAATTTAGTTTTTTTAGCGAGTTCTATTCAAAAATTAATAATCATGAAAATCCTTGTTTACTAAAAGCCCTAAATATTCATTATTTTCTGCTACTCCCCTCCCCTCTTGTTGCTGCCTCTCTCACTCCTCTGCCAAACATAATTGATTCATTGAATAACATCTCTAAAAACATAAACACTTGTTAGGCCTATTAGTATTTAGTGACAATGTAATAATATTGACCTTAAACTTGAATTATACTGTTATTTGTTGTGATTAAAGTGTATTTAAAAGTGATATGTTTATTGTTTGAAATGTGTTTAGTATATTTTGTTTATTATACAAATGTTTTAATACGAATTCTATTACAATTGACTTAATTTTTTTTTCTCATAATTTTGTTGTATCTTATTTTTACCACGGATACAAAACTACTAAATTGGGAATATAAATTTGTACAAAGTCTGTTATGTATACTTGAAATAAAGCATTATACACAAGGTTAAAGTAAAATTAAACCTCTATCAAGAAAGTAATGAAAAAAGAGATGTCTGTTTGCTAAAAATCTCGCCAACTTCTAAAGAGACATAGCTCTCCTTTAAATTGATTCTTATATCAGGTAGCGAGATCTGGTCTTCAACTAATTTGTATACCCTATTCCCGAGCTTAATGTCCGGATGAGAATCTTCTCCTCTATCCCCTTCCATTAAATGCCCCTTGAGGCCTTTAGCCGATAATAATTACAATGATAATATAAGTCATAAATATTTGATTAAATTTTCAGAATTGAAAGTTATTTAGAATGGAAACGATAGATTTATTATAACTGCAGTGTTAGGGAGGTGAATACTGAAAAATTTATCAAAAATGGGCCATCAGTACCTTGATATGGACATGGAGGGTGCCTATAAACGCACGGTGCCCCATGAAAAATCCGTTATGAGCAATAAAATCGAAGATGCTCATAACAAGTGCTGGGACGGCAAATATTGGTGTGTCAAGGATATTTGTGGTATTGTATGCGCAGTCATAACCTGGATGCTGATCAGCTACGCTGAATTTGTCGTGGTCAGGGTCATCCTTGTTCCCAACCCGAGTTTACCCTTTGCTGTGATAAATATGGTGATATTTCAGATGCTAGCAGTTCTAGCTGTTAGCTCACACCTTAGGAAAGAATAAAGTGATGTATTAAAATTTCTAAATTTGATTTTTAAGCAGTGATATTTTTTTATAAGTTTCTAGAAAAAATATCTTTTGAAAGATATATCTTTGGAAAGACTGATGTGAAAATTGTGCTTCATTTTTATGTGAAAAATGTTAGAAGAAATATGGCAAAGATATAAGGTAGGTAGGAAGGTAGTTATTTTAAATAATTCCTTTAATTTTTCATAAAAGATATGTAATATGTATATTTTCCTACCTTTCGATGCTATGTACCAAAATTACAAAAAAATTCATTTATATGACTGAATACCTACATCAAATGAATTATTATCTTTTATGCACCCTTTATTTCCTAGAAATAATACCCACTATTTTAGATCATAGATGATTTACTCAATATGATGAACAATTTACTCTTTCGTGATTCTTGAAGTGCAATAATAACACACAGAGTGTAAAAGCGTTTTCCTTTCGTAAATACAAGTGTTTACGCCTCTAGCACCTAGGGAATGGAATCTGTATTGGGGTAGAGAAAAATAGCCTAAAACCACACTGGTCATGATAAGCTTCTATAAAATGCAAAACTCGATCAGTTTAGTAGTTATGGGAATATTAAGTTACAGATATAAGTACCTACTACCTATACACATATATTTATTATGGGATTTAAAATAATTTGGACAGATTTTTTATTTTACTCATCACTTTAACCCTTGAAACAGAACAATGTTAACTGATCCTGGAGCCGTCCCGAGGGGCAACGCCACAAAAGAAAACATTGAAAGAATGGGATTCGAGGAGGGGGAGGTGATCTACAAATGTCCCAAATGCTGCAGTATTAAACCTTCACGGGCTCACCACTGTTCTGTGTGTCAGCGATGTATTAAAAAGATGGACCATCATTGTCCGTGGGTGAATAACTGTGTTGGGGAGCAAAATCAGAAGTTTTTTGTACTTTTCACCTTCTACATAGCATTGATATCCTACCATAGCCTTTTTCTCGGAGTCCATCATTTGTTCACCTGCTTACAGGCGGATTGGAAGAAGTGTAGTGATTTTTCGCCGCCGGCCACAGTTGTATTTATACTATTTCTTCTGTTTGAAGGCCTCTTGTTTGCCCTGTTTACTTCAATCATGTTCGGCACCCAGGTTTCGGCGATTTGGTATGACGAAACTGGAATTGAGGCCTTGAAGAAAGAGGAAGCCCGTTGGGTGAAGCGCAGCCGATGGAAGTCTTTTCAAGCGGTGTTTGGCCGGTTCAGCATCGCCTGGTTCTCGCCGTTTACTCAGATTCGGGTTCCAAGTAAGGAACACGGTTATATGTTTTCTGTTTAAGATAAATAACATTTCCTGTGATAATACTTTTTAATAAACAATCAGGGGTTAATATTGTTCGCCAATTTAGAGATTGCAATCAGAATTCCGTGCAATATGATACTCGAATTCATCCAACATACTTTTTCTGAAAATTACGCCAATTTTTTCTACAAAATAAAGCAATCATAATTTGTGAAAATGCCTAGGATTGCCTTCTCTGAAAAAATAGTAAAATAAACATAGATAGGTATGTTTAAAGACATTCCTATTAAATTAACTACAGATAAGTTGAAAAAATTTATAATTCTTAATAGATAAACCCCTGATTAAAGCAATAATATTTAAATATGCAATACACCAAGAGACATAATTATGGCACCTGAACAAAAACTATTTTGCGTTCAACTTTTTCGCCAGTGGAAAGATAACAGTTACTTTTAATTTAAGTTTTATTTACCTAATTTTGATGAATATTAATAGGTACTAATAAGCAGACAAAAACTATTTATTTTTTGTTTTAAAATATTATCGTTTTTTTAGCTGAAAAGTTGAAGACAAAATAGATTTTCCTGAGGTGTAATATACCACTCTGATTACTTGAGCCAAGTAATTCTACAATTCTATTCTTTTATCTTAAAACTTATCTTTCTAATTATATCAAAGAACATTGCTTTATATTTATTGATAATCTATATTCTAGAGAGTATGAGGAAAGGTCAATGGAATATTATTCTTTCCCAAAATATTTTCAGGAATGGGGGGAAAATTATTTTATATTCCATTCTCTTATCCTTGTTATATTGACTATGATATTAATGCCTTTTATGTTGTGCAGCTACTCTATAACAAGTGTAGTATCCGTTATTCTAAACAGTTCCTTTATATTACCGTATCTTTATACTAAATTCTTCGCCCCTAGTCTCTTTGCGAAGGGTAGGACTCAGCAAAAAGAAAATCCATAGGCGTTTTTAAAGCTTCCCTGCATAGTACAACCCATACGGTTCATCAATGTTGTATGGTTGATCATTCGTCAATTTCATAACAAACATTAAGTAAGTTTTAATGCTCCGCTACTTACGAACAAAATTGGCCTTGTTATTTAACATGAAGTTTTCATTAAATTCTTGTTTTTACAATTGCTACTAACTTTTCCATCAGTTAAAAAGTACCTAATAATTTCATTTAAATATAAGTATTATTCTTTGTATAAAAAAAATTATTCTAAGGATTTTTTGACTTAAGGAAAAGTTGAAAATTTTAATTTTTCTCTTTTTCTATTGTATTGCCTAGATATTTTACATTACGAATTATTTTTATTTGTTAAAAATACTCATGTTTTTATCTTTAAATTAAATTAAGTGTTATTATATAATATTAATATGTATTTAATATTTGATATTTCAGATGTTATTTAATTAAAAATGTAACAATTTTTAGTTATTTAGATAGTTTAATCCATAATTTTGGATATTAACAAACTAATCTCAGGTGTGCTATCATTGCCATTAAAAAAAAACTTGTTTAGGTATTTGAAACGACAAAATCTAAAATAAAATCCACAAAACAGCAAGTTATCACACAAACGCAAAATATTTACTTTAAATTATTATAAGAGCACTAGGTATTAGATTAGGGAACAATAATAAACTAACAAGGATGACAACATCCATAAGTAGCGAAGCACAAAGATTGTGGATGGGAATACGTATAAGTAGATTTAAAGTGTATTTATTAAAATCAATAATAGATTTATTGGAGAAAATAAACATGAAACCTTGTTTTATTTTGTATGATGAAGATGGTTAAAGTAACATACAAAATATTTTGAAACTGTTAATGAAAAAAAGTTTTAAAATTGGACCAAAAATGCCAAAGATATGGGGAAATATATCAACATACAAAAAAAAAGCCAAAAACCTGCTAAAAGGCAGTTTGGCCGCCATTGTTTTTTTCGTAAAACGCCAGAAATTTAATTTTAATATCTTTAACTGAAAAATTTATGAAATTTGGACCAAAACACCAAAGATATGGGTAAAAATGTGAAAAATATAAAAATAGCCAAAAACCTGCAAAAACGCAGTCTGACTGTCATTGTTGTTTTCTTCAAACGACAGGAAATTTAATTTTGATATCTTTAACTGAAAAAATTTCGAAAATCGGACCATAAACACCAAAGATATGGGGAAAAAATGTGAAAAATATAAAAATAGCCAAAAACCTGCTAAAAGGCAGCCTGACCGTTATTGTTGTTTTCTTTAATTGACGGGAAATTTAATTTTGATATCTTTAACTAAAAAATTTTGAAAATCGGACCATAAACACCAAAGATATGGGAAAAATTTGGAAAATATAAAAAAAACCTAAAATCTGCTAAAAAGCAGTCCGACCGCCATTGATGTTTTATAGTTAACTAGCGGCTACGCTCCCTAGAAGCCTCTAGGTACACTTAAGGTAGGAGGGGGGAAAGTCAACTTCATCCCATTTTAAATTTTAGTTTCAAAAGAGTAAAAAAATATTCTTCTAGGTGGGGAAGAGGGTGAAGACACCCTCCCAAAAAATAGTTTAAACCATCCCAGGACCAATTAGAAGCTTCACTGTAAAGGAGAACAATATCGGTTCAGTGGTTAGCGAGATCCTTTGGGACAGACAAAAAACGTTTACTACTTTATATAATAGGATTGTGCTCCTTAATGATGGGAATGTTGTCAAAAAATTTCAGCTCTCTATCTATTATAGGAGCCGAGAAAATCACGTTTCCCCCAATTCATTAATTACGGACGGACGGACGGACAGACGGACGGACGGACAGACGGACGGACATTGTGAATTATAGAGTATTATTAAAGATAATAATAGAGGGGAAAAAAATTTTAAGTTGTGATTTCTTTTGGGGAGGTGGTGCCACCTCAATTAGAGAGGTCTTGTTATCCTGTTACTTTTATATAAGAACTAGATTATTTTCATAGATGTAAACCTTTCCTGGACCTATGAAAATCTTTGTTTTAAAGGAGAATCATATCGGTTCAGCGAATAGCAAGGTACTTTGCTATACACACACAAACATCTTGTTACTTTTATATAAGGATTACTCGGAAATGATGGCAAAAAATAATATTAGTTGAGTGATAGAGAGCATTAGATGGCTAAACCTGACAATATGTGGTGCTAGCTACCTAGAAAGGTAAATTCTTTAAAGCATAATAGGGATAAGACAATGGAGGGTAAATTGATAAACAATCTCAATTATTACAAATAGAATAAACCTGCATATAAAAAATATTGGTTGAAATGTTTGGACACTGCAGGTTTGTTCAGAGAAATCAAGATTTAATAATATTACCCAAATTTTTTAAGCTAACGAATTAGAACAATATTACCACTACTTGACTAGTTGGCGTTTAAAAATCACATTTGATTTATATTTTCTCAGATTATCTAGGTTTTATACTGTAATAGAGTTCACTATTATTTTAATGATAAAATGCTCTACTAAATGAAATGTTAAGATTATTATAAAAAAGTTGTCTCAGCAATTTTAGAAGTTATTGTTTTAGGTCTTTAATTAGACCGCCGTTGGTGAGATAAAAATGAGCGAGCTTCAAGCGACCTGTGAGTTTTCCATTGAGCTGTCCAAGTTCTACAATGTTGATCTCTTCCAACGAGGCTTCTATCAGATTAGGTAAGAACATTTACATTTTAAATAGCTGCATTTCTTATGAATTTCAAATTTTTGCAGCTATTGCGTTTGTTCGTCTGAGCATTGAGGGAAAAAATCTTCTTTTTTATACCTATCAAATGCATACTCATAGGTGATAGTTTCAATTTACTCTAGGAAATGTTAGCCGAACTATATTTTTAATTATTTCACTTTTTGGTTAGGTACAAAATAAATGTTTAATGTTTCAGAGTGGATCTACAAAGTGGTTCTAGACAGCCATGCAAAACAGAAGTCTCACTTCCAAGAAACTCAAATGAAAGGTATTGATTTGATGATCATTGTCTTATTTTTGAGGGTTTAGTTTAGACCTATGGATCAAATATGTGTCAGATTTGTGACATTTAGTTTCTTGGCTCATAAACGGGCGCTGCATAGGGGTCTTCCTGCAAAGATCTTGTAATTAAAAGTAAATGATTACACATTGTTATGGTTTAAGTCCTAATGGGTAGTTAACAGAACATTATTACTACAAACTGAAATAGTGACCTTTGTAGTCCATAGTAAACAATAAACTCTTTGATTGCAAACATTTCATAGTAGATCCTATAATATACAATTTCCTATCAGATCCAATAATATACAGAGTGAGTCAAATAAAACTGAGTTTTCCGATTTTCAGAAACAACCAGAAGGAATACAGAAAAAATAATTATATGTCCTTGTTCTCTGTACAAAAGCACATCAAAATTGTAAAAGGTGTTTTTCATTATCTCTAAAAATGCGGCCTCTATGATAGGTGTATGGTGTCAAAAAATGCCTTGTGTGAAAAATGTTGATCAAGAAAAATTAAAATAACTCATCTATTTTGTATAAAAAAATCTTAATATTTCAATATTTATTTAGAAAAAGGTATAAGAAAAGTACTTTAATGAGTTTTATAGGTGAAATGCTTTTTGGCTCCTTACAAAAGCATTTTTAGAATACTGCAATTTGTCATTTTTTCATAATTCTTGATTGTGATGCATGTGGTTTAAAAGAATCTTCTATAATAACGTAGCTTATAGTAAAAAGAAAAAAAAACCTTTTTATTTGACGAAAAAATCTCTTAAGATAAAAAATTTATTAAGGTTTGAATTTTTAAGATAAAAATGCCTTTTAGAAGCCCTACCCTATTTAAATGAAGTTATTATAACACACAAGTATAATTTGTCAAAAGGGGGCGGAGATTTTGGAGATTAAATCCGGTCATAGTCCAATATAGAGGAAATTTAGGGGGAGGGGGGAGGAATTTAGGTAACAAGTTGAAATATTTCTGGTCATGAGCTGGTTTTCCGGTCATGAGCTGGTGTTCCGGTCATGGGGTGGTTAAATCTTAATAATAGTTTTTTATTTACCTTAGTTTTAATTATACCTAAAAGCTATCAAGTCATTACAATGGTTCGTGCACAGTTTTCTCCTGAACAAAGGACTTAACTTATGTTTGACTATTCTAATTTAAGTGTGTTAAAAAAAACTTTTGGCCAGAGCTTAACCAGCGGTATATGGAAGCATTTCCCATGTCTCGTCTGCCTGCAAAGAACACAGTGAGAAATCTTATGAAAAAATAATTGTCAAAGTTTACAATGCACAATTGTAACAGTAAAGATTCTCCAGGCAACACTCATAGTGGCCGCACACGCACGGTTGTGACAGAGAGAAATAAGCGTAGGGTTAAAAGGTTGATGGATAGAGATTCTGCAAAGGATTTAGGCCGTATTGGACGAGACCAATCACCAATCAACTCAGGCCGACGAAATAAACTTAGTATTAGTCAGACCAGCTGGCGTAGAATATCTGCCGAGTTGAAATATCATTCGTACAAGGCTGTCAGGCGCCAGAGACTATTGGATACAGATCTTCCCAGGCAAATCAACTTATTGTAACTGGGTTTTCTAGACAAAGAGTGCGTGAAATGAAGAATATCCTGTTTTCGGACGAGGTCTGTTTTGATTTGAAAGGTCATGTTAACTCACAGAATGTGCGAATGTTTGCTGAAGTAGGGAAGGGGCGACCAGAAAACCTTGCACATGAAAATTTTGTGTCGGAGAAGCTGCTTGTTTTTTGTGGAATCAAAGCATCTGGCTTATTTGGTCTCAAATTTTACCGCAATGAGACAATGAATGCAGCGAAATATAAGTCACTTCTCCAATACCATGTGTTGCCTGAAGTCAGGGCAAATAATGGTGGCAACCTAGACAACCTTACCTGGACACAGGACGGGGCTCTATTCCACACAGAAAGAAGAAACATTGCTTATCTTCACCGCCAGTTTGATGGCCGACTGATAAGCAAGGGAGCTGAAAGAGAATGGCCACCAAGATCACTAGATTTAAATCCCTGTGACTTCTTTCTGTGGGGTTATTTAAAATCTCGGGTTTATTATCCTAAACCTAACAATCTGGATGAACTGCAGGCAGCTATTAAACGTGAGGTTAGGCAGATGGATCCTGACATGTGTCGTAGAGCAGTTTTAGATATCAGAAAACGTGCAGATCTATGCTTAAATAATGATGGAAAGTGCTTTGAAACATAGTCTTTGATTACAACAAAACGTTTGATTTATAATGTGATAATTTAATTTAAATAAATTGTATTTTTAAGATGCTAAATATTTACAATCTGTTGAATAAAAATTTTAATAATCAAAATATATGTTTGTTTATCTTTTTAGAATGGTAGACATTTTTTATTATAAATAAATCTACCTAAAAAGTACAAAATAATGGCCAAAAAAGTCATCACACACACTTTTTGAAATCTTTATGCTCTAAAAAGCGCCGTTGTTTTCAGAGATATTCAAAAACACCTTTTCTATGTTTAATGTATATTTTTATAGAGAACAAGAACCTATAATTGTTTTTTCCATATTCTTATTGGTTGTATCAGAAAATCGGAAAACTCAGTTTTTTCTGACTCACCCTGTACAATTTTTATATTTTTAAGATTAATTGCATCTTATTTTGTTCAGCACAAGCCATACAACCATCCCTGCCTCAATTATCAATGGAGTCGCTGTCTCAAAAACTTTTCAAATTCTTTACAGGTATTGTCCCAAAACCATGTTTTAGTTTGTCTTTCAAAATCTTCCATAAATTTTTTTGGCTTTTACTTTTTATTTTTTGGTTCTTGTTTTTTTGCCTATACCAGATACCTATTCTAATTATATTATTATTGCTTAACTATTTTTTTATTTTCTACTGCTTTCTTGTCGTTTGAATGTCCCCAATGACCTCTAAAACATTGGTGATCTGAAATTTGTCTTTGTATCTGTAAGTAACACATTTTGAAGTTAGGCATATCTAAGCTGATTTTCATCGGATTTAATTTTATTTTTGGCGAAGTATCAAGTTGTCTATATCCTATTATATAAAGTAGTAAGCGTTTTTTTGTCTGTCCCGAAGGATCTCGCTATCCGCTGAACCGATATTGTTCTCCTTTACAGTGACGCTTCTTATAGGTCCTGGGAAGGTTTTAAACTATTTTTCGAGAGGGTGTCTTCACCCCCCTCTCTCACAAAAAAATTAATTTATAACTCTTTTGAAACTCAAATTTAAAATAGGATGAGGTCAAATTTTCCTTCTCCTACCAGTGCAGTGCCCCTAGAGGCTTCTAGGGGGCGTAGCCGCTAGTATGTATATGAAGTTACAGGATGTCTGTCTACCAAAACACACCATCAAATTCTATTAATTTAGAAACGAAGAAATATCATTGGACGATGTTATTCACTACCGAGTGCATACAGTGGTGGACAGTGCCAAAATTCAGGAAACCATCGACGCCACAGACTTTGAGGTTAGAACATTTTTTTGTGCAAAGATACTCTTATTATATTTTCAGGCTGTTTCTTAGTGTGAAAAGTAATTTTTGCTTTTTGAAGTGCGTTCAAACAGTTTTATAATAGGGTTAATACCTACCTACCTAGGTAATGAAACCTTTACAAAAATTTAAAAAAAAATTTATGTAACTTGCATTGGTACTTAGTATATTACCATTATTATTAAGTGCCATTGTCCATATGTCCCATAAGATCCCGTTACAGCGATTCTTTAAAAAAATTTCAGGAAAGTTTATTATTGGTTGAGGAAAGGTTTCATTTAAAAATAGATTTAGGGTCCTAGGAACCACCTTACATCTTTCCAATCCTTTGAAATTAAATGACGCTTCAAAGTAGATATTTGAATTATTAAACTAAATAAAATACCCAGAGCCTACTAAACTAATGAATTTTTAATGAATGTTTGCTCAAAACTTTTTATTTGTTTTAGAGTGATTTGTTAAATTACTCGTAATACAAATATAAATTCTCATGAATAGGCTTGAACTTAAAGAAAATAATTTAAATTGGATAGTTTAGAACTACGGAGATGACCTTTTTCCGGAAGTCCTAATTTTAGAATGAGTTACTTACGCTTTTTTGCGTCCATAGGATAACCCGTAGATGTATTCTAACTGACACTGCATCAATGTAGATGTAATTTTTATCGTCTATTGTTATGAGAATGACACAGAATGAATTCATCGCCGCATCTTAACAAAAATATCATTCTTAGGCGGGTTGTTCCTTTTACTTTTAGTTTGATTTTGAATATAATAAAACAACTATGATCGGTGTACTTTCAGTGATATTAAAACAAAATTTATTCTGTGTATCATTTTTTTATGAAAACAGAGTGTTCAATGACAGAGATACTGCTAAGGAAGAAAATAATTTTGCTTTAAACTTTCCGCCAATAGATTTAAATAAACCTAATTTAAAAGTTGGAGGAAATGTAATTTTTATAAAGTAAAAAAAAATCTCTTTTTTTAATGACTTTTACACAGATATCATTTTTAGATTGAGCTTAGTCTATGGTTTTCTGAGGATGGTTTTGGTATGGAACAACACGAATCTTTACAATGTGTCTCAAACAGGACACTTAAACTTCATTTTCTATCAAGTAAGCAAGTCATTGATGAAAAGTTTGATTGATGGATGAGTAGATAGGTTACATAAAGTGATTGATTGATTAATAGATTGATAGATGTTTGATAGATTGATTTATAGATTGATTGATAGATTGATAGATAGATTGATTGATAGATTGATTGATTGATAGATTGATAGATTGATAGATTGATAGATTGATAGATTGATAGATTGATAGATTGATAGATTGATAGATTGATAGATTGATAGATTGATAGATTGATAGATTGATAGATTGATTGATAGATTGATTGATAGATTGATTGATTGTTAAATACATAGATTGATTGATAAACAGATTGATTGACTAAGTGACTTATTGATTGATTAAATTGGTTGGCAGATTGATTGATTTAGATTTATAGATTTATCATTACTTTTTGTAAGATTTTCTTTTTATACCTACTCTTTGCAACTTTTCAAAACTATTATTATTAAATTCCTTTTAGGTCGGGGTATCCATTACAGTTTACCTGTCCTGTTTGGTTATTTCCATCTGTCCGCTGTCAGTATCACAATACACGGAGTTCTGGTGTCAATACATCAACCTTATCTTCCTTCACCAAGGTCAGCTGAAAGTGAAGTTCATAAAGATTATTGTTTTTAACCTCGTTGTTCTAAAAATATTGATAATAGCACAAAAAGTAGGAAGCTATGATAGTTTTCCGTTTTAAGGATTTTATCAATAAAATATTGTATATCTTTGGGTTTTAAGTAATTTCAAATAACCAAAAGTACTTCTATGAGGTGTAACTATGCCAGATGTTTCTAGTTAATTATAAATTTTGTTTAATCTACCTACATACCTACCCGTTATTATTTTGAATTTTGTGACTAAAAGTAATAAAACTTGATGTTATTGGTATCAAACTGTCTATGTCTATGTCATTATGTAAAAGTCCAATCAAACAAATTTAATAACGTTTTAGGCTTTTGTTAATTTATCTATAATACAAAGTAACTTGATGTCTGTCCGTCTGTCCGTCCGTCTGAAGCTTAAGATCTCGGTAACCGCTGAACCGATTGGGCTCTACTCTTCAGGGATTATACCTACTGGTCCTGTGATGGTTTTAAGCTAGTTTCCTGGGGGGTGGGACACCCCCAACCCCAAAAAAACTAAAAAAATCACCCCCACAAAATTTTTTTAAAAAATATTTTGTAAAATCTCAGTAACTGCTGAACAAATTGGGCTCTACTTTTCTGGGAATATACCTACTGGTCTTCCGGTGGTTTTAGGCTATTTTCTTGGGGGGGGGGGGGACACCCCTAACCCCCTCAAAAACAAAAAATCCCCCCCCATTTTTTTTTTTTTTTTTTTGCAGAAGATTTCCTTGGTCCTTTATTTTTTTTGCAGAAGATTTCCTTTGTCCTTTATTTTTTTTGCAGAAGATTTCCTTGGTCCTTTTTTTTTGCAAGAGATTTCCTTGGTCCTTTTACGAATTTCACCTTAATTTTTTTTATCACCTCTTGGGGCAAAGCCCCTAGAGGCTAGGGGCGAAGCCGCTAGTAGTTATACATAAAGAGACTTTATAATATTTTAGACCTGGAAAAGCCCGAAACAAGCAGAGAAACTCGATGAGCAACGTGTCTACGATGGAAACAGTTTTATTTGGGCAGGGCCACCTGAGTATCAAGTATGGAACTGTCAGAACTAGACTTGCCATAGCAGCTACTATTTATAAGGTATGTATCCATGTATGGACTATGCTTATGAAGCAGCCGCGCTACATTTATAACATTTAGGTAATGTTTTTTGAAAGTAGGGGAAACATTAGCATTTTTACAGAGAATAGAAAGTTTTTAGCGATAACAAGAAAATTACCTAGGTTTTTTGATCTTCGATTTTTTAAATGTTATAATGACAACATCGAAAAAAAATATCCAATAATATTAATGCTTATATTTCTAGTACTCCATGTTAAAATGAATTTCTATTAAAAAAAATTGCTTATTAGGAAGTCTGTTTGCTACTGCTGCAGGCTCTAGAGGGCCTCCAGAGGACTGTTGACCACCTTGGATACCTTTTACCTGGACAGGACAAACAGAACATCAACCTTGTAGATGTCAAGTAAGCTTTCTAACAAAGCATGATAGTATCCAGAGAGGGCATTTTATTACGCAAGTCCCCTAAGTTTTAAAATGACGTTTTCTTATTCGTAGGCTTAACAACTTTGGTGGCTTTAGTGAATTTTAATTGGTTGGTTCATTAAGTTAAGTGTGCAAACGTTTCAAGCACTATTTTTATCTGCAGAAGGGGCAATTTTGTTTATCATCATTGGGTATGTACATCAATTTATCGGCCATTGTCTTATCCCCTTTAGATTCCTTCACAGTATCCCTATAATCATAAAAATTATTTGTAAACAAACTCTTATTTTGACTTTTACAAAGCATTTAACTGTATCACGAATCGTAAGAGCAGAAAGAAAAATACAAATATTTTGCGAGAAGGAAAGGTTTAAATTTTAATTTTTCTAGTTTTGCTTTCTTGACAAATTGTTACTTAGAGGTTTACTTTTAAGACCCCAATTCTTATTTTAAGATATTTTTTTTATTTTACTTTGATTTGATTTAGCAACAAAATTTTTTTTGAAAAATAAATTTGTGTGCTATATCCCTGTCTGTTTTTATATAAACCTAAAATCTTAGGTCTCGACTGACCCGCCTGACAAAAGCACTGGAGGTACTGGATAACGAGGATGATTTCTTACAGAAAGCGAACAGTGACATCTCACAACTTTGTGCAGAAAATATCCTGCAGTGGAATAAATTTTTAGGTAAGGATATGCTTACATTATATGGAGAATGTACGTGAATATTATCGTCAATTTAGATGGCTATCAAGAACATCATTTATTTGTCAGTTCGTTCATCCTGTAGGAAGGAATGGAGTGGATGTGGGGATAGTTATTTTAGCCTACTACAAGTTTCACTTTGTTAGAGTACATGGTAATCTGGTGTAAGATCCAAGTAATAATATATATCTATATTCCATGAGGTATACTTAGGCAATCCATTAATAAGGTCAATTATTAACTTTAGAGAAAGATAAGGTTATGGTTTTATAATTTTTACTTTCTCAATTTTAATTAGGTTTGCTATTAAAAATCAAAAAAGATCGTTAATCGATTATCTTGTAATTGTATTGATAAAAACAGTTTTTAGAATTTCTAATTTCAAATTAATGTTTTTCACTCATCAATCATTATTTTGTAATATATTTTTAATAACATAATTGGAAATTGCGCAGCTACTCTTTAATTTGGGAGCATTCCATAATTTAAACTTTGCTTGTTTATGAGATTAATTCCAGTTGTATTGGCCACCAGGCCAGGGCCAACAAAACTGGTAATAATTTAAGAATAAGTTTTAGTAATCCTGAAAAAATTGTCAATAATGCAATGCGATACATGATTTTTCAATATGGCTGAGAACCGTTGATAGTAAATTGGTTTATAAGTCATATTGGAAATTTTGTTTAGCATAATTTTATTTTGTTGGTTAGATAACATTTAATTAGTTTAATTGATATTGATTTTTAAATTTAATTAGGTACCTAAAGAAGATATTTAATTTTTTACTAATAGAATTATGTCTTGTAAATTATCTTCCTTTACAATTTTAAGATTTCTCCAAGTTAAATACTTTTAAACATGTATGTTAAGTTTCATGTAGAAAAAAATAAATTTCGAGAATGGAAAAAAATCACACAAATTTGCGTAATTTGTAAAGGGGACTATCCACGAACAAGAGCAAGTGACTTTAAGCACCTTCCAGCATTGATCCATAGTATTGTTTTAGTGATTATATTAGGTTTATTTTTAATATTTGCTTTATCGACTAAAAAGTTAGGTTTCACCATGGTTATATAAAAAAACTTTGAAATGTTTGAAATTGTTTGGTGTAGGTAATATCATCAAATGTTTTGATGAGTTCAAACTGTTGACACAAAAGTATATTATTGTGATTAAAAATGTATATTTAGGAAAAGGGTTGGTAACTTGTAATATTGTAGACAGTTTAATTAATGTACTTTTGCAATTTACAGCCGTTGATGCTTTTCTACCGTGTTATTTTATTTTGTATAAAGCATTTGATGATATTGCTTTAGAAAATGCTTTACATTTCAAAGTTTTTTTCATATAAAACCCTGTTGAAACCTAACTTTTTAGTCGATAAAGCAAATATTAAACATAAACATAGTATATTCACTAAAAAAATACTATGGATCAATGCTGGAAGGTGCTTAGAATCACTTGCTCTTGTGCGTGGATAGTCCCCTTTTGAAAAATATAAAAGTACCTACCTATAAGCTTTATTTGGAAATAATGTTCAATATTAAAAATTGTATAAAAATCAGTGCCAAAAATCTTTATTTTTTCGTAGGAAAAAAAATCAGTACCATTCGAGTCTAACCTAATTATTTATGTTTATAATAATAATGTTAGTTAATATTTCTGTTTTCACTTCTCCAGCCAATTAAAAAAACTCAGTGCTTTTTCGTCATTTGTATGTCCCATGGGGCATTTAAAACGATGGTCTCCAAAAAGAATGTCTGCCTGGTTTCCGGTTTCCATAACCACCTATTTTTATTTTAGATACTTTTACCTTGGTCCAACCGGTGCGACAACATCTTGCTGAAATACATCACAATCATAGGTAATACTAATTTACTTTAGATAGCAAGAAAGTAAAGATGAGTTTAGGGATAATTTGTGAATTAAAGGGAGTGTATTAACAAAAATAAGCAGGAATAATGCCTTTTTTTGTGGTATTTTGAGAGGAAACAAGAAAAAAACAGGGAAAATCTGAACTTTTTTTTTATAATGTTTGTAGGGATATTTAACTTGTCATATATAGTTGAAACAATTTACTTACTGTTAAGGATTTATTTTATGATATAAAATTGCCAATTAGTTTTTTAATAACGTAGTAATTAGATCTTTGAGATTATATGAATGAGATGATGTTAAGGTTTGATAATCTGAGGAGAAAATTTCTCGTTTACAGTCCCTTTAAATGAAGAAAAAAATATTAAAATGATAACTCCATGCAAATTAAGGTAGAATTAGGATCCATATATTAGGGACAGCCAATACACAATAAGAGCTAACCAAACCTGCACTAAAGTAATAACAAAACAAACGATAACTTCTTTGTTTCAAAATAAAGGGATGGGGGGGGGGGGGGGGCGAGGTATAAGTTCAATGCATAACATGCAATTTGAGGAAATAAGCCTTTTATTATATTATTAAGAACTCTAACTTTAAATCTTTAATCAGAAAAAATGTTTTTTTGTTATTTCCTTTCAAACCCGCAAGGTAAAGAAATAAATGATGTACTTTTAAAAATAAACAATTTTCTTATGAAAACTGAAGAAAATGAGTTAAAAAATTGGTTAACCACAGTAAATGGTTTAGAAATTTTATCAAATTAAAAACTAGGTTATACTATTACTTCACTTGTACAATAAACTGGTTTAAATAAATGTTTTAGAAATGTAAAATTATAGGATGTTTTAGTATAGCAGTTACTCTATTACTAAGGCATTCATTGCGTCTGTAAAAGGGCCACAATAAGGGGATGGTGAGGAGGGTAACAACTTTTTAAAATTAATCTTAACCACATAGGAGCCAAAAAAAGAGTTACAGCACTGAGATTTGGTATTTTTCAAGTGCCAAGTGACAAAAAACTGACGAACTTTTTGTTCGACTATTTATTAGTTGAGTTCTTGTATTTCAAATAGTTGCACTGCGTACTGCCACCTGCACTTTTCTTAATATACAGCATGACCCTCAAAAAAGTATTTTTAAGCATCTGCAGCCCTTATTTCTCAATGAATTTAAAAAAATGCATATGTCCTTGTTCTCCATAGTATTCCACATAAGTAGATATAAAAATATTTTTTTTACCTCCATTAACACCGGAGATTTTTAGAGCTAAAGTTTTGAAAAAGTGACTGAGAAAAAGAATTTTTTTTTGTTTCTCTTATTTTTTGGATGGTTATATTATGTTTTTCTGGCAACTGAATAATGAGACACAAAGAAAAACAAGTTAACTAATTATTTCTTTTTTATTCCACCAAAAAATATAAATTTTTAATGGCAAAGAATACTACTGAATGAATTGATAATTTGCAAATTTTAGGTTATTTATTAACCCTTATTTGAGAAAAGGATTAATTATGACAGTTGCTCCGCCTACTTTTCTGACATCTCAATAATTTAATAAGGGGTTAATTAAGCTTTTTAGACAAAAAAATCATTATGTTTTAATTTTATTTTCTTCATAACTTTTTTGTTATTAAAGTTAGGATTGTGAAACAAAAACAATTTTCCTGCTATATTCATAAAGATTTATTTGGTTTTTTAATCTTAAAAAAATTTGCCTAATAAGTAAGTTTTTCAAAATATCATTAAACTAAAAAGACTCAAAAAATATGTGTAAAAAAATTCTTTTTACTCAAAAACTAAATTTTTTATTTCATTTTTGTATAAAGTTTCTGCTAGTAACAAAAATAAAAGGATTTCTACCTTAATTTTGCTAAAAAAAGTCGTTTCATGTTAAAAGTTACTTTTTCCTCAGTCACTTTTTCAAAACTTTAGCTCTAAAAATCTCCGGTGTTAATGGAGGTAAAAAAAAATATTTTTATATCTACTTATGTGGAATACTATGGAGAACAAGGACATATGCATTTTTTTATAATTCATTGAGAAATAAGGGCTGCAGATGCTTAAAAATACTTTTTTGAGGGTCATGCTGTATATGATTACAGTATAACAGTTTGCTATTCTTTTAAAAGCTAAAATCCTGTTAAGAAGTTATTGTAATGCTGTTGTTTTCCAAGTTACTTAAAAAAATTAATTTTGTTTAAAAAAAAACACAAAAACTACTACATATTCTTTTCTTTTTAGGCTGCGTCGATTTGCAGAAGGTTTCTTTACTATGAAAAATCCTCGAAAATCTTTGTTATGCTGCTTGGACGCTAAACACCATCAGCATTTGACTATCAGTGATGCTGTCAGAAAGTCTGAATACTTTCAGTCACTCCCCAACCTTGAGGTTTACTGTAAGGTAATGAAGTTTTAAGTTATTTAATTTAGATTAGCTGCTACGCATGCCCCTAGAGGCATGTAGGGACACCTGAGGTGGAGTAAGGGGGGTCGAGCTCCCCCATTTTCAATTTTAGTTTTTACAAGAAAATGTAAAGAAAAAAATTGAGAGGGTCAATTTTTTCTAGGAGCGATTTCTTTTGGAAATGTGTTAGAATCCTCCCCCAAAATAGTCATAAACCTTACCAGGACCTATTAGAAGCTTCAGTGCAACAGAAAAACCACATAAGTTCTGGGTTACAGAGATCCTCAAATACACACAGACAGGAAGACTTCCTATTACTATTTATATGGAATAAATTAAAATAGAGAACGCAGCATAAAGATATTATATTGACCAGGCATGTATGCAGCTAAATCAATTTGGAAAGATGTGTGTTACTGTTTAGTCAAATGCTCTTGTTAAGTCGAACTGTTCTTAATTATGACCATTTAACAAATACATATTTGATCATAATTTAGAACAGTTTGACTTAATAAACGGATTTGACTAAACGGTTACACAACTTTACGTAAAATACGCGAAAAAAATGACCCCCTTTAATATTCCTTTTCGCTGAGATTTTTTAAATTTCATTTAGGAAATTGATGGAACCCCGTCCACCTTGCCAGTAATATTCGAGGACACTTATTCTGATGGAATACCTCGTAGAAACACAAGTTGTGATACCATAGCCCTATTCTCGGGCTGTTTGTTAGTTCCTAGTGGCGGTAATGTACAGGTCAGTTGGTCTAGTTAGAAATAAAAAGATATAAACCATGAGTATAGGCTTTATCTTTGGACTGAGAGGATAGATTATAAAAGAAAAAAAATTCTTATGTGATGAATTTTCCCAAGTTTGAAGATTTTTTGGATATGCCTCAAAAATCAGGAGCTGAAGGCCTCAAGCTGATCTCTGGACAGGTAAAAATAAAAATTTAATTTTTTTGAAGAGATAGAGGTCAACTTATCAAACAAAATATTGACAAAATATGCTTCTTTTTTCTTCAAATGTGTAAATAACCTTATAAAATATGCATATTATGTTATATAAAATGACCTCTTACTCTTCAGAAAAAAAAGGGGGGGGGGGGGGAAATGTGGTGACTCGTGCCACGACATACCAGCAATTTTATTTTGGGTGCTACTCCCTTAGTTTTAGAGATAATTGGGTGAAATCTTTTGGGCTGGGTCACTAATTACCCCAACCAGAGGTATCTTTCAAAAAAAACGGCGGCGGGTCCGCCGCTCCCGCCGTTCGCCGCCATTTTCCGCCGCCGCCAAAAAAAAAATTTTTATTGCATTTCTCGCCGAATTAGGCAATTTGGAATCATTTGAGACCATGTTATTTTTTTCAAAAATTTTTCCCCTTATAACCAACCCTGCAGGGGGACTTAGTCATTTTTTTCAAATTCTCGTTTATTAAGGTATATCTTAAATTCAGTGCCTCTCCTAAGCTTTTAAAGATATTGAGACAAAACCTTTTGAGGTAAATCAGTAAAAAATATTTGAATAAAAAATGGCGGCGGTACCGCCGCTCCCGCCGTCCACCGCCATTTTCCGCCGCCAAAATTTTTTTTATTGCATTTCTCGCCGAATTAGGCAATTTGGAATCATTTGAGACCATGTTATTTTTTTCAAAAATTTTTCCCCTTAAACCAACCCTGCAGGGGGACTTAGTCATTTTTTTCAAATTCTCGTTTATTAAGGTATATCTTAAATTCAGTGCCTCTCCTAAGCTTTTAAAGATATTGAAACAAAATCTTTTGAGGTAGATCAGCAAAAAAATATTTGAATAAAAAATGGCGGCGATACCGCCGCTCCCGCCATCCACCGCCATTTTCCGCCGCCCACAGGACGGCTTGTAAGGGGAAAAATTTTTGAAAAAAATAATATGGTCTCAAATGATTCCAAATTGCCTAATTCGGCGAGAAATGCAATAAAAAAATTTTTTTTTCAATAAGTCCCCCCGCAGGGTTGGTTATAAGGGGAAAAATTTTTGAAAAAAATAACATTGTCTCAAATGATTCCAAATTGCCTAATTCGGCGAGAAATGCAATAAAAAATTTTTTTTTGGCGGCGGCGGAAAATGGCGGCGAACGGCGGGAGCGGCGGACCCGCCGCCGTTTTTTTTGAAAGATACCTCTAGTTGGGGTAATTAGTGACCCAGCCCAAAAGATTTCACCCAATTATCTCTAAAACTAAGGGAGTAGCACCCAAAATAAAATTGCTGGTATGTCGTGGCACGAGTCACCACATTTCCCCCCCCCCCCTTTGTTTTGATTTTTACCTGTCCAGAGACCACCTGGAGGCCTGCAGCTCCTGAACCTAGAGGCCTATCCAAAAAATCTTAAAACTTGCGAAAATTATTCATATAAGAAAGATTTTATCCCATATAACCTATCCTCTGAGTCCAAAGATAAAGCCTATATTCACTGTTTACGCATATGTGTCAAAACTTCCCCTCCTCTTAATTATACCATATGATGGTCATATTTTTGTAAGTCTTGGTAATGTAAATTTCAATAAATTTTTGAGATTGGCATTTTGAACCTTGCATCCATCCATGATATGGTTAGGTACTCTAAAAGTTTTAATGAATTGAAATTCAGGTATCTAAAGGGATAAGACAAAGGCCGACTAATTGCACATCCCCAATAATGATATATAAAATTACACCTACTGTAGAAATAGAATACAATTAGTGGTTAAAATGTATGGACACTCAATTTAATGAACAAATCAATCAAAGTTAGATATAAGGTTTAACGTATTTTTTAATGATAAAGAAAACGTTATTATAAGACTTTGGGGGCTAGTGTTGCAAAATAAACAGTCCAATGTCCCCTCCCTCCCTAGAAGTAAGAGTAGTTAATGAATGTAAATTATGATTTTCAGATGAATGGGGGTCAGAAGCAGAATGGGTCCCCATCATCAAGCAACTCAACCAGTAGTAAGCATAATTCTTCCACAAGTGACAGCAAGGAGTCGAAGCAGAACAAATCGGATAATGCATCTAACCATCATAATAAGAAGAAAATTTCCCTGCCAGAAAAGTTCCTACGAGGTCCAGGTAAAAAATATTTAATGTATCATATTATAGACATGTTTCCGCGGATATTAAGATGAAAAATTATAAGATTGAAAGAAGCACATAATCAAAATAATTTTTTTATAGATTGAAAGGAAGAGTAAACTTTAAAATGTAATGTGACAAATAAATTATATGGGAACATGTTCAGTAGTTTGATGAAATAGTATTTTGTGAAAAGAAAGACTTAAGGCTGAGTAGACACTGTTTATTGCTAGTATAAGGAGGACATACAAACATAGCTCAGTTGTAGATTGGATGGGAAATAAAACTAAATTTTTTATTCTCTTGGGTTAACTTTAGTAAAAAAATATAATAAATATCTTAATATTTTCTCAAAGGTCGTACACGTGAGATGAACAGCGTTGAGTTCCTTGAAAAGTACGCGGTCATGCGCAAAACCTCGCTGGACTCAATGTCGTCTTCGCACCCCGCCCCCACCCCATCATCCGCCTCATCAGAGTCCAGTAGCCAACACAGATTTAGCTTTAGAAATAAGAACAAGGTAAGATCAATATTTTGCGCATTTTAGAGCATTATTGATTTTTTTTGTTTAAAGCAATTGATCTTTGAAAAAGAATTAATGGGATAGGCCATAGGATGGTTTTAGGCTAATGAACACCCAAGAATTAGGATCCAAGGGGCCAGGGACGCAGCCCGTGGTTAAATAATAGGGGGAGCTTTCTGGAATGAACCCAATGTCAAGAAGTCAAAACGTAATCTTATATTAATATTAAACAATTTCACCTTATAACAAACATTTAGATCTTAGAAGTTATAGTTAAAATTTAGATATGTGTGTAATTTGTTAGATTCTCAATACAAAAATATATTTATAAAAATATTTGTAAAATTCTGTCAAAATATGAAAATACAGGAAAATGAAAATTCTTGACAATTATGTAATATTCATAATATTTTATTAATACTTTTATTTGGAATGTTTCTTTTAATGAAAAACTGTTTTATTGAAAACATTACCTAACCTTTATAAAACAATACATTTGTCGTTAATAATGATTTTTTGATTGGCAGAAAAATTGGGGTTTAAATAATTTTTCTTTTGTTAAAATATCAAATAGGGAAAACAGTAGTAGCTATGAAAGAATAAAACATACAAAACTTACAACTCTATTTGATGTGTGTTTCTCTTGGAGGGTTAAAGAGCTTTAATTGAAAAGATTATGTAAAAAAAAACAGATCATTACGAACATACGGACAGGCCAACGCCTATATTTTTTAGAGTACCTTTACCAGTAATGAAATATTTTTTTTTATAATTTAAACTAAAACAAAATCCAGGAGAGGTCTGCAGATCTGCAAATGTGCCAGCAGCCGTCAGATCTGATTGTGAAGGTGCCCACAGGATTCTCACATCTGGATTGCTGCTCTAGAGTTCCATTTAATCTTCAGGTAGAATTATCCGAGATCTAAAGAGAAAAGATAAAGGCAGATAGATTAATGTACAACCCAAATGTTGATACACAAAATTACCCATTGTGAGCATTAAAATTAGTGATTAAACGTTTGAACACTCAATTTAATGAATCAAACAATCAAAATTTACTTAAGTCCCCAAAAATTGAAAGCTAACGATTAAGAAAACGTTGCGCAGCTTCTCTAAAGTTATCCTTGTTCGTATAACTGTCTTCAATCTCTTTACAATAGATATATTATTACTTGGATGTTGTACGAGATTTTCCTGTACACTCAATACTCATAAAGTTGTTCTCGCGACTGGCTAAAATAAAGATGTCCCCCATCAACCCCCTTTACCCCACCACCTTCCTCCTACTAAACGAACTGACCAATAATCGAGGTCGATATTAGTAGGCTTAATTGACGACAAATTTTTCCCTGTTAATATATCACGTATATCCTATATCACTTCCCTTAACTTAATATTAAAGTTATTAACATGTCCATATGAAATGAAAAAAAATTACATTGAAAACCGAAAAGAGACTGATATATCTACAGACAATTTATAGAATGCAATTTATATACGTGGATATATTGACAGGGGAAAATTTGTCGTCAATTTAGCTTTCTAATATATTATGGACCTCATTTATTGGCCAGTTTGTTCATCCAGTATAGTAGGAAGGGAGGGAATAGGGTAAATGTGGTGGATGGGGGGCATAGTTATCAGAGCCAGCTGCGATCATCAATTTATCAGAGTATATGAAAATCTGGTTCAATATTCAAGTAAGAATATATAGAGTTAAAAAGCTTCATTTAGGTTTTGACCTGAATGGATATAATTTTTTATGTGAAGTCACCTTTCGTCTGCTAGCACATTGCTTTCTGTTCCTTTTTAGGGACTCGGCTAAGTTTATATTTCCGACGCTATTAGCTGATTTATATTACAACATCAGAGGTGGATTCTTAAAAAAAAAATTCTCACTGGCTCACTAAAATTAGTGAGGCTCGCTAAAAAAAATTTGTGAAAAATCCTCCAAAATCGCATTAAAAATCTACAAAAATTAAACAAAATCTTATGTTAATACCTAACCCTTTTATGATTTTATTTAGTTTTTGTTGATCATTTATGCGATTTTGGACAATATATTTTAGCGTGCCTCACTAATTTTAGGGAGACAGTGACCCAAAAAGATTTTTAAGAGAGAGATATATATTATACATATATAGCTCGTGCATCCTTTTTCTTTTACTTTAATAATTCTTCTATGACTGAATGCCTCTAATTTGTAGGAAGAACCAGAGGAAACAGAGTTGGAAACTCCACGAGATGAGAAAAGAAGCATTAGTGGATCTTTTACTGTACCATGCAATATCAAACCTAGAAGTAAGTTTCTACAATAAATATAGAAATTTTAGATGAATAATCACTCAACTAGACCAATAGGAACATATTTTAGAAAATAATAAATTAATAATTATCTCGCAGTGCAAAGCAATGCGCGAAAAAGACCTATTTTACGCGTTTTTTATTCAGTGAAGCTTTCCCTGTGCATCATTGGATCTTGGCTATTCCAGATTATTTGTAGGCCTTCTTATACCGCTTAAAATGTGTGCGGGTATGATATGTACGTTTAGTCGTTTGGCAGCTAGCAGCCTTTAAAATTCATAGATTTTTGGAAATATTCGTTACCAGCAATATTTTACCGTGAACTGCAGTAGATCCCGCAATTTTGATTAACCCTTCTTCTTGCTTTTTATCAGTTACTGGAATAAAGAAAAAGAACCAAGAAAAATGAAATCATCTTATCTTTTGGTGTTGAAATCATTTTGGGATAATTAATCTTGAAAATTAAATCTGCTTTATTGATAAAATTGTATTATTATTAGATCTCCTGGAGTCAAAGTTAAGTGTAGATAGCGAGGACAACAAATCACTGAGCAGTATTTCAAACCATTATAATTCTTCCAGTTCTAGCCCCACTTCGGTTAACGGTGGGGTTCCCTCTCACAGGTTAGATTTCATATGTTATTGAACCATGCCACAAAGAATTTTGGATTAATTTAAATAAAGTATTTTTTTTAAAGATAATACCTATTCGTTTTAAAAAGCATGAAATGCAAAGTATTTTTGGTTTTATCTAAAAAACCTGTCGGGTAGGCCGTAAAATGTAATGATTTTTTAAAATACCTATATTTCATGCTAAACTATAATTATCATAAGGGATATTGGCCTTTTTATTACACTAATCCCTAAAGCCCTGTGATAACGTTTTCTTATTCGGATCGTTGGCTTAACAACTTTTTGGACTTTCAATGAATTTTGAGTGGTTGGTTCATTCATTGTCCAAATTGTTTCAACCACTAGGTGTAATCTACAGTAGGGGTAATTTTGTGTTTTATCATTGGGGATGTACATCAATTTATCGGCCATTGTCTAAATTCCTGTATTATTATAATCTACAAAAAATGTTCTAGGGTTGACTTCTGCAAGTACCTCAACCTTTTATCTAAAGACATAACAATGACTAAAACAAATTTTAGGAGGCTAGAAAATAAATCAACAGGATGCTTGGAGACAAATCACTCAGCTTTCTTTCAAGATCATTATGAATCAAGGTTTAATTTTGTTTTTATCTACTATAAAATTTACTAGTGGCTACGCCCCTATAGACCTCTAGAACACTTGAGTTACACATACCTTTATGTTATATAGAAGCGTCTATGTGATATATCAATTATAAGAGTTATTTTATCTAAATAATAACTTTTGAAAAGATTTACTCTATATCATTGCATAAAGTGCGTTTTTTTCCTGTAATTTTTATGTAATTGATAATTAGCAAATTAATCTTCAATTGAAATATCCCCCTGTCAACATTTCTTTTGTTTTAGTAATAAAAGAGTTGTAAGAAAACAGCACAGCTTCGATGGTCCCGGCTATAAAGCCCCTGTGTATAACACCAACACAATGGCAGCTACCTCAAGCCACAGCTATCAAGATAAACTGCCGGCTGCTGCTCATTCTGCAGCAGCTAGAAGCAGCAGCAGCCAGGAGAATAAGGAAGCAGCTTCGATGTCGTCAGACAATGGAGGTCATCCCAAGTCGGCTTCGTCTGTTGAGGACATTATGAGAAATAGGTAGATTAATATTGTTTTTAGTATATATTTTCCCCCTTCAATATATCTACGCATATTCCTATATCCTTTACTGAACAATTTCTGTATTTGTATTAGTGTTGGTACGAGTAGACTGAGAAAGTATTTGAACGGATCAGCTGCAGTGCCAACAGACCTTGAATCACCATCTCTAGTTTTAGGTAAAAATAGCCAGGGAGTAAGGGAGGGGACAATGGGCAATAAATTCAATATAAGAGTTATCAAAGAAAGAGCATGAAATACAGTTTAATCCAATAAATTTGTAGGAAATTATAAAGGGATTGTTAATTGAATAATAGGTTTCCATAGCGTCATGTAAAATGAAATCACAACTTGTTTTTGATGAAATATATTGAGGTTTTTTTGTGTGATTTTTATATTACAAGATTATTGGACCCGGCCAGCTGCTAGCAAGAATATGACTGCCCCTTTTTATTCTGTTTATTTCACTTGCCCCTTGCCCCCACCTCCCTTCTCCCCGTCTGCTACATTCCAAACTAACACAACGAGTGTTTATTTCCCTTGCCCCCACTTCCCTTATCTCTTCTCCCCGTCTGCAATATTCAAAACATACATAACGAGTAGCGGCATTTCATGCGCAAGTACCCAAACTCAGTCAGAAACTGCTAAATTCTTGCACATTCCCTTTAAGCCAGTACCCAAAGTCTGAGACTCCTAAGAATTGAATATTCGATCCATTGTCCCCTCCCTTACTCCCTGAAAAATAGCACATTACCCTAGAAACAAGGATGACATTGACAACATCCAAAAGTAGCGAAGCACAAAAAAAGAAACAAACCAACAAAAGCACAAAAAAAGCACAAAAAATATGGAATGGACTATCGGACAAAGTGAGTTATAGTGCAGATGTAAAGTTGTCATAAAAAGAAGAAAAAAGAGATTTATAAGTAACCTTTAAAAAATAGGTATGTTCATGTCTTTTGAAACATGACCGACTGACATATGGAGAAAATGATGTACACTGTATAGATTAGATGCGAATTTGTCATTGATATAAATCTTCACTGGAAATTGCGTTATGAAATGGCGGATAGACTAAGTAAAAAAAGAAGCTTCGCATCTTTAAAAACATTATGGGCTAGAAACATAATAAATAAATAAAATAACGGATTTTTTCGGTATAAAGTGTAGGTATTATATTTATTGTTATTATTAGATAAGAATGGTAGATCACGAAGTGAAGAACCAAGAAAGAGGAACATTAATGCACAAGGTATACTCTTTTTAGTAGCGAAGCTACTCTAGAATTTACTTACTCCGTACGTCTGTAATGCTAAGGGGGAAATAAGATTTACTCAGCTGTCATTCAAGAAAGACAGATGCATTTTTTTGTGAAGATTTTCTATTCTTATGATCATCCAGTATGCAATTTACTTTGTCCGTCGGTCTGTCAGTCATTTTACAAAATATAAATATAAAACAAAACACCTATAAATATTTTTTCTGTATTTGTCTTAAATTACAAGGGTAAAAAACCTGGAGAATAAAGTTCAATTTTCAATTTATTTCTTGAAATGTTTGAAAATTGTAGGTGGTAATTTTGCAAACAGCAGACCTAGGCACCAAAGTGAAGCTATCAGTCCAAGGTAAGTTACTCTTTATTGATCTTACAGTTTCTCCGCTTTTTAATTTGTTCAGGGACTAATAACCAGAATTCTGGCAAATAAGTTAAATATTCCATCAATCTATTTTCTTTATTTTTCCCCTTAAAGCTCACTTCTCTTGGGCAACAGCCCAAAACCATTTTTTCCACGGTTTACCCTGTCAAATTATCCAAATACTCGTCAGCTTCAAGTTTGACTAAATTGCTCAAATACGGCCTCTGAGTTAAGTTAAAGCAAATATTATATCTAACTTAAAATACTTTGTATAATTGTGCCTAATTGTATCTGCTTGAATCCATCTGAAGAAATGTAAAGTTTAAGGCTTTTTTCAGCGTATGGCTAGGTCTATCTGCCAAAAAAATGGATTTTCCCTACAAATAAAGATATATTTTAACTTTACTTAAACATCTAACCAAGTAACACATTTGCAAGCCATAATCCCTTTTTTTACACAGAGTGGATGATTTACCGGATTGGAGCGACGAAATAACGTTAGATTCCATCAGAAAGAAACGATCTGGTTCCGACAGTTGTACTAACAGGGGTGCTAGATGGAATAGGGATGATGTTCATACAACTTACAATCATACGGACATAACTTAGTTATAGAGTAGCTTTTCTTTTAGAAAGTAAGATAAATTTTAGTATTACTGATAAATAAAATGACTAAGTAGGAGTTATAGTATTTTAAAAGGGAAGTAAAAATTTTCAAAGATTAGAAACGATGGATTGGATAGGATTGATAGGATTAAATAGGATTGGGACAGATGTATTGTATAAAGATAAATATGTAAATATATTGACAATACAAAAAGATGAAACTTATCTAATACTCAAACAAAGCTAAATTCATAGAGAATTGATGTTTTTATTAATATTTGCTCAATTGTATGAACAATCAACTTACAGAAATAGCAGAGGCTTTGCTTCAGACTTAGCTGGGGACAATTTTCATACAGGTTTGTAAACAATTACAAGTGTAGCTGCTCTATATATTAATTTGTCTGGTCGGTTAGTTCTGGCTTTTTAAAACATTAAGAGACAAGAACCTTCTATGATTAAAACCTTTATAGTTTTTTCCCTTGTTATAAGAAGAGAAGATAAAATATTTTTTTTTAAATTTGGTAGGTATAGGAAAAATGTTGATGAATAACTCTTGTACACAATATTTTACTTTAATGGTTTCAAAGTATAAAATTAGGATAAATAGATAATTTATTGGCAAGAATCATATCTAATTGAATGGATTCGCTACCCTGCATTTTATTATTTTCGTTGTGTTACAGACTCTATGAAGCGACATCAACAGCTTGTTGACCGGCGGTCTTTACCCGCGGATGGCGGTCATTTCAGCGGTCATTTCGAACAGAAATATCTAGAGAATAACGGACCGGACCAGAATATTTCACCTCCTGTCCAGTTTCGGGATACATCCAGGTTCAACAAGACTTCCAGCTTAAAGGTAAATAATTTCTTTCCTGTAAAATCGTAAAGTCAAAACATAGATAAGAACATTCTAAAAAACTTATCATATTATTATTCATAGTAATCACCATTTTAAAATCAAGTTTATTAAGGTTAGGACCAGAAATCTAATTTGCTATCCCTCTGACAAATAGATGAAGTCTTAGTAGTGTTAACTTTTCTAGTTTTCAAGACCATGAACGATATATTAATAAACTACTACATTTTCTATAGCTTAAAATTATTGGTTAAAGAGTTTGGACATTTAGTGGTAGTCTGGACCAACCAATCAAGCCTAATTAAAAGTACCCAAAAAGTATCACAACAGTCCAATGTTCCCTCCTTCCCTGGGTTTTCACTATTCTTAATTTAATTTCTATCTATTTTTTTTTTAGTTAAAACGAGAATCCTTTCATGAAAAGGAGTCCAGTTCAGACCCGCTGGCACTAAGTTTGTTACGACCTGATCCCACCAGGATGTCATTGACCAGCTGTACCTTGGCATCCAGGAGTCAGGTAGATATATAAATTCCAGTATCGCTTCCTAACCGAACACTAAAAATCATGTATTGTATCGTATAAACAGTATTATATCCAGTTTTCTACGAATATAAAAATGTACAATCATAATATTAAAACCAGTTTTGTTAGCCCGTGCTTTCGGCATCTCGGAGCTTGAAAAAACTGGCTTTAATTTTATGATATAAAATTTTTTATATCCGCCGAAAGCTGTTTATAATACGATGCGATAAATTAATATTGTACTTTCCAAACCGGAGGTCCAAGACCTAGGGTATAGAGTCATCTTTTAAAGTGTACACTGACATGACGAAGGACTCTTAAAACCGTAATCTAATACGTGTCAACTAACTTTTTCTTTGCGCTCTTTTTGTCTAGAGATCATAAAAGTGCATTGTAATAAGTTGAGCCTTATTTTAGGCTAAGTACTCTTACTGGGCCTATTTAGCGAGATGTTGTCAAGACACTCATTGGCAAGCAATCACGTTACAGTTAACATTAATGCCGCAGCTTTTAAAAGTTAGCAGCAAGAGATTTTTTTCTAATAAATACGATAATGCCTTCACTTTAAATGTTAGTTTCTTATTATTAACATATTTTTAAAGATCTTGTTTCATATTAGGTGAATAATGAAGATACCTTCCTGGATTTTAGTAGAATAAGTAGGAGCAACACAAGTCCACACATTGCTAAAGGTACATTTTTATATGGATTTATTTAGAATTTAGGGGAAAAAATCACGAAACCTTTGTGATATTTAGCTATCGTTGGGAGGCAACACTTAGTAGAATTGACGACCTTATTATCTTCTCCCCAAATATTATTTTAGATGTATTTCTCTTTAAGGCAATACCTTATTTCTGACAATATGGAAACTAAATGCACAAAAAGGTCACACGATTCATGCCTCCAAGAACATATTACATTTTATTTAAGGTGAATCCGGGTGGTTCAAGACTGAAAACGATAGTATACCTGAGGGCGAGGTGATGATGAGGGATGGTGGGGGGTATATCTGGGATGGGACTACAACTATTAATCTCTCACAGAAACCTGCCACGGATTCTAGAAGGAGAAAGAAACATAATATTGGTAAGTTACAATTCTGCTTAGAAAATTTGTATATTTTATTTGTGTCCAGTATACCTATCTCATAAATGTCTAGATTAATAGCTTCACTATCAAGGAAGCAACCATCCCCTCCCCCTCATTTATCTTTAAATATTTTTGGCTTCAAAACTTTTTTATGCAAAGAGTTATTATTCTTCCTTCTTCATTCATAGCTTCCTTTCAATAGGAAATTAAATTTATTTAATATGGACACACAAGGAAGTCATATTTTACTGTTGGAGTAAATTGAATTTCTTTAGATAAAAATCCACCTTGATTTATCTGCTGAAATTAAATGTTTATAATAAACTGCATAATGTTTATAATGTTTAAGATGCGGCACTGTTATCACACCGGCTCTCGTCCAGTCTACAATTTATTGACCGTACCAACAGCGACGCTGTCCACGTGTCTAACGCACAACATGGCGAAGATGATATCCTGGAAAATCGCCCAGTTGCAGTGAAAACAACCTTAGCTCTGGAATCTTCTAATCTTGGCTTCACCTGCTGTGACTGGTTGCCGAATCATTTGTCAACGCAAAATCCCAATTTGCTCAAAAAGATTGAATACTTGATAGGTAATAATGATTATTTTTAGAGATCTAAAGGGATAAGACAATGGCCGATAAATTAATAAGATTAAAAATATGAGTTGAAACTTTTGAACACTATCCTCAATATTGATACACAGTGACATAATTACCTTCTGAAGATTAAAAATAGGGGTTGAAACGTTTGAACACTCAATTAAGCGAACCAACGAATCAAAAGTCCCCAAAGTTGTTTCGCCAAATAATAAAAAAACGTTATTGTAAAACTTTGGGGACTAGTGTAATTAATAGTCCATTGTCCCCTTTCTTTTTCAATTATTTTACATGTAGGGGAAGGGTGGAGTCAAACACACCACCAAAAATTCTATTAGCAGGTCGGCCTTGGATTTTAAGACCTCTGTTTAACTGGATGGTTTAGAGTTGCACTGTCTATATAGAAGTGAATACAATTTGAACACAACTTTCTTATTTAGGAAGCAATGCAATAAACTTTGTGCGGGCCAGAGAAAAGTTCAAACAGACCTTCGGATTTCCTGGAGCCTTGTACAGTGATTTTCAGTCTAGATACTCAATACCTTATTTCAGGTATTGTTTCTTAAGAACTTCAACTGCTTTTCGTTTTTTACTTTCAACATTAAATTATGTAATGTGCCTAAAAAGAACACTGATTAGTTAAGTTATGTCAGGGACATACATTTCTTGATAAAGTCTCACTGCATTAAACAGAGAACTAATCTGACAGTTTATCTTTCAGCTCTTGTATATTATGGTAGGTTTACAGCGTGCTAACTCATATTGTTCTTAAATTAGTAAAATAAAAACATTTTCAATCCTGAGCTTTAAGAGCCTATCATTTTACTAATAACTGAAAGCAAACGCTTTTAGGATTTGGACAACTTTAGGGGATGGTGGGAAGAGGGGGTTGATGATAAAACAATTTATGTAGGCTTGCATTGCTTCTCATGTGCGTGCGTCTGGTCATTGATAATATGAAGATACAAATAATGTACTTTTAGTACAATTTATACCTTTAACGTCTATACTCTAGAATGTTTTTGGAATTTGGGATTATTCTAAAGAATCTTTAAGCCCAAAAATATATGTCACTTAGTTCAATTTGTGTCTGTCTAGAGGCTGCCAAATGACTATGAAACTAGATGATAACCACATATATATATTTAGTCAGTCACCAGATGTGTATAGTAGCACTTGTCACTTGGTTGTGTGTGTCCACGGTCTGGATGGTAACTCTGCTGACCTCCGTCTGGTGAAAACCTACCTGGAGATCGCGCTGCCATCGGCCAACCTGGATTTCCTTATGTCAGAAGTGAATCAGTCGGATACTTTTCTAAGGTAAGATCTATCTTAAATTAAAATCCTATAAATGATTTTTTGTATAGATTCTGGTAAGGGATTACACATTGAAAATGACCGATAAATTTATATAAATCCCCAATTATAATACACAAAATTAAACCTTCTGTAGATTACAATAATTGGTTGAAACATTTGAACATTTAACTTAAAAGCCCACCAATCAAATCAGTTAAAATCATTTAATTAAGTAGCGTTCAGTAAGGGCGTGAAGAAGGGTGGTATTAACACACACCTTAATATTGAAATTGGGAAGGTCTTCACTTCACCCCCTAATGGTTTTACATACCCAAGGCCTGGTGAATTGCTGTGCACACCACTGATATGATTTTAAAATCTACAATAATAATTTAAATTATTCTAAGGAAAAGTTAAGTATTTCAACATATCATTCTGAACTTGGGATTGGGACATACACAATTATAGAAAAAGGATATTTATGGTCTGCTGCGCAAATACTATTAATCTATTTTTTTCAGTCTTGAGGATATGTCAGCGAAGTTAGTAGATGAAATTATTTATTATATCAACAACTTCAATAAAACAATCACTAAGGTTAAAATATGTGTACATATTAACTTACTTTTTAATTTTGTAGTGTCCGTGTCTTCTTAACTTATGTCTGTAACGCAAAAGTCTCTCGTTATTTGGCTCTATATTTATCTATCCTTCCCTTTCTCTCTGTTTTTCTCCCTCTCATTTTCTTTCTTCAATGTGTATACTTGCAATTTAGTTAAAGCGTGCAGCTATTGGACATAATCGTACTTTTTGATTTAGTTTTTTTTTTTAGCTACTTTATAATTGTGTTATATCCGTTATTTCTACAGTCCTTCCCTAAAAGAGCATTAAGAATACAATCTCTAAAAAATTAATTTCAGTTTTCGCTTAAGCACAATAATACTAAATAAATAGCATTTAATGTTTTATATGTAAAATGATATCATGTCGTTTTTGCTGCTCTAATTATGGTTATAATTGTCCTTGTTTTAATGAAATTTGTAAACACATTTTAAACCCACCCAGATATCATTTATCGGGCATTCTCTGGGGTGTATACTAATTAGATCAGCGATAACAAGACCTGAACTGGCCAAACATGCTATGAAATTCTACACTTTCTTATCCTTGTCAGGTAAGGTTAGGTCAATTGGGAGAAAAATATTTTCTCTCCAATTTTGATAGTAATAATGATGCTCTTAGCAAGGGCAAATAGTTTTATCTGGTATTACAATCTCCTTTATTGAATTCATTACAAACAAAACCATATTAGTATAAGATTAAACATTTTTTCCTTCTTTTTGTTTAGTAATAGTAAAAAGGGAGAGGATTATTTTGTAGAAATCTCGTAAAGTAGGTTTCAAGGGCAATAAGACAAAAGCTAATACTTCAATATACTTCATATGAAACCTACAAAACTGGTTTAAGGAGCAAATTTTGAATGGATATTCAATACCTAACTTTATTGTAAGACCACTTCTCACTTATTATTATTTGTGAAGGACCACATTTGGGCACCCTGTACAACAGTTCTGGGTTGGTAAATGCCGGCCTCTGGATGATTCAAAAGTGGAAGAAAGCTGGCTCCTTACAGCAGATATCTTTGAAAGGTATTTTTTCTTCATTATTTTATATTTTTTCTTTCTTGCTGCTGTACAAACAAAATACAAGTTGACAAGGACGTCCAAGCTTTTCTTCGGGGGGGGGGGGGGGGGGGTAATTTAATGTTTTTTTGAAATTTTGAGGTGGGTAAGATGAGGTGTTTCGAAGTTAGATGGGGTAGGTATACAATACTTTAACCCCCTCCCACTTTGACGTCTATACATGATGACACAACAGAACACAGAACTTAGTATTTAAAATATTTTTTTTAGATGCTGGTGATATAAGAAATACCTTTTTGTACAAGCTCGCTCTCAAATCAAACCTGCAACTGTTCAAACATGTTCTTCTAGCAGGTAGATTATAGAAGCGACGCCACTTGTAATAATTCTTAGGTATTGTTTTCTGTAGGTCGTAATATTACTTTAGTTGATATTTTTTGTAGCACAATTCAATGTATTTAAATCTTTTTTTGTTTGAAATGCTCTTATACAATACGTTTTAATGATTACAGGATCAAGCCAAGATAAATATGTTCCTATTCACTCTGCAAGAATAGAATTATGCAAAGCTGCGGTGAAGGTAGGTTTCATTTTATTTATTATTGTGTGTGTGTGGGTGTGCTTGTGTGTGTTTGTGTGTGTGTGTGTGTGTGTGTGTGTGTGTGTGTAGCCTTGGCTTCTTAGTATTTGGACCTTAGTAATCATTGGGTAGGACTTTTGTATAGCCACCAGGACAAGCTCTACGTTTAAGTACATTATGATTTGACCCGCTATTTCATAGAAGCCACTCTTTACATCACCCTCGCGCGCCGAGTTGGGTATGTGTACCAAATTAAGTCACCTAAATAAATGACGCACTATGCAGAGGAGCTTGGGATAAGGGTTAAACTGATATTATATGACTATTGAGTATTCAAACTACTCAATAATCTCACTTCTTACAAAACCGAGGGGAAGTTGAGACTGGGAAATTCGAATTGCCACATGGGGGCTTAAACTCAAACTCTCACCACAGTAACTTAGTTCGTTTCCACTGACCTACGACGCCCCCATAATTGATTGTTAATTTTTTATACCCTTGCTATGAAATCTTCTTGATTATGAGACTCAGGGTTAAGGTTTTCCTTTGGTCATAATTGAACTATTTTCAGGATAATTCTGTGACTGGTAGTGCCTATAGAGAAATGGTGAACAATATTTTGATGCCTTTGGTCAATTCAGATACAGAGCTTGTAAGGTAATACAATTGTTGATCCTATTATATAAGATTTACATAAAGTAGTTGGATTATTTTGTCTAAAACTGAAGATTTTAATGACTACTGAACCGATTGAGTTCTTCCTTTTGGGAAGCTTTCATAGTTCCTGGGATTGTTTGTTCTAATTTATTTTTGGATTTATGCCTTTAGATGGTTTTTGATGGTTTCTGTCCCCTTTTTACGCTTTGATGACAAAGAGTCCCAGAAATCTTGGGGCGTAGTTTATTAGTAGATGCTAGAACCATTGCTTTTCCTGTCAGCTTAGAAATAAGTCCTGTGTTTATAAAGGTTTTCTTTCTCTTACTAAAGTTATCAGCTCTATGACGCTATTGGACGCACGTATATTCGTTATTTTATACAATTCTTAAAATTTTAATTAAATATTTAGTATTTTTGAGTACATTCCAATTAGTGGCAAAACGTCAGGAATCTAAAGGGATAATACAAGTGTTAATGAATTGATGTAATTAACATCCCCATTGATGATACATAAAATTACCCCTTAAGGGCCCTTCTAGAGATCACAATTCGTGGTTGAATTGATTGGACCCCCAACAAATCAATCAAAATTCAATAAGTGTCTCCAAAGTTTGTATGTCAACTAATTAGAAAAATTTATAAAAAAAACCTTGGGGACTAGCGTAATAAACAGCTCAATATCCCCTACCTTTCTGCAAAATGTTGTAATTTTTTTTGCAAGTAAATGAAGAGAGGTCCTACAAAGACTATATAATATAATGGTTGAAATAGTCATCTTCCCCCTAATTTTATGTTTGATTTTCAGGTACGATATTCACCACGCGCTACCTGCCAGTACCAACTCCCTGATCGGCAGGGCCGCCCACATAGCCGTTCTAGACTCAGAGCTATTCATAGAGAAGTTTCTTGTTATTGCTGCACTCAAGTATTTCAAATAAATCTCCAAAAATTAAATCTTATTAAGAGGGTAAAAGTAAATTTTTAAATATACTTTGTACATTTCCAAATAATAAAAAAAATTGGAATTAAACGTTTTTCTACAAGCTTGGCAATATTAAAGATATTAAGACATATCTTAAAATACATATGCTACATTATCATAATCTAAGACTTCTAGCAAAGATTTATTATGAGAAGTGGTGGGGGGGGGGGGAGGGCTTCTCATTGTCTACCTTGTCAAAATTGTCCATGTCTTAAAATTACACTTTACACTGCGAGCTCTAGAATTCGTTCTAAGTTGTAGTAAGTGTCATTTGATTACATAGTAAATTTTGGCTAGGATAATGTTTATTCCCCCTACCCCTTCTTACCTACCACATTATATCTGTAAGAAAAAGTATTATTTACATGAAACCATTGATTTTTTTATTGAAACTAACCATAAATTTAATTTTATTAGATCTTAACATGAAAATTTATCTCAGTTTATCCTATCCCTGTGAGATCTGAAAGCATTTTCTTGGCTTCTGTTTAAGCTAGCACCAGAAAGGAATATTTTATCAGTAGAAAACCTAAACTAAAAAAATTTCCTAATATTTTTTTTTATGCAAAATGAGCCATTTTTTCCTTCCCTGGGTTTTTCAAACTTTGCTAAATGGAAGCTAAGATGTGCAAAAAAGCGTGCCATATATGTGACATGCGATCTTATTTAGTCAGATTTTATTTAGTCATTTTACAACATACATGTTCATTTCGCCATATAAATGATCTTTCATTTAGCTTTTTTTTACAGTTAACCATTTATTAACCAATTGCTCTAAGTTATAACTAAGCCAATTTTATCTACATTTTTTCAAATACTTTATCTAAAGCACAAATTTTACATAATAAATATTACTGTAAAAGGGAAATATCTACTATTTAGATTTTGATAGCTTTATTGCTTATTTTTACAAAAGGTAATTCCAACTGAAATTTAAGGAAATAAAATACGCGTTTTTGACTTTATAAAAATGTTTGCTTCATTTAAAAACTAAGTTGTAAAACTCTCCTAATCTCAATAGTGAATAGATCCCTTTTAATTGCTAAAAAATAGACGTATAAAAGAATACTACTAGCCCAAACTAACCACCAATCTCTGCACTCCTTGTACCTGTATTCTCTTTGTATTACTACGGATTTAAAGTAATATTTCACCATAATATGGATAACACATAATCAACTACATAATATAAAGAATTGTATATATGTAAAAGACTTGTGGAATAGGGCATTATTTTAATATAAAAAAAGGGGGGGGGGGGGTAATTTTTCTGTGTATTAAGAACAAAAAATAGGCTTGCAGTTGAACTAGCAATTTTTTTTCGATTTAGGGATAAAACAGACTTTTCGAGGATGCTAACTGCAATAACAAAATTTTAATCATAAAATCCTAACTACAATTTATTTACGTAATGTTTTACTAGCCCCTCGCCTCCTTTCTTAAAACATTTTTTAATGCCCTGTTCCCAAAGTGCACGCACATGTTAAAATGTTAGCTAACTTAATGTGTTAATGTACACCTGACAGTTTATGTCAACAAAAAGTCATCCCACTTAGATTTTAATAAAAGCTTCACCTACGAGTAATGTGTAACTGTGAAGATTTCCCAACTATTCCTAGCTCATTTTTACATGTTATGTACAAACCTTTTTGCACCATTTTTATATATATTTCTGCGCACTTTTATAGATAGTTAAACAAATTATTACAAAGTATTAAATTTAGACGAGACAAAATTGCCCCCATTTGTAAAAGTTCAATTTTGGGGGTCAATTTTGACCTCATCTTGAAATCGTCTGGTGAACGCATTTAAAAAATGTTTAGAAATTTTGAACGTATTGTGTCATGGTAACAGTGAGAGATAGGACAATGATGAAAAAAAAGCCCATCGTTCCCATTACAATACCCTAAAACAAGAAAAATATACATCACAATCAACAGGATGATTGCTTTCCATTGTCCTATCCCTGCATTGAAATAGATCATTGTAATATAAAATCATGGACAGGGAATGAAAATTGTTTGTGGGATCATCTTCCCTAGTCCCTGTTTAAATTGTAATCATAACCGTAATCAAGCTAAAGTTGCCATTTAATTAAGACTAAAAATGTATTTTAAGCTTCCACTTTGTGCTATTTGATACAAGCACAATAATTGATAGTCTATCAAATGCTTTTTATAAGTCATAAAAAAATAATATTTTTTACAAATTTAATACATTTTTCATAATTAAAGAACAAGTAACTTTTAGATTTTAAATGAAAAGGCTGATAACGTTTTTAACACAAAAAAAACACTTTTGCTATACCTAATAACCGCAAAAAAATCAATATGCTTTAAACTTAGGTAATTTTTTTGCATGTGTATATTGTTTGGCACAAAAAATAGTGTAGCTGCGCTACAAAAAAAATTGTTCAAAACTCTTCCTGTTGTGATCAATTATTATTGTCAATGTTTTAGGAGTTGGAAAATTAATTCAAATTAGCCTTGAAAAAAAGTGATTAAAACACCATTTTCTAAATTTTCTAGTCAAAAATGAAAAGGGAGAAAGATTTGATATGGAGATCCTGTAAAATAAAGTATCTAGTATATTTAATACATAGAAGAAAGCTTATTTTTCTGTATCAGGCATTAGGTAACTCAGTTGAAATTATTCACAACAAAAAAATATTTCTTTAAAAATTTTGTCAAGTAGGAATGTAATTTTTATGAATTATTTAATTAGGCTTTAGAATACGTTCTTTTAGGAAGTTAAATAATTGGGTAGTTTTACAGAATATTCAAATCATTTCTGTCTCCCTTTAAAAAATGTTTTTTTAAGAATTTAAACTGAATCTATTAATTTTAAATTTTCTTACGTATTTTAATTTAAAATTTTATAAAACACCCTTGATAGATATTGTTAAAGTGCCAATCTTTTTTGTCCCTTGTTATAATGTGTCATTAATATTATATAAAAATTACACTATGTTCTTCTAGACTTAAAATGTTAAATCAAAATTAAATTTTATTTGTGAAGAAGAACATAGTGAAGTATAAATAAATTGATAAGCTCCAATATGTAATGATGTGATAATCAGTGTATTTAGTCAAAATTTCAGATTAGTAATAATGAGGGATTATGTTCTCTACGGATACAATCTGAGTGAGAAATAAAAACTTTTGGCCACAAGGATTTAACGAAAAAAGGTACGTTTTCAAAATATAGGACGAGGATAGGGGATGGGGGAGGACAAGTTTTCAAAACATACGTCGAGGAGAGGGGATGGGAGAGGACAAGTTTTCAAAATATAGGACGAGGATAGGGGATGGGGGAGGACAAGTTTTCAAAACATACGTCGAGGATAGGGGATGGGGGAGGACAAGTTTTCAAAACATAGGTCGAGGAGAGGGGATGGGGGAGGACAAGTTTTCAAAACATAGGACGAGGATAGGGGATAAGGGAAGGACAAGTTTTCAAAACATAGGACGAGGATAGGGGATGGGGGTGGACAAGGAAGGATAAATTAATTTACAGCCCCTTTTTTCTACCATTTATTTATCTGCTATCTAAAGGCATAGTTGCGTACATGAAAATTGGAGTGAAGATTAAAATATTCTTCATTTTCATATGCCTGTTTTTATAATAGTTAAAAAGTAATGGAATATGAATTAATATTCTCCAATGAAAATAACTAATTTTCACCTTAATATAAATCGACCTAATGTGTATATTTTCACGTTAATCTTTTGAATTTGTTTTTCGATTTAATTAATGATACCCTATAACTAATTTTGCCAGTCTGTTTAAAAATGTTGGATCTACTGCAGTTCACGGTAAAATATTGCTGGTAACGAATATTGCCAAAAATCTATGAATTTGAAAGGCTGCTAGCTGCCAAACGACTGAACGTACAGATCATACCCGCACACCATTTTAAGCGGTATAAGAAGGCCTACAAATAATCTGGAATAGCCAAGATCCAATGATGCACAGGGAAAGCTTCACTGAAGAAAAAACGCGTAAAATAGGCCTTTTTCGCGCATTTCTCTGCACTGCGAGATAATTATGCATTATATATTTATGGCTATTCCAGATTATTTGTAGGCCTTCTTATGCCGCTTAAAACAGTGTGCGGACATGATCTGTACGTTCAGCCGTTTGGCAGCTAGCAGCCTTTTAAATTCATAGATTTTTGGCAATATTCTTTACCAGCAATATTTTATCGTGAACTGCAGTAGATCCAAAATGTTATTGGTTCCTTAGTGTTATTATTTAAAAACTATAACTTCAAACTTTTCGTCCAATTAGAAATTAATTTAGTATATTGTAATCATAAGCGTGCAGAAAGACTGTAATCTGATAGACCTGTCTTCCCCTTTTTTCATTCCCTCAAAATTTGAGGGGGAAACCCTGTGCACGACACTGATTGTAATACTTATTGATTGCTATCACAACATACTATTACCAAGACGATGCAGGATACCAATCCTGCTTAGTTTATCAGAAAGGGTTTTCTCATATTAACATAATATTTGAACGTTGCTGCGCTACTTATAGACGATGTCCACCACATGTAGAATGTCGTCCCGTCGCTGGTTCCACCCCAACATCCACGGGGTGGAGGCTGAGCACCTGCTCATGGAGCGTGGCACGGATGGAAGCTTCCTGGCCAGGCCGAGCAAGGGCAACCCTGGAGATTTTACTCTTTCAGGTAAAGTTTTTTCCCCATGCCTTGGGTCCTAACCTTGCAAGGCCTATGGTGCCCTAACCCTGCGGGGATACCAACTACAAACTACTATAATCTAACCTATCATGACCTAAAGTAATAAAGAAATATACCAAAAACTACCCCACCCTTTTTTTTCATTTTTTTTATAAGATAAGTGGTATTCATTGATTAGTTAGTGAATAAACTAAGTATTAAAGAGCGAAAAGACTAAAATATGAGATGTATTAACAGATAGACAGTCGTTATTTACTTATTGATAGATAGATAGATAAGATAATATTTTTTAAAGATATATTCAGTAGGTTATCTGCTATTCAAAGTAATCGCCCTTGTTTTATTTAGTACGAAGACGAGGTGAAGTGACACATATTAAAATTCAAAACACTGGAGATTTCTATGATCTGTATGGGGGAGAAAAATTCGCTACTTTGTCAGGAATGTTCTTGTCTTATTTGTACGTACAGTACACCTGGTTTTAGCAACAAATGTATAAGTATGAATGTAAAAACCTGCCCCAAGTGTTGGAGACACTTTTTTGTTTGCTAGCAAATTGCTTCCTGTTCTTTTGTAGGGATTCGGCTGTGTTTACATTTCCGACGACACAATTAGCTGATTTCAAAAACTCAATACAAAAAAAGGGACAGGGTCCACGTTTTCCCAACTCTTTGCTTAAATACGTATTATTGCTGTGTTACCATTGAACGTAATTGTCCCTGCTATGTTTCCTCCATATTTGGATTTTTCGTTAAGTAAGATGAAATCCTGGTGGAACACAAAACCCCCCACTGTCATTTTCAACTTTTACCAAAATTTGCTGATTACACTAGTACCAAAAATTTATCAAACGTTTTCTTATTCGTTGGCCTAACAATTTTGGGGACTTTAGTTATATCTTGATTTGTTGATTTATTACACATAATGTCCAAACATTTCAACCACTAATTGTAATCTACAGAAGGGGTAATTTTGTGTATCATAATTGGGGATGTAAATAAATCTATCAGTCATTGTCTTATCCCTTTATATTCCTGCTTTTAGCATAACAAGCCACCTTTAATCGAATTTTACCTAACTTAGTTTAATATACTAAAGATTATACCTAAGTGGTCCACTTTCAGTTGGATGGAAATTGCCGACTTCCTTAGATATAATATTAGAATAAAACAATATGTAGCAGTTAAAGGGGGATGTGGAAAATAACCATTTGGGCAGGGGGGGGGGGGGGTTTACTCGAAAACCCTTAGAGCTAGAGGAAGCTAATTTTGGATATAAGCTTCTATGGGGCCAAAGTTACTTTTAAAATTATCGTCGACCACCCAACCCCCCCCAATTTTTTTTTTTTTTTTTTTGGGGGGGGGAGGGTGGGTGGATTATACTATAGGGTGTTTCTCATAAACGACTTGAGATAAATGGAGCAAACCTTAGGATACAAGTTTTGTAAGCCTATATTTGATTTTAGAATTATCGTTGACCACCCACCCACCCCCAAACCCCTAATTTTTGGGGGGGGGGGGCGGGTGGATTATACTAAAGGGTGTTTCTCATAAACGACTTGAGATAAATGGAGCAAACCCTAGGATACAAGTTTTGTAGGCCTATATTTGATTTTAGAATTATCAGTGACCACCCACCCACCCCCAAACCCCTAATTTTTTTTTGGGGGGGGGGGGGCAGGTGGATTAAACTATAGGGTGTTTCTCATAAACGACTTGAGATAAATGTAGCAAACCTTAGGATACAAGTTTTGTAGGCCTATAATATTTGATTTTAGAGTTATCGGTGACCACCCACCCACACCCAACCCCTAATTTGGGGGGGGGGGGGGGGTGGATTATACTATAGGGTGAAAAAAATAACATGGTCTCAAATTACCCCAACTATTGGTATCTTTAAAAAAAAATTTGAAAAAAAAACCATGGTCTCAAATGATTCCAAATTGCCTAATTCGGCGAGAAATGCAATAAATGTTTTTGGTGGCGGCGGAAATCGGCGGCGGGAGAGGCGGTCCCACCGCCGTTTTTTTTTAAAGATACCAATAGTTGGGGTAATTAGTGACCCAGCCCAAAAGATTTCATCCAATTATCTCTAAAACTAAGGGAGTAGCACCCAAAATAAAACACTTAGAATATTAGGTATTAGATAAGGGGGGGGGGGGGAAATGTGGTGACTCTCCACACGACTTACCAGCAATTTTATTTTGGGTGCTACTCCCTTAGTTTTAGAGATAATTGGATGAAATCTTTTGGGATGGGTCACTAATTACCCCAACTATTGGTATCTTTAAAAAAACGGCAGCGGGACCGCCGCTCCCGCCATCCGCTGCCGTTTTCCGCCTCCACCAAAAAAAAAATTTTTATTGCATTTCTCGCCGAATTAGGCAATTAGGAATCATTTGAGACCATGTTATTTTTTTCACCCTATAGTATAATCCACCCACCCCCCCTCCCCCAAATTAGGGGTTAGGGGTGGGTGGGTGGTCACCGATAATTCTAAAATCAGATATAGGCCTACAAAACTTGTATCCTAAGGTTTGCTCCATTTATCTCAAGTTGTTTATGAGAAACACCCTATAGTATAATCCACCCGCCCCCCCCCCCCAAATTAGGGGTTTGGGGGTGGGTGGGTGCTCACCAATTTTAAAATCAAATATAGGCCTACAAAACTTGTATCCTAAGGTTTGCTCCATTTATCTCAAGTCGTTTATGAGAAACACCCTATATTATAATCCACCCGCCCCCCCCCCCCCCCCCCCCCAAATTAGGGGTTTGGGGGTGGGTGGGTGGTCAACGATAATTCTAAAATCAAATATAGGCCTACAAAACTTGTATCCTAACGTTTGCTCCATTTATCTCAAGTCGTTTATGAGAAACACCCTATAGTATAATCCACCCAACCCCCCCCCCCAAAAAAAAAAAAAAAAAAAATTTGGGTGGGGGGTCGACGATAATTTTAAAAGTAACTTTGGCCCCATAGAAGCCTATATCCAAAATTAGCTCCATCTAGCTCTAAGGGTTCTCGAGTAAACCCCCCCCCCCCTGCCCAAATGGTTATTTTCCACATCCCCCTTTAACTGCTACATATTGTTTTATTCAAGTTTTGTAGTAAATATTCAATATTATACACTCGCTAATATTATTGTGTAGTGTCTACATTGTAGGAATATCATACAATTGTAGATGGTACTATTGGCTACGCCTTTAGAGGTCTGAGGTAATTGATGGGGAAACAAGTCGGTCCTCTATTTTAAATATTCATTTTTTAAAGAAAACAAAAAGCAAATTTTTTTGGGGAGGGGATTTTTAAAAATGATCTTATATATATATTATGTCAAAATTACAACTAGTGAATTTTTCATGGTTACTAATACGCCATTGCACCATATCTAATGAGTTAATTTTAAAACCAAAATACAGTCATCCTTACATTGTATTAGTAGTAGTAGTATTTTGTAAAACGTGAGCTTAATAATTTTTACCAATTAAAGGCTTAACAGTAAAACTATTAGTGAAGTGAAACGTGAAATTCAGTCCTCAAAGGAGAGGCATTTATTAATGAAATATATAAAGTAGGGGAACCTTATTTCTACACGTAATTGGTTGATTTACAGTCTCGACCCCCACTTACAATTTTAGTTTTAAAAGAAAAATTTGATGGGGGCGGGTTGAGGTACTTTTTTAGGGTCAATTTCTATAGGGACGGATGTACTGGGATACCCTCCCCCCAAAATAGTTATAAAACTCCTTAGGACACATGAGAAGCTACACTGTAAAAGAGAAACATATCTATAGTGAGATTCTCCGGTACAGACAGACATTTCTTCATCATGTTACTTTTATATAAGGATTCATTCTAATTATCAGATATGCATCATTTGTTTGCAAAAGTTTTTTCTACAGTTAAAAATGTTTCAAGCATATATTGACTATAGAAAAAATATGAAAAAGAAAAGAAAATTTCCAAGTGGGTAAATCTATAATATTGAAAAAAACCTAGGATTTTTTTTTGTGATTTTTGTAAAACAAGGATGATAATATCAAACAAAGCCTTGAATTAAATGAACTTGCAGTGAGGGAGGGTTTTGGAAATAAAATAATTCTAATTTTTTTTCAATGGTTTCTTTAGAATATTTTTTTTTAAATTCTTGTTGCGTAATTAAAACTAATTTATTAATTAAAGATATGTAAGAAACGTGTTATTTTTAGTATTTGAGAAATACCAGGGAGGTAGGAGACATTTAGTAGAACCCAAAGTTTTAAATTTAACTTTGGGTGCTTTCATTAAATTTTGATTGATTGGTTCAATAACTAGTTGTGTCTAAACTTCTTAACCAATGATATATTCTAGAGAAAAAGTAAATGTTTACCATTATAGGGATGTATATTAATTTATCATTCATTGTCTTATCCCTTAAGATGCCTGGGAATTACGCATTTCCCCTAAGGGGGGGGTTTTTAATGCAACCATCTCGTAATCAGTGAGCAAATGGCACTTAGAATTCAAATTTCCATCTATAATTTTGCATGAGTAATCCTTGGTAGGTCTATTTTCCCTAAATCGAACAAAAAGTTGGAAAAGTAACGGCTAACGGCTGGCGGCTCAGCTATTTTTTCATTTTTTTGATATTTATATTGCAAATTAGTCACGAAACCTCTCTCAACATAATACTCTTTTCTACTCCAAAACGCTATCAAACGGTTCTAGACGTTAGCTGTTGGTACTAGAAGTTTTAAAATTGGTTATTGCTATCATTTAACATGAATTAAACCAAAAATATGTTTTAAAAAGTCGATTCCTACGTAATTGATGATGGATTTACCCTGAAAATAGGCAAAAAAACGGCTGAACGGCTGAGCCGCTAGCCGTTACTTTTCCAACTTTTTGTTCGATTTAGGGAAAATAGACCTACCAAGGATTACTCATGCAAAAGTTCAGATCGAAATTCGAATTCTAAGTGTCATTTGCTCACTGATTACAAGATGGTTGCATTAAAAAACCCCCCCTTTATTGTAATCTATTCTATATTAATCTCTCATTTAATGCGTAGATATATGTAAAAATAAAATCAATACGTTCAGCAGAAGCGTAATAAATGTGAACATTTTTAAAAAATAAACCACGAAAAAAATACCTAATTTATTGCATTTTTGTACTAAATAAAAAGACTTGAACATTATTACCGTATTTAGAATTAGTTCAGTTTTATATGGAAAACCTTGGTCAGCTTAAGGTAAGCTTTTAATAAACACAATTTAACTTTTTTAATGGGGTTTCCTTGGTATTCGTCTATCATAGGCACTATATGTCTCGTTAAAGAAAGTAAAAATATCTCTAAAATATATGGACTTAATAAAAAAAAATTCAGGATAAATTCTTCCTCTGGCTTTGTATTTGAAAGAGTTTACAATTTCTTTTACTTCGATTTTTTAATTGTTTTAATAATTCAAGGAGAAAAATGGAGAAGAAATTTGTCTAAGATTTCCCCTGAATTGTGCGGATCCAACAACGGAAAGATGGTTTCATGGTCATCTTAGTGGAAAAGAAGCAGAAAAAGTAATTTTTTAAAGTAACACCATTCAGAAAACCAACAATTTGATTGCATGAGTTTGGTCTTGTATTTTCAACACTGAAAGTTTATTTTAATAGTAATTTAATATTTATGAGGCAACCAATCCTTTAATTGCATATATTTGTCTTAAATTTTATCGAATAGCCTGATTGTCTGAAAGTAACCTGGAATGCCTCCCCCCTCCCATTTCTTCCATTTTGATTTTGTCTGATTTTTAAAAGCTGTTTTTTAGGTTTTGATGGACAAGGGTCGGTATGGAAGCTTTTTAGTCCGGGAATCCCAAGGACAACCTGGAAATTATGTCATCTGTGTCAGAGCAGAGGATAGGGTCACTCATGTTAGAATCAGGTATAGTAGCTTTTTAGTCCGGGTCCAAGGATAACCTGGAAATCATGTCATCTATGTATGTTAGAGCGGAGGATAGAGTCACCCATGTTAGAATCAGGTATAGTAGCTCTTTAGTCCGGGTCCAAGAATAACCAGGAAATCATATCATCTATGTTAGAGTGAAGAATAGAGTCACCCATGTTAGAATCAGGTATAGTAGCTCTTTAGTCCAGGTCCAATTTATTACATTAGTCATCAAAGTAATATAATGATGACGTTTTCTTATTTGTTGGCTAATCAACTTTGGGGACTACAGAAAGGGTAGCTATGGATGTTTCAATTTATCGGCTTTTGTCTTACTCCTTTATATCCAACGTTATGAATATATTCATTTATAGTCCTCAATTATTTGGTTCCGAAAAAAGAACTCATTTTTTCAGGATAAAATATAATAGTTAAAGGATGACAATTCCCCGATTGGATTAATAATCCTCTAATTTTAGAGCAAAATGCAGCATTTAGATAAATACTGAATCTGCATTCATTTCAAATAAATCCACCAAGAATTTTGTTTTATACTAGTACCTCTTGAAAATATTACCTACTCTATTTTTATAAAAGTTTTTGGCATTTTATTTGAAATTTCTAATAGACAAGTAAATATGTCTACATATATTACTAACACACTTAGGTGTTCAAAGTCTAAGACATACACTACTAAGGGGGGGGTTTTTAATGCAACCATCTCGTAATCAGTGAGCAAATGGCACTTAGAATTCGAATTTCCATCTATAATTTTGCATGAGTAATCCTTGGTAGGTCTATTTTCCCTAAATCAAACAAAAAGTTGGAAAAGTAACGGCTAACGGCTGGCGGCTCAGCTATTTTGCCATTCTTTTGATATTTATACTGCAAATTAGTCACGAAACCTCTCTCAACATAATAATCTTTTCTACTCCAAAACGCTATCAAACGGTTCTAGACGGTAGCTGTTGGCACTAGAAGTTTTAAAATTGGTTATTGCTATCATTTAACATGAATTAAACCAAAAATATGTTTTAAAAAGTCGATTCCTACGTAATTGATGATGGATTTACCCTGAAAATAGGCAAAAAACGGCTGAACGGCTGAGCCGCTAGCCGTTACTTTTCCAACTTTTTGTTCGATTTAGGGAAAATAGACCTACCAAGGATTACTCATGCAAAAGTTCAGATCGAAATTCGAATTCTAAGTGTCATTTGCTCACTGATTACGAGATGGTTGCATTAAAACCCCCCCCCCCCCCCCTTATGTAGCCAACAAAAATTATTAATAAAGTTATCAATATTACACTGTTCTTTAAAAAATACACAATATTGTAATACACATATTTTAGCTAAATGATTAAGGTACAGTGAATTAAGAAAATTTCCATAGCTCCAATTTAAGACAGATGGTATTAGTTGTTGAGATTTTTTAAATGAGTAAAAAGCTACTATATAATAATTCATTATGTAAATTACACTTTGAAGGATAGAGTAATTATAAACATAGGAAAATTCATTCCAATACTTTCAGCTTCTTAAAATTCTTATAGATATTCACATATATTGAAAATCTATGAAATGAAAGATTAATTTATGACACATAGAATAAAGACATACATACATATATTACATTAAATAACATTAAACAAATAATAAAATTGATCATGATTAATTACAGTTTATAACAAAATAATATTCTCATATGAAAAAAATATGTGTCAAAGGAAATAGTTAATTGCAGTGTTGCGGATCCGCATTGATTGTATCCGGATCCGGATCCTCCAAATTTGGTCAGTGTGGATCCGGAACTTTGACAATAAAAATAAAATCACCAAATTTTTTTAGAAATATTTATTTTTTAATCTTGAAGTCAAAAATACTTTTGATTTTCAAGTCTGAACCTAAAGAGTGTGGGAGTGAATCAGCTGATATTAACAAGGTTACCAGATATTTAAAAATTTGTAAGTGACTATTTTATATAAATTTAGGTAGATTTTTCCATAAATTTTTACCCCAGGATCCGGATCCGGATCCTTAGACTCAAAAAATGCGGATCCTTGCGGATCCGGATCCGCAACACTGGTTAATTGAAAGGGAAAAGAAGGGGAAATGGCAAAATGATTGTGTATGTTTTTGTAATATTGAATAAATCACTTGTAAAACAGACAGAATGCCTACAAGTTTTAGATTCTCAAGTGGAAGAAGATGATTTGCTTTTTGGGTCTGCAACTGTTGTAGTTTTTAAGTTTTAAACAAATGTTGTTTCTACCTATGGATTTTGCATTGCTTGTATATGATTTACTAAGATAATATTTTAACAAAAAAATATAAAAATTTTTATTGAGAACAAATAAAGAAAATATTTATGTAAAAGTGCTGTTGTTTGTAATTATGAGTTTGTACTTTTTCATGCATACAGTATGCACTGAAGCCAATTAAGATAAAGCTATGAAACTTAGCAAGTAATTAGGCTCCTGATGTTTTCATTTTGATTCCTTTGTTTGGTATATCCCTAGTCTACATTTAAACATAAATGGATGCAAGAATTACAATTTAGTACATTACAACTTGATTATTATCTGTTCTATCCAACCAAGCCTTTATTCTTTCAGAGATATGTACAGGCAAATAGTTGTGTATCCAAACATTTACTTTGTGTCTCACAAATGTCTTCACATTGTCTTTCCTCGTGATCCAGTAAACAGGAAGCAGGTACTGCACCAGTCTCTGGCAGTTGTGGACAACCTTGACAATGGTATCATCAATGTTCATGTCATAGGCTGCAGTGTAGAGCTGATAGATGAGGAGCACAATCATTATGGTGGTTACAGATATTAGTGTAATGCTTGTTGGCACATTGCTATCCCTAAAACATAATAATTACATGTAACAGTAATGAAGCTTTCCAGGCTTAGTTGGAATACATGAAGTGCATGAAAGAACTGATAAAGTACTCGAACTGAATTAAAGAAATAAAAAACAACTATTAGTTTTATGAGGTAAAGATTAAGTTTCCTCTAGGACCCATCTGGAAATGCCTATTAGTAACATTGGAAATATTAATGACTGGAAGAGTCTTAATTTCTTAAGGTCAACTAATGGCTAGTACTAGGGACTCTGTATTTGACAGGCAGGCTACAAAAACCCTTACTACTTTATTAAATAAGATTATAATAAAATAAATAAGAATGTACCCAGGAGGAACTAGACAAGCCATGGCAGAAAAGTTTGGTGTTGGATGAACAGTTCTTCTCACATTGTTAGTTGTGTCTGTTCTGGCCCTTTCAGTTATTGGAAGTCTATGATTGATGTTGGTTGATGACGGTTCAATTGAACTGTTTAGATTTGGTAATAATGAAATATTGTTTGTTTGTGTAATGTTTGAAGCATTCAAACTCTCATTGCAATTAGTATTGCCTCTTGAAATATTCAATTGTGTTGATGTTGATGTTACTGTATTGGAATTGTTTAATTGTGATGAGGTAACTGAAATCATTATCCCTGTATTTAATGCCTTAGGTGTCTTTTGCAAAATTACAGATTCTGTATAATCTACATTAGTTTGGCTTTGTTGTACAGCAACTTCTACTGGAGTTATGGGACTAACAATTCTGTGATTTGTTTCAATATCAGGTATTGATACAGGATTTGGTGGAGTTGCTTCAGAGACAGTAGTTGAGAGGAAGATTTATAGTGTATGTTGGAGGGACATAAATATTTCTTGGGGATCTCCACTTTTTCCATGTTTTGACAACTATAGGTGTTATTTCTGCACAAAATCCAATGATCCCCATGATTTTAAGCAATGGAGTAGAATGTCTGTATGGGATTAAACTGCTGTCAAGGTTGAAGTCATAGAGCACATTCAGTACACTAATGTACGAAATAGGGCAGAAGGTTTGGTACTTAATCAAAGAAAACGACAGTTCAAATATCACAAAAAATGCACACACTGAAATAACAACCTTTTGAATAATTTCATGGTTAAGATCCACAAAATGCAAAGGTCTCAGCTTCATCCCACACCTGAGGACAAAAATACTGTTCATGGTAGCATAGAACAAGTAGAAGAAATATCTATCTGATGTCAGAGAGCACATAAAGTTGGGATAAGCTGTGAATAACTGTTTAGTTGGTCCAGGCAGGATGTGAATGAAAAAGGAATAGATTATGAAGCGTCCACATGCAAGGTTGTTGAAAAGTGCCATGAGTTGCATTGTTGAGTTGATGCTTGTTTTCCTGGTTGTAGGAGCTGAGCCGTAGTAACTGTACATCAAACTGTTGGAGATAATACCTGCCAGTTTTTAAATGCATTATAAAATAATTTCCCAATCTATTGTTGACTTAATAGAATTATCAAACTGTACACTTAGAAATAAGAAAAATAGGTCTCATGGTATGATAAATAGCAGACATATTTCTTACTTGCCTTAAAATCTAATTTTAATGCAACTTTCCTAGAGTACAACAAATAATATCCACAACAAAAGTATAAACTGAAGCCTTCTGTGGAACCGAAATTATGAACAAGGCATAAACTAAAAATATATAAATCTTTTTGGATACAATCAACATGGTTTAGAACCTTCCAGTTTCTAATCAAAACTGATGATTTCCTGATTATTTAAAGAAAATTAAATAGGAATTAAGATCTAATTCCTAGCACATTATCTGGGATTATTTTCAGGATTAAACAATAATTATTGTAAATATGTAGTTCTTCTTTGGCATATTAAAAATAACTGATCAAGATACAAAAGGATTAATTTTTACAATATACTCTTTTCTAAATATTAGCAGAGAAATAAAATATGTTTCATAAATAAAATAGATTAATATTTAGTGTAAAAGATATTTATCTAATATTTAATATATCTTATTTTGATGCTAAAAATTGTAATTTTTTATTTTGCAATATAAGGACACAATTCATTAGGCACTGCCATTTGTATGAAAAAAAGTCATAGATTAATCAATTTTTGAGTAAAAATGCTTGTGAAAATTTAATTAACTCCCACATTATTATCAACAGAATTGCCCCTTAGTTAGATTAAAATTATTGGTGGCAAAATTTGGATATTTATAAAAACTAATCATAATCTAGTTTTATTCCTCTTAGTGTCTAAGCTAACGATTGCATTGACCCTTTTTTTCTCTATTACAAAAACAAACAAAAAAACATTATCTTAGGTAATAATAAGCAAATTTTATCTTTGTATAGTGTTTTGTATGAATCCTTTATAAACATCCTTGTATGTTAAAAGCTTTACTTCTAATTTTTAAAAATTACATTAAGCAGTTCAATGACCATATCAAGAGATTTTTACAAATAATTTCAGAAGAGTATTTTCATGAGCATACCTAATTCTTTCAATATTTAGAACTGTGGGCGGAAAATTTGATGTAAATGGAGGAGAATTATTTGACAGCCTGACTGAACTTATAGAACATTACAAGGTAAACTATTAAAATCAGCCACTAAACTGTACCTAAATAAGAGTAAAATAAGTTTTTTTTTATATTTATATTATATACTTAGAGAAACAACCCTCATTTAGTCATAAAAATTAAATTGATATTGATATGTAAAACTAAATGGGGAGGGGGAAGTTTTATTTTAAAAAGAAAAATTGAAGAAATTTTTTTTTGGTGGGTGTAATTCTTCTAGAGGTGATTTCTATTGGGAGGGTGGTGGTACCCTCCCCCAAAACCTTTCAAAACCTATAAGAAGCTAAGTTTTAAAGGAGAACTTTATTGTTTCAACGGTTAGTGTAATCTTTTGTTACAGACAGACAGACAACGCACAGACAACCTGTTACTTTTATAAAAAAGGTGTAAAATAGGTTTATATAAATAAAAGTCATAATGGATTTGTCATAATATACAAGTATAGTTAGAAATAAATCTAACTTAACGATTATTAAAGACCTTGTTTAACAGTTACGTCACTTATTGGATAGAATTATTCTTGTTTTTCTTTCTAGAAAAATCCAATGGTTGAAACCTCTGGTAGCGTGCTTCACCTCAACCATCCATACAACGCTACACGGGTTAACGCGGGAAAAATTGATTTGCGCGTTGCCGAGTTGCAGAAGGAGAGCGGAGGACCGACGACATTCACAGGGGACAAGGGAGGATTCTGGGAAGAATTTGAGAGCTTACAACAACAGGTTAGAGCGAACTAAAACACACTCTTAGCCTCATAATAAAGCCAACCTTTCTCTTTAAAATTTCAGGGAGGAGACATTAGATATTATAAATCATACACGTTCTCTTATAAAATAGCTTAAACTTTGTTGACTTTTTAAAAATCCGAATTAATCATTGTCCAACTTTTTTCACTGACATTTAATTTAAATAATTTTGTCTATTATTAATGAGATATTTAAAACATTTTATCGTTCACCGTCTTATCCCTTAAGATCCCTGAGTTGAGATAAAATTATGATATTTTTTAGGAATGTAAACATTTATACAGTAGATCTGAAGGTCAAAAGCCAGAGAACAAGAGTAAAAACAGGTAAACAAAAGAATTGAAAATACTTTAGGCTAAACAAGTAAACATATTATGTTGATAGTTTAATTTATCTGCTATATTTTTGTACACTAGAGCCTTGCATAGAGGGGCCCTTGAGGTGAAACAGGGAAATTGACTCCCCCACTGTAAATTGTTGCTGTAAATAGAAAAAGCTTCTGCACTCGTGTAAGAAGGGAAGTCCAGTAATTCATACAGTAGCGCTGCCTAGATATTTTGTGGTATTTTTTCTTGTGACGATTTCTCTTTGGAAAAGCTACATTGCTAAGGAGAACCATATTGCACAGCGGTTAGCGAGATCTTTCGGTACAGAAAGACACATTCACTCACAAATCCTGTTACTATATTATAAAGAAAATATTTCTTGTTTTATAGGTACAAGAACATCCTGCCGTTTGACGACACCCGGGTGATCCTGCGGGACGCTGATCCAAGCATACCTGGCAGTGATTATATCAATGCCAATTATATAACTCAGGTAAGTTATTTAACAGGACAGACCTGAGAGAAAGAGGGGACAATTAGCTGTTTATTACACTAGTCCCTAAAGTTTTATAATAACCTTTATTATTCGTTGTCTTAACAACCTTTCATTAAGTTGAGTGTTTTCAACCACAAATTTTCATCTGTAATAGGTGTAATTTTCTGTATCATCAAATACGGGACATTGAACTGGAAATAACAGTGGAACCCAAAGTTTTTTTTCACGTTAACTTATTTGTTGGTGCAAAAAATTTCAGTAATTTATTTATTTAAACTTCACAATTAATTGTCTTAATCTTTACAAGGGTTTTGTCACTATGATTTGGGATGTATTTCAATTTATCGTCTATTGTCTTGTCTCTTAATTGCTACTAATAAATTTGCATTGTAAAATATTCAGGTATAGTCCCTTTCGTGACAATGCCTCTTAAGGGGCGTTTCGTCGTAATTTTACAGTAGCTTTTGATAGGGTATTTTAGGTTAGGTTAGGTAATTGGCCCGCAGGGTTGGTAAGTTGACCGCTCAGGGTCATAGAAATAGGAGTAGAGCTCCTGTAAAAATACGACGAAACGCTCCTTAAGAGGCGTGGTCACGAATGGGATTATACCTAAATTGTGTACCTAGCTCTGAACTTTATTAATATTTTGTATTTAGGATGATGATGGTAGTGTGAGAACTCAGACTTGTAAACAATATATAGCAACTCAGGTTAGCATACAATATTCACTACTGTAGTGTGAGAACTCAGACTTGTAAACAATATATAGCAACTCAGGTTAGCATACAATATTCTCTACTGTAGTGTGAGAACTCAGACTTGTAAACAATATATAGCTACTCAGGTTAGCATACAATATTCTCTACAGTAGTGTGAGAACTCAGACTTGTAAACAATATATAGCAACTCAGGTTAGAATACAATATTCTCTACAGTAGTGTGAGAACTCAGACTTGTAAACAATATATAGCTACTCAGGTTAGCATACAATATTCTCTACTGTAGTGTGAGAACTTAGACTTGTAAACAATATATAGCAACTCAGGTCAGCATACAATATTCTCTACTGTAGTGTGAGAACTCAGACTTGTAAACAATATATAGCTACTCAGGTTAGCATACAATATTCTCTACTGTAGTGTGAGAACTTAGACTTGTAAACAATATATAGCTACTCAGGTTAGCATACAATATTCTCTACTGTAGTGTGAGAACTCAGACTTGTAAACAATATATAGCAACTCAGGTTAGCATACAATATTCTCTACTGTAGTTGTTGTCAATAAAGAAATATATTTCAGAGAAATAAATTTGTTTTTGTTGTCTTTTAGGCGATTTTAGTTGTTGTCTATAAAGAAATATATTTCATAGAAATGAATTTGTTTTTGTTGTATTTTAGGCGATTAAGCATATTTTGTGAAAGATCAATCTACTAGCGGTTGAGCCTCTTTAGTGACAGACTTCTGACGAATGATATAGCTACGGAATAGTCCATCTATATTACTATCTATCTATCTATGTATTTTAGGGCTGTCTTAGCTCCACTGTGATAGACTTCTGGCGCATGGTATGGCAAGAAAATAGTCTCATTATTGTCATGACCACCAAAGAAATGGAGAGAGGCAAGGTAATCATTTTGTTAATCCGTCAAAAACAAGAAAGTTCATGTCATTGTCTAGTTGTAGAAAAGATTTTTGAGATATTGCACAAAGTGTAGCAAGATAAGATGTTGGTAAAACAGATATATTCAAGGAAAAAGAAATGACTATGCGCTAAAGTTTATTCTGAGTAGCAAAAGGGACAAAATAGGGAAAAAGGATTTTTTTTTTAATATGAACGTTTCAGACATTTAACCTGACACGCAGTTGACTTATAGAGTAGGTACGCATCTAGGATTTTATTTAAATTCAATCATATTCAAACTATCATAAGATTAGTTGGATCTACTGCAGTTCACGGTAAAATAATGCTGGTAACAAATATTGCCAAAAATTTATGAATTTAAAAGGCGGCTAGCTGCCAAACGGCTGCACGTACAGATCATGCCCGCACACTGTTTTAGGCGGCATAAGAAGGCCTACAAATAATCTGGAATAGTTATAAATCAATAATGCATAATTATCTCGCAGTGCAGAGAAATGCGCGAAAAAGGCCTATTTTACGCGTTTTTTCTTTAGTGAAGCTTTCCCTGTGCATCATTGGATCTTGGCTATTCCAGATTATTTGTAGGCCTTATTATACCGCTTAAAATGGTGTGCGGGTATGATCTGTACGTTCAGCCGTTTGGCAGCTAGCAGCCTTTAAAATTCATAGATTTTTGGCAATACTCGTTACCAGCAATATTTTACCGTGAACTGCAGTAGATCCGATATTAGTTTATCTATTTGTTTCCTTTCAATTGTTAAATGCATGGAGTTTGACACAAAGAAAGCATTTGAAAACCAACCATAAGGTAAGCCGGACTGTCTCTGCCCAAGACCGTCTTTTATTAAACCATTAAGGCAGTAAACGGCACTTACATTTTTTAAGATGATTTTTAGAGCAAACTACCCACACTATTCTAAAGGGTGCCTAAAGGTGCCCTTAAACCTCTTTAGGGTGTTTTAAATCCATTTTGGCCGCCCATTTTTACAGCTCTGCATATAAGAATTATATTACATTTACATCTTTTAATTTAAGGTAAAATGTGCCTGTTACTGGCCGGAACCAAATCATCCTGCAGATTATGGAAAGGTAAGAACAATTTTTATCAGTATGGCTTCGAAACCGATCAATATCCACTGGATTAGAACCGGTTCTCAGCCATACTGAAAAATCATATATAGCATCGGATTTTTCAACGAATATTAAAATGAAATAAAAAAAAAACAGTTTTGTTAGCCTCGATTTCCCGAAGGTCCAGTCGAACAAAACTGGTATTCATATTTTTTTTATTTTAATATCCACAGAAAGCTGCGTTAAACATTTATCATTATATGATTTATGTTTTTAATATTAACAAATATTTCAAAATATTTTGCAACAAACAAATACCTAATAAAAAAACCAAATCTCGTAAAAACTAATAAAACGCTAAAAACGTTGAAAAACAGGAATTAAATAATTTTAGGGGATTAATTAATAGTTCTAATAGCAATGGATATATTATTACTTGGATGTTACACCAGATTTTCATGCTTTTCTAATAAATAAATTGAAACTCGTGGCTGGCTAAAGATACCTCCTTAACCCCTCTTCTCCCCTCATACTGGATGATTTATAGATCAATAAATGAGTTCTATGTTAGCAACCTCAATTGACGACAATTTTTCCCCTGTCATAATTTCCACGTGTATTCTATGTCAATTTCTAGGGGTAAAAGTGTGTAAATCAAACACTTTGATGAAGTCCACAATACGCAAATTATGATATTTAAAAATTGTACATTTAGTTGTGATATTCTGTGACCTTCACTTGTCTGTTCTTAAATATGGCCTTTATATGCATTTGGTCAAAATTAGGAGCAGTTTGACTTAATAAGCGTATTTAACTAAACACTCAACTTTACGGAAAATACGCAAAAAATGACCCCCTTTATACATGATTTCTGTTTAGATACGGGTTGTAAATATTTGTGAAGAATCCAACAATGATTATACTTTAAGACAATTCAACGTTATTGTAGGTAAGTTTAATTTTTCAAACTTATAATTTTTTTTCCAGTATGGCTTCGAAACCGATTCATATCCGCTGAGCTTAATGAAAAATTCATGTATCCTGTTGTATTATATTTAGTTTTCTGTGAATATAAAATATACAATCATAATATTAAAACCAGTTTTGGTAATCTGTGCCTTCGGCATCTTGGGGCTAATAAAAATTGTTTTTATCTTACAATTGTACGTTTTTATAACTGCGGAAGGCTGTTATAATACGATGCGAAAAATAACTATTATATGTAAACTTTCTATCACGTTGACATTGTATAATTCTTATTTGTAGATCTAAATCAATGAAGGGTCAGCCTTTAAATTTCTACCTTTTTATGTTCTTTAATTCAAATAGTCCAGTAGTGCGATAAATTTAAGAAATAATGTCATGATTAAGTTGTTTTGCAGCGGTTAATTATAAATATCAATATTAATTAACAGGCTTTTTCTCAAATCATTTCGAATCACCAAGGTGAGTATGTAACCTTGGACTGTGACGCAACACGCTAATTGTCGGGAAGTTGATATGTTCGAATCTCGGCCAAACACTGCGTTATAACTAAATATATAAAAAATGAGTTTACTGTTATGTCTGGTGAGCGGCATCAATAGTTGCGAGTATAGGTGAAGTCATTACCATACATCTTTCCAGACAAAAGTCGTTCAATAATTGGGATGTTTGAAGTCCGTATGATCATATAATCCTGCAGATTAGATTCAGAAATACACCAAAAATAAGATCTAGTGATATTTATATCCCGTCCTTTTTAGGCTATCTACGTTAAAGTGAAATAAAAATCATTCGACCAATTTAGGTGAAGAGACACGGACTGTATATCATTATCATTTTGTTGGGTGGCCGGACCACGGCACCCCAGAGGATCCGGGTTCAGTTCTCAACTTTCTTCATGATGTAAATACGAGACAGGTATATAATTATCATTAGTATGGTTCTTAGGATCTCTTAAACAGAGATTTATAAAAAATTGGTCTCTCTGGCACACAAAATATGATTTTCAAATTTTTAAAGGCAAACTTTCTATAATTATGGTCTTAACCTCCGCCTGTGCAACGTATGGACAGTCAGATCTTTTTGTTTATTAGGGCATGTAAAAATTGTCCTATCGATATAAAACTTTGGACGATGATTCCTATAACAGTTAGCTACCCTTTGGATAGCGTAGAAACTTTATAATCGAAACTAGAAAGTCAGTATGTCCATTAAAAACATGCTGATTTTAAAACTTTTTTGACAATATCTCTTATGGATGTTGTCATACTTGTTTGTCTAAAAAGTTATATTTTAAATATTTTAAATGAAGCTTGTTTAATGTTTATGCATAAAGTAAGGAAAAATTATAAATCTATTTTTTGAAAAAGATATAAATTGCAAAAGAAACTATTAAAGCTTTTAAACAAAATTTGGATCATGGAAAAAAACGAAGTAGCGGGTTTCGTCGTATTTTACAGAAGCTTTTTATATGTTTTTTTAGGTTAGGTAAATATTAATGATTGCCCCGCAGGTTTAGAGCCACACGCAGGAGATACAAATAGGAGAAAAGCTTATGTGAAAATACGACGAAACACACTACTTCGTTTTCTTTAAATGGTCCAAATTATTTTTTTAGGAGAAATTGGACAATCCAGGTCCAATAGTTGTCCATTGTAGCGCCGGTATCGGCAGGACTGGAACTTTTATTGTTATTGACATGATCATAGGTAGGTTTTTCTAGTGGCGCAGTTACTCTATATACAATCATGGTTTGTCAATATGTACTAAAATGATCATATATGACATATTTTTCAGATTTAACTAAACAAATACTACGTAAGACCGACTTTAAATGAAAAAGAACCATTTAAATTTTATTGACGCGCTTTTAATAAAACTTAAAATTAAATAAAACATACAAAGAATCGAATATCCCATATTATATAGCACAAAATGTATGCATATATTGCAAAATTATTTAGAATATTTGTTCTTAAAATTTGGTTGCAAATTTTATGTCTAGAAGTATGTTATGAAAATATTTGGTCTCTAGTTCCGCCCATACAAAGTTATCGTTATCCAATTTAGTGTACTTTAATAATTTAAAAGGAATTTACTTTTTTATTTAACAAGCGGCTTCGCGGTTCAGGGGAGATATTTTTTATAATTAAAATTTTAAGAAAATTACTGGTATTTTAATTTAATTTGCCTTTTCTAATGCTTTGAAAAATTCTCAGTCACTTGCCTATTCCCAAACCTTTAAAGAAATCGAAAGATTAAAGAAAATAAAAAAAATACGTATAGAAACATACTTATTTTGAAATGAAATAACTTAAACCCACCGCAGGACTAGTATCTTTATTTCCTGAATACTATAGTATAATCGATTTAGCGGTTACAGAGATATATAGCTTCAGACTGGCGGACGGACAGACAGCATCGTTCTACTTTGTGTTGTAGATCTGGACATTGGTATTGTTTACCTTCAAAACATCTTTCTTAAAAGATACTGATAAATTTTCAGGATACTTCATAGTTACCATCAATAATTTAATTGAATACGTTTCGATTCATTAAATAACCGTCTGTTTTATTTTTAGATCAAATTCAACACTTAGGACTTGACTGTGAAATAGATATCCAACGAACTATTCAGGTTAATATTAAAAAATTAATTCATCCTAAAATTATAATTAAAACCCCGATTTTAAAAACTGTTAAAGCATAAGATAGTTAAGAGACGGACCGTAATGTCTGTTGATAATAATATTTTTAATGAAACAAATTACATTGGAGTGGATTTTAAAATAGGTGTATGTCAAGATCTGTGGTATATTAATCGATATAAAATACCTGGATATTGTTACAGGGGAATTTTTGCCATCGATTTAGAGATATTTATCAATATGTTCCCCCATGGTTTTGTAGGTGTAAGGTTATTTAGGTTGTAAGTCAAAAGCGAGGGGGGGGGGGGGTGAGGAAGGGTATTGTTATATTAGCCAGCAAAGAGAAACATTTTATCAGGGTATGTGAGTCCCACAATATCCACATATTCTATTTCCATTAGCATGTTGAATTGTTTGTGATTATGACATGTAAACTTCAAAGATAAAATATTTTTAATACCTATGCGTTTTTTAGATGGTTCGAAGCAAACGAAGCGGTATGGTCCAGACTGAAGCACAATATAAATTTGTTTATCTAGCCTTACAACATCATATTGATACTATTAAACAAAGGTTTGTATATTAAAGGGTATAGAATATATTATAAATTTATTTATTTAGCCTTACAACATCATATAGATTCTATTAAACAAAGGTTTGAATATTAAAGTGCATTTAGGACAACAAGGACATCCCATCTTTTTATTTTGTGGTGGATTAATATTAATAGGGGAGCAGGGGTGTATATTCTGCACAATATTTATTTTTTTTCCCCTGCTACAAATATTTTTATTTTTCTTCCCCCCCTATTTTTTTTCTCACCAAGTAGGGGGAAAATGGAAAAATATTTAAAGAACATTTTATTTATTTAATTTATCCCTCCTACCACACATTTTTAAAGGTTTTTTCACCAAGGAGGGGGGGGGGGGGGGAATGGAAAAAATGTTTTCAGTTTTCTTAATTTTTACATTTTTTTTCCCTCCAACCACTTATTTTTTATTTTTTTCCCCCCTCCTGAGCAGGGGATCCCATGTAGAATATACACCCCTGTAGGGGAGTTAATTGAAATTATAGGGGTGGTAAAATTGTGCGTGAAATTGTCCGAAATTTTTAACCTGGGGGAAAATTTACATGTAGGGGGGGGGGGGGTAACTAACCCAACCTAAACTATTGAAGGTTAATTAGTTGCAATTTGTTCTTGGTTAGCCAATAATTATTAATCTAAATTATTACCATGACACTAAAGGTTCAATAATATGCAATAGTAACATATTTTTTTTTAGGGTAGCAGCGGAACAAAAGTCAGTGTTAATGGGCAGAGAATATACAAACATTAAGTATACAGCGGAATTCCCAGGTATAGTTTTATTTTTGATGGATTCTCCTAAACAATATAAAATTTTGCTTATATCCATTTTTTACATTATTTGATGCTTACCAAACATAGGTATGAAACGAAACTTTCCAAAATAAATGTGTTTTTTAAATTCAAATTTTTTGTACAAATTATCTAATGTTACAACATATCAAAAATAAACTTATGTATTAATTCAACATAACTTAACGTCATTTTTTTTTATGGAATATGTCTGTTGCTAACAGTATTTTGTTAAAATGTTGTTTTTGTAACCGGGTCTGGTGAATATATAAATTACATGTGCATTTTAAAGAGAACAAACAAAATAATGGAATTTGTTTTGTAGGTGGAGATCTTACGCGCGCTACGTTCAACCGGTCAACCCTGAGCCTGGCCGGAGCCTCCACACTAACCGGCCGTAAGCCTGTGACACGTGATCTCTCCCACTCCAGCCTGTCCTGCTCTAGCACAAATGTTGTACTGCCCCGACCGCCTGAAGAGATTCCCGCGTCAATATACTCTTTGAAATCAGCTGATTCTGTGGAGAATAGTGCGACAGCCCCGGGTGGGCCGATGGATCTCAACATAGGTAATAATTACAAAATATTTAAAAACTAGAGGTTTATTAAAATATCAAAAATCATTCCATGGACCAGTAAGAGACTTTAGAATAGTAACATGTTCGAATCCCCACATTGACTTTGCACTTGGTTGACAAATGCTGTCGCAATTTGTCAGACTATGATCACGCAACCTTCTCTGAGATGCCCTAAGGTTGTAAGAAGGGAGATTTGTAGAAAGTTAGGATTCTACCAATCAAGCAGCTTTAACTATGCTTTCCCCCGTCCATGCTCCTCGTATGTGAGTGCCATTAATTAGGGTGGCTTAATATGAAACACCTGCCAAAACTCTTGACAAGGGTGATGTAATAATTGAGTTGATTCCGCGAGAATTGCGGGTCAGCTTGTAATGTAACACAGAATACACTCAGCTGTGCGCGAAGCTTACCAATCTAAGATTGGTCAAAGGATTCTCACTTCCACTCTCCGTGTGCATCTGAGTCCTAACTTCAGAGAATCAGGAATACAACTACAACAACAAGAGACAAATAAATAGAGAGACACCCTGTTACTTATAATGCAATAAATGATTTTATTCACCACCGAATCTTGGAGTGGATACAAAACCGCGACAAACAAAACCGCGACATAACAAAACCGCGGCAGTGACAAAACCGCGACAGTGACAAAACCGCGACATTACAAAAAAATCTATAATAAAAAAATCTTAATGCTAGAAGGTCATGGCCGCAGAGCTCGGCCCCCTGGTATGCCTAGCCGCAGGTTCTCGGCCCCCTTGCCTATAACCTAACCTAACCTATATGTTTGAATGTTAATGTACATTAACTTATTTATAATTTAGAATTTCGTGGATTTTACAAAAAGTGGTTGGTAGATTTTTTTCAAATTTTTAATATTTTTTTTTACAATATTTAGGTTAGGTTATGGGCAAGGGGGCCGAGCGCCCGCGGCTAGGCAGGCCAGGGGGCCGAGCGCTGCGGCCATGTATTTCTACAAAAAAAATCCTACATAGTTATATTTCTGTTATTGTCGCGGTTTTGTTATTGTCGCGGTTTTGTTACTGTCGCGGTTTTGTCACTGTCGCGGTTTTGTTATGTCGCGGTTTTGTCCCTATCGCGGTTTTGTATCCACTCCCGAATCTTTACTAGTATTATGAGAAAAAGATATATCTAATGGGAACAAAAAGTAGAACTATTTTTTTGGGTGGAGTATTGATCTTTCTATTATTTTTAGGTCCTCCGCCCTCCTTTGCACCTCCGCGACCTCCAAGCAAGAAATGAAATATGTTATTTAATCATCTTAAAACTTACATCTGTCTTGCGTTGAATCAAGATAGATTTTAGTAAAAAAAAGTCAAACAATCACTTCTGGAAAGAGATGATTAAAATTACATCCTAATTTGACAAGTTTTAAAGGAAATTTTTTCTCTGGAAATTGAAAATTATTCAAAGTATTACAGGAATTAAATAATTTGGAATGATTAATAGAAATAATCTGTTATTCATCCAATACTTCCTACATTGTTTCTTCATTCATTTTCAGGCAGATGTCAAGTTTTTGAGTTACCTATATTTATTTTAAAAACATTAAAAAGTCAATATTTTATTTCCAAGAAATGTATTATAAAAGCTTTTACCTATAAGGGGGGGGGGGGGTTTTAATGCAACCATCTCGTAATCAGTGAGCAAATGGCACTTAGAATTCGAATTTCCATCTATAATTTTGCATGAGTAATCCTTGGTAGATCTATTTTCCCTAAATCGAACAAAAAGTTGGAAAAGTAACGGCTAACGGCTGGCGGCTCATCTGTTTTGCCATTTGTTTGATATCTATATTGCAAATTAGTCACGAAACCTCTCTCAACATAATACTCTTTTCTACTCCAAAACGCTATCAAACGGTTCTAGACGGTAGCTGTTGGTACTAGAAGTTTTAAAATTGGTTATTGCTATCATTTAACATGAATTAAACCAAAAATATGTTTTAAAAAGTTGTTTTCTACGTAATTGATGATGGTTTTACCCTGAAAATAGGCAAAAAACGGCTGAACGGCTGAGCCGCTAGCCGTTACTTTTCCAACTTTTTGTTCGATTTAGGGAAAATAGACCTACCAAGGATTACTCATGCAAAAGTTCAGATCGAAATTCGAATTCTAAGTGTCATTGCTTACTGATTACGAGATGGTTGCATTAACCCCCCCCCCCTTTGTTGGCCTTAAAAAAAAACTTCTTCTGAATCTTTTTTTCCCAGAAATTTTGTACCTAAATATCAACTTTCTGATATTTTCTAGTGGTATTTTTTTTGCATTGCAAACTGACATAGTAGTATGGGGTGAAGATTTTTTGATCCACCTAGTAAACCAGAGTTTATAATGACTTAAAGTATCTAGTGCAGTTCACGGTAATATGACCTGATAATGATTACCTCCAAAAATCTAGGAACACGTTAGACAGACGTACAAAATTAATCGACAAAGAAGGCCTACAAATATTCTGGAATAGTCTTTACTCAATAACACACAGTTATCTCGCAGTGCACATAAGTTTTGCGAGAACTGCACTAGATCCGATTTAGAATGTATTTTTATAAATACTTGATGTTACAATGTTATACTCTTTGTATTTTGATATTTTTATTACTTTGATATTATAATAATTATATAATGTTAAAATAGTTTTATAATTGCTTAGTCACAGTCGTTTAGAGGCGTTTTTGTGTAGTTTTTTATATAGGGGAGAGGGGGGGGGGGGGCGTTTCTTACCTGGTAAGTTGTGCTAAAATATCTGTTGTAATAAAATTAACGCTAAGAATATATATATAAATGTATACCTACTAATTTAAATTTATGTCTCAAATAAAAATTTCATCTATTATTTAATGATATAACGCAAGTAATATTTAAGGACACTTGGGCGAGAAATTGCACATCCTTCATAAAAATCACAGGCGCTTCGGGCCCTATTTACAATAGAACGCCTCTACAATAGTCAAAAATATTAGGCTGAATATTTATTTTTGTTATTAGCAATCCCTTTCTACATTTTTATACCTTTAGAAATCAGGTTTTGGTCAATGGATCGTATTTTGGAGAGCTTTCCTTGGTTATTGAAATGACTAAGACCAATTTTGTTAGCCCAAAGTACCCGAAGGCTCTAGCTAAATAAAGTGGTATTTATTTAATGTTTTTATTTTAATATTCTTGGAAATTTGTCTGCAATGTGATGCTATACAGCTATACATGATTGAAGGCTAAAAATCGGTTCTAATCCACCGGATATTGATCGGTTTCAAAGCCATGCTGGAATATTGAATCATTGTTTAATTTGTCAAGTATCAATTTCGGTTGTCTTTATGAAGCCAAATTTTATATACTTTTTCTTCCATTGACATAGACCTCATTTCTATTTGTATTTTGTTAGTTATAAAATTTGCTGGTTTATAATATTGTATCTGTCATGCATGCTTGCTTAGGTTTTATATAACTAAGGCACGTCCCTACGTCAGAGTAAGTTCAGTAAAATGACTTATTTCCGGCATGGTTTTTAAACTGATTAATATCCGGTGGATTAGAGCCAGTTCTCAGCCATACTGAAAGTCATGCAAAACGTTTATATAGTATTCAAGAATTAACATTTTTCCACGGATATTAATAAAAAGATAATGCAATTAATACCAGCTCACAAAACTGGTTATTTTTGTTTTCTTTTATATTAATTATAAAAATTGCTTTACATTTCAGGTTATATGATTAGATTATTTCAATGTTATTTTAAAAAGAATAATCATACTTGTCCTTGTTAAAAAACATTTTAAAATCCCCAATGATTTTCCTTTAACATGTTTTTATTTATTATTACGCTGTTTATGGTTGTTGTCATCCTTGTTATTTAGTTTGTAATTATGAAAACTGTATTATTATTATTATGTTTAAAATGTTGTATTATTGAAACAGAGTGAAATATAGTTGTTGACTTCATTTTTTAATTTATAACGAAGCTGCGCTTTTACTAACAATGTCCGTTTGGCTGTCGGTCCATTTATGTACGGCGTTGTAAGAAAGAGCAATTTACTTGGCTGCTAAATCTAATGGATTTCCTTTTTTAATGGGCATCTGGACAAGATTTACACCTGAAAAAAAACTTGTTGATATCCGATTAATGACTATGAACTCTATTATCATATTTTAGACGCCGAATAAATGTATAAGTTTAGATATAAATCACATTTTAGACGTCGAATAAATGTATAAGTTTAGATGTATAATGTATATTTAAGACCCAACATAAAAAAAGAGACGTGCATTTAGATATACAGATTTAAATAATGGCTTTTTAAGACGACATTTAACTTCAAGTAAAGCATCTATTTACTTAAGCTTTAAAATTATGTTTTCTACATAAATCCTTTATCACTATGACCGTTTGATTAGTTTAATTTAGCTTTTTTTGGATGTTGTCATCCTAGGGCTGATTTTGTGTATCATAATTGTCGATGTATTGTACGTACATCAATTTATCATTGTCTTTACATATTTGTTACCGGGAATGAATTAATGAATTTTTTACTGTATTAAATTTGCCGTCACTCTATTATAATTGTTCATGATCGTTGCCTGATGAGTTGAGATTTGCTTTTATGGTTATTGCCCTTCTTGTTTTCGTGATTTTCAATAAAAACAGCAATTTGTTACGCTAAGTAATGAAATACTATTTTAATACTAATCAGTCATAATTTAGAGCTATGCCTATACTAGTCATACATCGCATCGAATCATAGAAAGCTTTCTGAGGGTAATAATAAGAAAAGTTAAAACACTAAATCCAGTTTTGTTAGCTCCGAAGGGCGAAGTCTGTGGCTAACAAAAATGGTATTAATTTTATTATTTTCAGTTTAATATTCATGAAAAAAATGTCTGTAATACGACGCAACACATGATTTTTCAGTGTGGCTGAAAACCAGTTAAAATACAGCGGATTTACAATAATTTCTTAGGTGGCTTCGCCAATAAATAATTCCTTGTTTTTTTTTAAATGCGTGATTTTTTTTTCTTATTGTATTTTTCAATTATGCTGAACAACTCGGACGAAAAAACACATATCTCAGGTGACTTGGATTTTAAATTAATAGATGTTATTTCAAAACCGGTTAGCGAGATCCTTCGGTACAAACAGACATCCATTAACTTATATATGTGGATTATCAACTGCTTTGTTTAAGTCAACGTAACACAAATTATAAAATTTGTTGGTCATATAGACATACTAATACTTTGTAATATAGGCTATAGGCTTCGCTCCTTGCCTCTAGAGGCCCTTTATTCGGAATAATGGCCTAAAAATATCCCATGACCTATATGAAGCTCCCATAAAAGAGAGAACTTTATACTACTTTATAAGATAGGACTCCTTTCTTTCTTTCCTAACTTCTAGATTTAACTTCTTTTATAATAATTTTTTCTTACTCTCTCTTTCGACCTCCCTCTCTTTTCCTATCTCATTCTCTCTCTCTCTCTCTCTCTCTCTCTCTCTCTCTCTCTCTCTCTCTCTCTCTCTCTGCAACCCACCCTCCCTTCTTTCTATCTATCTATCTATTTTTCTCTCAGATTCGTGTATATATGTATGATGTACTAGATAATTTGTATTACATTCATATACATAAGAAACAAGGATGAAAACATCCATATAAATTATAATCAGCGAAGCCCAAAAAATCATAGTCGGACCGACGGAAGAAGTGATTTAAAGAGCAAATGTTCAGTGGGTAAAAGTTTAAATGAATTGGGAAGTAGAAAATTTCGAAACCTTTCATTTATGTTCTAAATATGTTTACGATTAAATTTTAGTCTGACAGACTAACGGATTAAGTAAATTATATACCGAATGCATATTAATGAGAATCTACACAAAAAAATCAGCCGTCTAGAATATCAACGGAGAAAATCTCTTTTTCCCTAAATGCAGCTGGCATAAGGACATTTCTAATTACAGAGTAGCTTTGCTGCTTCTAGATATACATAAATATATTATATACGGAGTCATTCCTAAAAACATTCACAATAGCTGTATCACAATCTAGGATGTCCTCAAAAATTCTAAATCCACAAAAAATGCGTAGACAATCAGTTGAATTTTTGTCATCAAAGAATAGAGTTTACCCATACGCCCCATAAAAAATGTTAAAAGTCAAATATTCAAGAGGGAATAATTACTCCCCCCTGAGATTTTTAACCCACATCCCTCATGTACACTTAAGCTTTATGAATAATTTTTTTTAAAAATATTTGTGGGAAAGTTTGGACACTAAAGGTTTGTTTAAACATATATTTGAGCAAAATTCTTATAAAACCTTGGGGACCAGTTTCAGTTCAATGTCCCTTCCCACCTAGATACAAAATGGTCCCCAAAGATTTTTAAATACTTTCTTTCAATAGTAATAGACCTTGGTGTTATGACTTACTTTTAATATTTCTAAAAACCCGCTTTATTACAGCGAGAGATAGGGCCAGAGCTGATAAAAAATTTTTATCTTTAAACCGATCTAACCCTAATTATCAACCTGCAGCCATTATAGGTTAAATTTTATTGAGAATTAAGGGAAGAGGATTGATTTCTCGTCTATTGTCCTATCCTAGTATCTCTGATAAGACGAGAATCAACAGAAAGAGCCCTTACTCACACACACTCACACACATACTCTACACACAGACAAGTGCAATTACTCATCACACACACACGCAAACTTACACGCATGCACGAATTTTATCTCATCTCAATAAAGATAGCTAAAATTTCTTTCCACGATATTAAAAAAGAGCCAGCAAAACTAATAATAATTGTATGCTTTTTATTTTAATATTTGTGGAAAATTGTCTGAAATCCGATGCTATACATGATTTTTCAGTATTAGAACCTATTCTAATCCAGCGGATATTAATCGGTTTGGAAGCCATACTGGAAAAGTATTTTAGCCAACAAATTGTACAATTTTCAGGGGTTTCACTCATATTGCATCTGGACCACAAAAAAAAACAATTTTTCGATGACATTTATTTTAGGTTAGGTCAGGTAAAGCTGAAAGAGACCGCAAGGAAATTTAACCGCGGGGATAGATACCTCAGGGATCAAGCACACCGAAGGGGCTAGTTATTTTTAAATTATGGAAAGGGGGGGTTAAAAAAATCGTTTAAGTAAAAGTCCCAATTTTCCTTGTTTGTCAAAATGTCCTAAAATGGGAGAGAAAAAATTCGTAATCAAAGAGGATCTACATAAGCGAGAAGAGGTTATTACGTGTGTATGTGTGTGCGTGTGTGTGTGTGTGTGATCGTAGAGGCTGCTAACAGAGGCTATAAGTATAATTATTCAATAGAGAAATACTTTATATTAAAGACTACAGGATGCACCCCTAGGGTAGGGAATGGACTATAAAATAGCATTAAACCATCCTTAGACTTCAATTCTAAAATTAAAGTAGTATGAATCTATTCTAATTTCTAAATATACCTTCCCTAAAACGGAAAACTCAATCGGTTCAGGGGTTAGCTAGATCTTAACACAAAATAAAACATTATATTTTTAAGTATTATGCATTTATGACTATTTTGAAAGGGATAATTTTTGTAAAATTTCTCTATTAATAATAACAGCCTCTATTATATGGCGCGCCTCCCTTACTCTCTGTCCCTCCCCCTCTTCCCCCTCCTGGATAAAACAGCTGGTCTTAGCCTCCAAAATTTTGTGGATGTATGGTGAGATACAAAGTATGAGACAAGTGTAATATAACATAAACTAGTTGCTTCATCCATACACTCTACAGGAGGGATAATAAAATAGTTTAAAACCATCCATGGACCTATTTGTCGCTTCCATAAAATTGAGGATTTAATTGGTGCAGTTATTAGCGAGATCTTAACGAGAAACAAAAAACCTTACTACTTAATAAAATAGGATATAAATTTGTATTTTTACATTTTTTAAACAGATTTATAATTGCTAAAAGCAAAGCTTTTCTATTAATTTAATTTTTAACCAAATAATCTATTCATCTAAACATGTTATTATTCCAGCTATCACGATACAAATGTTTTAAATAGTGATTCCCAATTTGATTTGTCACAATTGTGTGGATTATATGGTTCTTGTTATACAGTGATAATCAATTGATATTAGTGATTTTAATCTATATAAAGCAGTTGTTATTTAAAAGTACAAACTTATATGTATAGAAAAGTTAATTAAATATGTTATAATATGTGAAATAACGTGAAAACATAAAAAATATTAAGTTATTGAAACAAGGATAACAACTTCCATAATTAGAGTACTACCAAAAATTTGACAAACGTATGAAGTAAGTTAAATAGCAGATGTTTAATTATTATTACAAAGAAAGAAAAACTAAAAGGAAGTCAAGAAGCCTTTTAAGATTGAGTCTTATGTCTTTTGAAGCATGACCAACAGACAGACGGACAAAACAATGTTTAGACTAGATGGGCATATATCTTAGGAATCTTCACTGAAAATTTCAACAGTCTTTTTTCAATAGCAGCCGAGAAAATTACACTACAAAGCGTTACTGACTGACAATCAAAAACAGTTTTTTCATGCTTTTTCGTTATTAGTATGGAATTAAGGACCCATAAAATAATGGTTTCCAAAACAATGTCTGTTTGTGTCGTAACACTTTCTACAAAAATGCATTTTCTGGTCAATTTTATCGATTTTTTATCGTCTATTTTTCGTTTTATTTAATAATTGGATGTCTGTTTGCCAAAATAGGGGTATAGTCCCTTTCGTTGCAAAGCACCTTAAGGGGCGATTCTTCGTATTTTTCACAGTAGCTTTTCTCCTATTTCTAGCCCCTGCGGGTGGCTCTGACCCTGCGGGGCCAAATGTCTGACCCTGTAAGGCAATCACCTAACCCAATATAACCTAACCTAACCTAAAATAACCTATAAAAAGGTATTTTAAAAATCACCCCTTAAGGGGCGTTGCCCCGAAAGGGACTATTCCCCAAAATAGTAGGATCTATGTGATAATGACCATGCAATTTCTACGAGTTAATTGAATGTTTATGTTTCAAAGAAGTAGGATACTCGTCTTGTTTATGAGTAAAGATGCATTAAAAGCTAATTAGATTCCTAGGACTATTAGACATAACATTATAAGCAAAGTGTCTGTATGGTTAAGTCTTGTAATGTAAGTATGTCCAAATTAATGCATTCTAATTTTTATAAATTTAGTATTTAAATACACAAAAAATTTGAAATGTTGTTAAAACATCCAGGGCTCGACAGCCGCGCGTTAGCCGCAAATAATCCTAAGGGAAATCAACTTTTTGAAATTTTATTAATCAGCTGAAAGTCTTAACCTGACCCAAATATGGCGATACCTTTTTTCAAAAATATTTTCAAAAATTCCAAACGGCCGTCGAGCCCTGCTTTTCACTCGTTAATGTTCGTTTGTGTTCGAAAGACTTCAGAATTTTTATTTTAAATTTTAGATTTTTTGATTGAATAAAAAATGAGGTTTAATCTGTGAGGTGTCCCAGTACAATAGTTTTACAACAATCAAACTCACAATTTAGTAAGTATTACAATTATCTATGGCTTTGAAACCAGTTATTATCCGCTGTATTAGAACCGGCTCTCAGTCATACTGAATAATTATGTATAGCATCATTTTATATCCAGTTTTCTACAAATGTAAAGATGTAAAATTATAAGATTAAAACCAGTTTTGTTAGACCGTGCTGCCTTCGTCATGTCGGGGCTAAAAAAAAAATTTTTTATCCTTTAATTGTACATATTTATATACGCGAAAAGCTGTTTATAATAAGATGCGATAAATAACTATTATGGTTTGTTTATATGTACTTTTGCCAAGAATTTCAATATTTATGTCATTTATACATAAATTTAGTTTGCCAAAAATACAGTTCTTAAAATTGCACTGTATTGCATCTACTGTACTTTTGGCGGATGTATAAATAGAAGTCCTCCATTTCTTCATGTAGTTAATTAAGTTTATAACTGCCACTCTTCAATTATTTATTGTCCGTATGTTTTAAATCAAATAAAGTATTTAAAGCAAGATCTTTTGGTACACACACTCACACACACACACATACAGGCAAAATTCTTAATTCTTTTTATTTAAGGATTGAAGCAGTGTCATAAGATTTAAGTTTGTCTTTTCGTCAAATGCTATTTTAAAGTCTAAGTGATAATAAGCCAAACAAGGATGACAACATCCATAGAAGCGAAGAACTGAATAGGTAGGACAAAGGGACATTAACACTTATGTAGTGTCAGAACTGAATGATCAGAATATAAATGTATAAGAGTCGAAGCAAAATTGTAAGTAAATTTGTTGAAAAACTGCTTGATACAGAATAATGTTTATGGACATACTTACATTTTTAGGACTTGATTATAGAGTTGCTTTGCTTATAACATTATACTTTGTTGTGCAGGAATCAACATACCAAAAATAAAAAATCGAATGATTAGACCACATAAAAATTTGTTGTTAAAAAAGTAAAAAAATCAACATGTTTAAAATGGACGTACGGACTTTCTTGTTCTGATTATAGAGTTGCTACGCTTTCTAAATCAGGAATCACCATGCAAAGTTTGAAATCGATAGGACAATTTTAACATGCCTAAATAAACGAAAAAAGATATCCGTTTGTGACGGACGGACTGACCCTAATTATAGAAAAGCTTCGCTTTTAAAAACTTACTATTACTATATTATAGTCTTACCTATTGATTTAAAGACGTATTTATATTTTTATAACTTAATTATAGAGGAGCTTCGCGTATAACATATTACTATGTTGTCCTGGGAATCAGATACCAAAATTCAAAATTAATGAAAATTTGGTGTCTAACATCACGTTCTGGATGGACGTACGGACTTTCTGGTATCGATAATAGATGTGCTACGCTTTCTATATTGCTCTAAACTGTTACATAAATCACCATTCTAACAAGTCTAAATTAACGAAAAGAGCTAACCGTTACGGACGGACGGACGGACCGACCCTTTCACTCCTCTGTCCCTCAACATGGAAACAGGATTATTATCTATCTATCTATCTATCTATCTATCTATCTATCTATCTATCTATCTATCTATCTATCTATCTATCTATCTATCTATCTATCTATCTATCTATCTATCTAGGTCTAGAGGAATGATTTCACTGTCCTGTCCCTCAACATGGAAACAGGATTATTATCTATCTATCTATCTATTCTATCTATCTATCTATTCTATTCTATCTGTCTATCTATCTAGATCTAGAGGAATGATTTCACTGTCCAGTCCCTCAACATGGAAACAGGATTATCTAATCTATCTATCTATTCTATCTATCTATCTATTCTATTCTATCTGTCTATCTATCTAGATCTAGAGGAATGATTTCACTGTCCAGTCCCTCAACATGGAAACAGGATTATTATCTATCTATCTATCTAACTATCTATATATCTATCTATCTAGGTCTAGAGGAATGATTTCACTGTCCTGTCCCTCAACATGGAAACAGGACTAGTAAGAAATGGCGGCTGCAGGTAAATTTTTGTTGAGAATCGCAGGGACTTTTGTTGGCCACTTAGGTTTTAGAGGCAGATTTTATTAAGAACAAGTTAGGTTTACATGTGTGTAATGTATATACTGTTTATATTGGAAATAGATCAATATTTTTAAATTACTGCCAAAAGAATTTAAATATAATATCTTTTTGCTATTTTGATGGAGTTAATAACTTCTTTATCATCTTAAAAATTTAGAGGGATGGATACACTAAAGTATCTATCTATCTATCTATCTATCTATTCTATTTATCTATCTATCTATGCACAGGTGGAGGGTCTTGGGTACAGCGAGGAGGCACCCAGCCACGGTCACTATATATCTATCTATCTATTTATATGTACAGAGGTGGAGGGACTCGGGTACAGCGAGGAGGCACCCAGCCACGGTCACTCCTTTGTCAAGAAGACATTCACAAGGAACAACATTTATTTACTATAATGGATATAGGATATACGTGAATATATTGGCAGGGTAAAATTTGTCATCAATCTAGCTTGCTAATATGGACCTCATTTATTGTTTAAATTGTTCATACATTAGGAGGAGAGGGGATGTGGTAAAGGAGATAGATGGGGGGTGAGGGGGAGTGTTAAAATGTTAGCCAGCTACGAACATCACTATAACAGAGTACGTGAAAATCTGGTGCAACATCCAAGTAATAATATTTTGATTCCTACAGTTAAGTAGCATAGGTCATGGAGGGAGGGGATATTGGAGTGTAAATTACACCGGAACCCAAAGTTTTATAGCTATGTATTCTTATTCGTAGGCTCAATAACTTTGGGAATTTATAAGTTTAGTTTCTAAACTTTTTAACTAATAATTTTAGTATACAGATGAAGTATATTCATTAATTATAGCTTCTATGGATGTTGTCATCCTTGTTTGAGAATAAATGATGTTTGAACTGTGAATTAGGCCAACCAATTGCCACCAGTGTGCTGAATATATTTGGGGCTTAGTCAGTCAAGGTTTCTTCTGTGAAGGTACATATTATGTAGCCATTTTATATTTGTCTGTACTCTGTCTATCTATCTATCTATATATTTACCCTCTACTTATAATTTCTGTTTTGAAACAAAAAAATAGGTAACAAAAAATTTGATGTTTTTTTTGTAGGGGTGACTTCTCTTGGGAAAGTAGGTGGAACCTTATCTAAAAATATGTAGATATAATCCCCCCTTGACCTATAAAACATCCAAAGTATTAAAGAGAACCCTATGGTTCTGATAGTCATATCTTAGGCTATAAACAGACAGACACACAGATATAATTATCCTGTTACTTTTATAAAGGGATAAAACATGTATTAAAAGGTTATATTTTTAAAACATTTCTTACAGTTTAACTTATTTCAAATTTAATAAAACATAAATTTGCCTGTGGGGGGGGGGGGGGGGGTGCCACACCTCCTCGCACGCCCCAGTCTAAATAATTTAACCTTTATGATTGATTGAAATATTTTTTAGTATGCAATTTCTTGGTTCATGAGAAATGTATAAAAACCATCCTAATTCCATGTGTCTCACTCGCGGCAAGTTGTGTTGAGGTAAACTTGTCATTTTTTAGTAGCGCTGCTACTCTATAATTAGGAATCATGTATGTCTGTATGTACAATACCTCAATTAATCGGTTATTGTCTTATCCCTTAGGTAAATACAGTATACATCAGTTGCTATAACAATGGATATATAATACGTTGATATTGTGACAAGGGAATTTTTGTGTTTAGGTTGCTAATAAAGTCCTTGATATTGGTCAATATGTCCCTCCATGGTTAGGGGAAGAAATGGGGTAAAGTCATATTGGTGGGAGATAATTATACATATTAGCTATTCTATTTGTACATTTCTAATGTGACAGAGCTGTGAAGTAAAGTAAATAAGGTTCTTCAATTTAAGTGTGCTTTCGTATTTTTTGAATAATATAATTACTGGTAAGGGAAAAGACAACATTAGATAAGAACTCATTATTATATCATCCAGTAAAGAATTACAATTATTGAGGCAAAAGTAATTGTTTTAAATTAAAATACATAACGTACTTTTTTTCCTGCCTGGCTTCGAAACCGATTAGTCTCCGATGGATTAAAACTGGTTCTCAGCCATAATGAAAAACCCTGTATACTAAAATAGAAAAATTATGAAATTAATACCAGTTTTGTAAGCCCGGGCCTTTGGTCCATCGGGTCTAACAAAACTAGTTTTAATCTTTTAATTTTTATTTTAATAACCGAAGAAAGCTGTTTATAATACGATACGATAAATAACTATTATACCATTTATAATCGCTATACAAGCGTAGCAACAATATAACTATATATTTTAGAACCCCGTTGCTCACTGTTTATCCGAGGAGAAATCAATTAAGGGAAAATTTTGCAATGTATGTCGCAAGAAAATCCACGAAGCTCCAGGACTGCATTGTGAAGGTCAGTTTTTTTTTATACCCTTTCGAAAAATGCATATAGTTTTCACTTCTTCCACCGATTCAAAATTCACCTGTACTTGTTATACAGAATTGCATCCATTACACAAAACAGCCATAGGATTGGTTATGTTAGGTTAAGCTGGGTTAGTTAATTGGTTAGAAATTTATTTTACACCCTCCTAAATTTCAAAGGGGATGTACCTTTTTTACTTGACACCCTTTTAACTGCATTATGGGTGAAGGGGGATTGACCACTAGGGAGTGTATCCAGCCCTCTAATTTTGTTCTATTAATTTGTGTATGTATGTATATTAAATATTAGTTTAAGAATATTAAATTACATTATCTATTTCAGTTTGTGACTACTTTATCCATGACTACTGCCAGGTATGATTTATGTTTATCCATATAAAAAGGAATAGGATGTCTATCAGTATCTATGTGTTTGTACTCGTTAGCTACTGGATCGATATGTTTCAATATAGCTTCGCTTAGGTCCTGGTTAGGTTTTTAGCCTTTAAGGAAATCTAAGTGGACAGACAGACAGACTGACAGACAGATAGACAGATACACTGAATTACAGACAGACAGCAAGACAGATTTACAGACGGATAGACAGACAGATATTCTTTTCTGTTTTTCTAGTACAGCCGATATTGTAGCCAAAAAATCTATTTTAGGAGTTTGCTGTTCCGAACTGTGTGGATGGGGCTACCTATGACCCCTGGAGCCAGCTCCACACCATTACAACACACCATAATAATAGGTAGGAACTGTGTGGATTAGAATCAGAACAATCGAATAATTAAATCACATAAAAATTTGTTGTTAAAAAAGTAAAAAATCAACATGTTTAAAATGGACGTACGGGCATTCTGGTAATAATATAGAGTTGCTTCGCTTTCTAAATAGTACCTAACTACTACAGGAATCACTATACAAAGTTTAAAATCAATAGGACGATTCTAACATGCCTAAATTAACGAAAAAAGCTATCCGTCTCGGAAGTACGGACGGACGGGCCGACCCTAATTATAGAAAAGCTTTGCTTTTAAAAAGGAAATTGGGTTCAATATTAAGCTACATTTATGACAAACAGGCTGACAAACAGAAAAAATGTGTAGATTAACTTTAGTAGAATTGTCGAAGTTACATCCCCTCAATTTTTGCTGATGTCATATTAAATATGAAATTTATTTAATTGAAATAAAATTAAAATTTTCTTAATTTCTGATACTTCCTAATAGATTGTTATCATTACACTTTCTAAGTTGTACTACTAACTATCATTTTCAAAAGCGAAGCTTTTCAATCAGAGTGGGCCCGTCCTTCAATCCGTCCGCAACTGATTGCTCTTATCGTTAATTTAGGCATGTTAAAATTGTTCTATCAATTTCAAACTTGGTATGGTGATTCTTGTAGTAGTCAGGTTTGATATGGAAAGCGTAGCAACTTTCCAATCGTTACCAAAATGTCTGTACGTCCATTTAAAACATGTTAATTTCCAACTTTTTTGGCAACAATTTTGTCTGTGACATTTATCTGATTTTTTAAATACTGATTCCTATTACAACAAAGCACAATATTTTAGCTGAGCATATCTATTAAGTCCTAAAAATGTATGTATGACCTTAAACAGTATGCTTTTGGTGTTTCGTTGAGCAACCAAATTCTTTTTGGGTTGGGTTAAACACTCCGAACGTTTTGACACGAACCAACTAGCTGATTATGGTTGTAGATATTAGTAAAATAATCTTATTAAAATCTCTTTATCTGTATTTGTATATGTGCGTCAATCTCAACAAAAATGTCTAGAAATATTTTAAATTTTAATTTCCGCTTGTAATTAAATTAAAATATCAAATATTTTTCACCAGGGACATTTAGTTTAATAAGTTGCGGGGCAATAATAAGCTAACAACATATTTAAATAATACATTGAAGTATTATACTGTAAGAATTTTAAAAAAAGTTATTTATATTTTTCTAAGATTTGATTAGATTTTTTGGCAGGTAATGTCAATGAATATCAATTTAACGACATTCAAGCCTTAAAAATCTGTTTTTAACAAGGAAATCAACAAACGATTAACATTTAGGTTATTGGTCAGTCTGAATAAGAGACTAGACATACGGACATTTATAGTTATTAGAGTAGCCCTGTATATGATGATTATATAAGTAAATTTGAAGAACTAAAACATAAATTATATGTCTGTCCATTCAATATTTGTAGTTCCTTTTAAAGTACTATTGGCTGAGCCCCTAGAAAAGAAATTTCTAACTATTAAACAATAATATTTTTGCCTCTTACATTTCTGCTAATATAATGTATTGTTTTTTTTTATTTTAGAAGATAACTTACATTTTTGAAGTACAGAATAGTTTTTGTAAAGCACAATATCCGATATTTTGAATATCAGAAAAATCCACCTAATACATTTTTAAATCAGCTGGAGTCTAAACCTGACCCAAATATTGCAATCCCTTTTTTAAAAAGATTTGTAGGGATAGGAAGTCACTCAAAAATCAGACACGTGATGTCATAAAAATGAGGGAAATGAGAGGAGAAATTGGAAAATAAGAGATGGATAATTTCTCATTTTTATTACATCACGTGGCTGATTTTTTAATGACTTCTCCCCCCTACAAAAATTTTAAAGCATTCAAACAGGGTTCATCGCGGCTGACGCACAGCTTCCGAGCCCTGCACAGTGCGTAAGAAGGTGCTTTGACTTCTGTGTCAGAACCTAAATTGGGACATAGTGCATTTCATTACTCTAGGTTAGGTAACTTAATTTAATTTTTCAATTAAATCTAAAATGCAGCCGTTTTTGAGAAAATTAGATTTAAAAATTTCAAGTTCAATTTTCATCCCTTAGGAGTAACCGCATAATCATGACAAGAAAAGCAAATATTATTTATTTAAAATTTTGAACAAGTTTGCTTTTATAAAGTTCTTCATAAAACCACTCCTGAAGTGAGTTGATTCATGGCCATTTTTATCAGTTGCTTTGCTAAGGTCACGGAAATTCAGCCTTAAATAAATCATATATAGAGAGGTTTTATGAAAGACTTCATTAAAGCAAACTTGTTCAATATTTTAAATAAATAATCTTTGTTTTTCTTGTCATAAAAATGCAGTAACTCCTAGGGGATGAAAATTGAATTTGAAATTTTCAAATCTAATTTTCTCTAAAACGGCTGCATTTTAGATTTATTTGAAAATTGAAATTAAGTTATCTAACCTAGGGTAATGAAATGCACTATGTCCCAATTTAGGTTCTGACACAAAAGTCAAAGCACCTTCGAACGCACTGTACCTGGTAGCAACTTTACAAGTGGAACATTGCTTTAATGGATGATTTCATCCTTGTTACACAAATGCGTATTTAGAATTATTGAACAATTTTAAAATATTGTCAAATTTTATATCCGTTTGAATTTGAAAGAAATACATATGTAAATATTTTGTTTAAAATCTTAATTAGAGATTCCATTACTTTCCAAATTTGTAACAGCGAAGCCACTCTGTAGTTAGGGTCGAACTGTTAGTCGAACGCACTTACATCCTTATATAAAGTAACAGTATCTGTGTGCGTGTATGTTTATCCAAAGTTTCTACGTCTCTTTTATTTTTTGAAAGTAACAATCTTTATTTTTCAGGGAAGGAAATCTGCCAGCCCATTCTAAATGTTTCAAATGCAAGAAAGCATGTTGGTCTCCAGACTGTTTGACAGGTATATCTATCTATGTATGTATATGTTGGTCTCCAGACTGTTAGACAGGTATATCTATTTATCTACCTATATGATGGTCTCCAGACTGTTAGACAGGTATATCTATCTATTTATATGTTTGACATTATATCTATCTATCTATATGTTGGTCTTCAGGCTGTTTGACAGGTATATCTATCTATCTATATGTATGATAGGTATATCTATTTATCTATATGTTTGACAGGTATATCTATCTATTGATATGTTTGACAGGTTTATCTATCTATCTATATGTTTGACAGGTATGTCTATCTATGTATATGTTTGACAGGTATATCTATCTATCTATATGTTTGACAGGTATATCTATCTATTTATATGTTTGACAGGTATATCTATCTATCTATATGTTGGTCTCCAAACTGGTTTTTCAGGAATGATTTACCTAAATACAGTTACCTTTCTATCTCTCTAATTGCCCCCAGATATCCATCTATCTGCTGCACTTGATCTAAAACAATGTTGCAATTTGAGATACTATAATCACGCAACCCCTTATGTGCTCTGTTAAGGTATGAGATGTTGTTGGTGTGGACTGACCGCTCACTCCTCCTGTGTCACCAGCTTGGCCAAGGAACTTAATTTGTGACATATTTTGTCTATTAAAATTCATAGATACAGATTATTTTTAGACTTATATAAAAGTAAAAGGATGTCTATATGTGTGTCTGTCGGTTTGTACCAAAGGATCTCGCTAACCATTGAACCTATGTGGTTCTACTTTACGATGTATAGGTTCTGTAAAGGTTTACAATTATTTTGGGGAAAGGTAAAATCACCCCCCTCCCCCCCAAGAGAAATAGCCCCTGGATAAATAATACCCCAATCCCATAAAATTAATAATATGTCTGTCTTAAAAGGCATAGTGATTGCTCTAAATAAAACAAGGCTATAAAAAAAATATGTAATTGGCGTTTTTGAGATGACCCCATAAGATAAAACAAATTTTTGGTGTGCACAGGAATCTCTGAATTGTTCATTCGGGAAGCTAGAACCAATTTTCCTGCCCCCTCATGCAGTATCCATACCAAGGACACAGGTAAAGACGTCATGGGAGCATTTCAGACAGACACAAACATTTGTGCATTATTTTCGCAGCTAAACTAAAACAATGATCTTTCATTTTGGTATGAATATAAAAATAGTTTCAATTTTTAGTTTGGAAAAATTTTTTCTCAACTATTGGCTGTATACCTAATCTTTATAGGATTCACAATGCAGGGAGGTGAGGGTTCAATTTAAAAAAAATGTAAACGAGAAGGAAAAGGATGTTTTCTTTAGTTTTCTTTCCAACCTTCAAAATAGGCTAAAACCTTCCCTTGACTTTCATATATACTTCTCGCCAAAGCATTAATACTAAAATAATTACAAAATATTAATTTCTTTTATTTAGATATCCCAAGTAAATTTTATTGGTTTGAAATCCAAGGAGAATTTACCCCATCATATGTTATACAGGTAAACTATAATCCTTTTTTAGTAGCGAAGCTACTCTATAATTAACTTTATCTGTCATTTTCCTGATTTTTATTTAGCATATCCTCTAATATTTTAATTTTTTATAACCAATAAACACCTTCTATATAACTCACTTTGTCTGCTTGTAAATCCATGATTTTGTTGTGCTTCGCTACGTATGGATATTGTCATCTTTGTTATTTTCTTTTGAATCCTACTATTAAAACCTTCCCAGGACTATGAGTAATAATACTGTAAAAGAGAAACATATCGGTTCAGCGGTTAGCTAGATCCTTTGGTAACACAGACAGACTGATACACACACAAACTTTTATATAAGGAATGAAGTTTTAGAATCCCAGGGTTACTTTTAAAAAACAAACCTATCTTCTAAGGGCGTTGTATTGGTGGTGGGAAACAACATAGAAACACCACAAAAAAAACTCCCGAAACACATATCTAGATAGATCTTTTTATTAAAGGGGCTAACTCTTTATTGATTTTTAATACTTTTAGTATAATATCCCTAGGACATTAGAGAAAAGAGGAGGCTTGAGCTTTTTGAAACTCTTCCCACGGGATTGAGTCCCTGTGTTTATTTTTAATTGAGTCTTTGAACATCAGTCAATAGCGTCGGAAATATGAATACAGCCGAGTCGCTTTAAAATCAATTTGCTAGCAGACGAAAAAGGTCTCCATCACTTGATTCAGGTAATTGTTTTGATTGACCAACTATACTTATACATTTATGTCTAGGACGGAGGAGGCTCGAGCCCTGGCAGTGTCAGATGATTGGAGTTCTACGGGTAGGCAGCTCTCACACACACACACATAATATTCATACACATAGTTTACAATCATAGTATCCTTGTCTATACGAGTTTAACTTTGTGTATAATTAAGGATAACAACATCCATATAAGCGAAGCTCTAAAATGGTGGGGCAAACTTGTAGAGTGTCACAACTTCAAAAGCAGAATAATAAAACTAAACAAAATGATGAGTAAATTATCACAACACTGTAAATACAGGCTATTGTTTAAGGACTTACTCTTATTTTTAGGACTTGATAATAGAGATGCTTCGCTTATCATTGTACGTTGTTGTTCTAGGAATCAATATTCCAAAAATCAGATGAATAGGATGATTATATCACATAAAAAATATTGTTAAAAATAAACATGTTTTAATGCTCGTATGGACTTTCTGATAATGATTATAGAGTTGCTTCTCTTTCTAAATATTTGTACCTAACAATTCTAATATATCTAAACTAACAAAGAGCTTACTCTCCTGATGGACGGACGTACAAACCGACCCTAATTACAGAAAAGCTTCGCTTTTAAAAATGTAAAGTAGGAGTAAATGTCATAAAATAGATGTTTTAGTTATAAAGCTTTTTTAGGTATTAAAAATTTAATGTACAAATAGAACCTTAATTTAAAAATTTCATTCTAAGCATTTATTTAAAATCTAATTTAATTTTTTTTTATGTGATTTGAAATAATAAGAATTATTAAAACAAATTTTAGTTTATAATAGTTATTTATCGCATCGTATGATAGACAACTTTCCAGGGATATTAAATAAGTATATTAGATTGAAACCAGTTTTTTCTAGCCCCAAGGGACTAAGGGCTAACAAAACTGTTATGAATTTTATGATTTTTATTTTATTGTTCACAGAAATTGTCCGTAATACGATGTTATACATGATTTTTCAGCATGGCTGAGAACCGGTTATTATTCAGCGGATATTAATCGGTTTCAAAGCCAAACTGGAAATGTAATCAAATTATTAAAAAAAACTGGGCTAAAGAATGACTTTGATAGGTAGTCAAAAAAATTGAAAAAAGAGAGTCCTTGAAGTAAATTATTTGATTTAAAGCAAATGTGCATTTTCTAATATAAACTGTGAATTTAAATTTTTCATACATTGAAAAATTCATATTCTTTTAACAAACAAGAACATAAATACGAAAGGCGTGATTGGTTGATTGCAAAAACAAAACAGAATTTCTAGTTTTATTAAGTTGGGTTAATAACAGATCTATAATATAGATGTATATACAGACAACTATCTCCCTTCATTTTTCAAAGACATCTTTCGTCTGCTTTTAAATTAATTTCTGCTAATTGGCTGTATTAATATAAGCGACACCATTGGTTGATTTTAAATGACCCAATAGGAAGGTTGCACAAGACGGTTGCGATGGGGAGATACAGTTATTTAACCCTTTCTCCCTCTAGTGTTTTACTCTAATGGGTTAATTTTGTATTAGGTTTCTTTTAGTTGACTGTGTTTTATAAAAAGTTTTAGTCTAAGCGATACATATAAATTACATCCCGAGTAATTAGTATGACTTAAACAATACATTTGATCAATCAAAAATACTTATTATTTTTATTGCGCATTTTTCAAATTCAAAGCGGCACCAATATAATCTGCTGACCCTGTATTTTTCATAGAAACTGTTTCCTAGTATGGCTGATTAATATCCGCTGGATTAGAACAAGTTCTCAGCCATACTGAAAAATCATATATACAGATATTTTCCACGAATATTAAAATAAAAATCATAAAATTAATACCATTTCTGTTAGCCCGAGCCTTCGGCACCTCAGGGCTGAAAAATTGATTTTAATCTTATAGTTTTCCATTTTAATATCCGCGAAAAGCTGTTTATAATACGATACGATAAATAATAACAAAATCTTATTCTATACTGTACAAACTTCTGAGTAACTACACAATTTTAGAAAAAAAATTGTTTACATTTACTCTAATGTGATCAAAAGGATTTTGAAATAAAATAAAACAGGCCGAAACAGATTTATACTCTTTTAAAGCCTTTGAAATTTTGGAAAAAATATTCTGAAAACATCTTTAAGATAATCAAATAATCATACAAAGTAACCTTTGATTTTAAATTTCAATACTAGTAAAGTGCTTTATAATGATATTTTTAAATGATAGAAATGGTTAGAAACAAGGATGACAATATCCAGAAAAGCGAAGCTCTAAATTCGGGTAGAACAAGTAAACAGAATTCATAAGTTAAAACAAAATTAGATATTGATTTTTGCAAAATTGCTAAATACAGGATACAGTATAAGGACATAATTACAATTTTAGTATTTAGAAATGCTTTTTGATAACATTATACCCTATTGTCCTAGGAATCATTTTTAAAAAATCATATAAATAGGATTATTCGACACAAATAAGCATGCAAAGTTCTAGGATTATTCTTACATGGTTTAATCAGAACTATCCAATACGGAAAGACGGACGGATAGACAAATGGACATAACCCAAATTATAGAAAAGCTTCGAATTAAAAAATGAGAATGTCATAAAAAGCTTTTTAGAAGCTTTAAACATAGCTCTATGTTAGTTAGATCCTATCCTAAATTAAGACGAGATGCTCTATGACTTGCAATTTAATATATTTTATTAAAAATTGGCAGATTTACTAAAATATATACTCATAGAGTTTCTCTATAAACCTTTAATGTATCTAATTAACAGATTTTTTTTTAAAATGATGTCTGCAATTTTCATAGCTTAGAATTTTAAAAACCTTAAGAAATAAAAATATGTTAGATGTTGTGATTTAAACTATAAATAATTCTTGTATAATAAAAATCATTAAAAAATTTCCATAATTTCTATTTAAATTACTTTGTCTTATAAGCGCAATCATGCCTAAAAATGCCGCGTTCTATTTTGCCTCCTTTTTTATCAGTGTGTGGTGAGAGCGTGGCTGTGCTAGGAGGAGTAGAGGCAAGTAAGGAGCTGGAGGAAACAATGCATTTGGTCATCAAAACTAGGTAAATCTCACATTAAAGAGTTGGGGTTTTCAGACAAAAAAAACGACCCGAAAGGTTTTTTTTGATGGGTTTTAAAGGTTGAGGGGGGTAAACACCCCTTTACACCCCCCCTCCCGAACCACTTTGGACGTTTTATGCTCAAAACAACTGAGTTTGGTTTTTTAAGACAAAAAGATCGTTTGCGATTAAATCAATCAATTAAAATATCGAGAACATATTGAACGAGATTTTTAATTGATTGATTTAAATACAGACGACCGTTTTGTCTTAAAAACCAAACTTTGTTGTTTTGTTTATAAACGTCCCAAGGTGGTTGGGGGGAGAGTAAAGGGGTGTTTACTTTGTTTCGGAACGCAATGCCTAGCCGTTCTCGAAATCTTATCTCCAAGCCCTCCGAATGACCAACATAGTGAAGTTTACGAATGTGTATTTATTACCATGAAAACAGTGAGTCTAAAACAAAAATATAAGAATTAAATACATAAAATTAATGGTTATTATTTTTGTAACATCGAGGTTGCGTGATTTCAATTTAATAAAAATATGAATTTTCTAAAAAACTTTAAATTGGCACGAAACATATTAAATCGCATCAGAAATTGATAATTTTAGATTAAAATGATCAATAATATAAAAGTAAATATTCGTATGTCAAAACTTAGCAGTTAAATGGTCTATTTGTTGAAAAATTAATGATTTAAATTTCTTCATAAAATTGTACCATTCTACGCTTATTTTCAAGAATTAAAAGATAAATTCTTACCACATATGATGTCAAACTAAGCAGGAAGGCTTATTTGAGATATTCCACACATCAGAGCGCATGTATATTCAAGCAATACATTATTTTCATTCACGTAGCTCCTCACGTGGGACTAATCAAAGGAAAAGTGCGCGCCTCTTTTGTTCGTTTACAAGCCACGCGCCGCGCGGAGATAGTTAGGAATGCCGCGTAACACACTCATTCTCTAGGAAATTTGGTGTAAGGAAAAGGGATTAATGGGTTCGAACTTGCCAGGGAATACAAGAAATACATACCGAAACACACCCGTCTATTCACTGGGAATCGAACACAATACCTTATCTTTGCAATATGCGTGCAGACAGTGTCCACGAAATCACAATCTCACAACACATAAACCACAAGAGTTTAAAATGTCATGGCCATAAGGCCTAAAATTGGTTATGGTAACTTACGAATACCACAATAACTCAACCGACTCCACTACCACATAAGGATAGGAATAAGGAATGGGAAAAGCATTCAACATTCATGAATTGCACATTTACCACTCACACATCTCATTATATCATGGCCTCATAATCTCAACAAAATTAGAATTACAGACCATGTAATTGCGAATACATGAATTAATAATCATTAGTACCTAAACTTCAATTAGGTACCTACATAATAAAATAGGTAATGATTTTTATACTAAAAATCGCATCGATAATTAAATAATCAACTCAAACTTTTTTCATTAAAAGAAAGAAAGATTAAATAATGACATTTCTTCTACTAAATCTTTTTGCTAGAAAAGAAAAGTAAAATTTCATAAAAAACTTCTCAATAATTAGAATTTTTCTCCGGCGGAAAAATACTTGCTTACATCTAAACAATTTTCAGATAAGATAAGTAAGATCCTTAAATCTAAACATGTTTTAATAAAATAGATACTTAAATCTAAATAAAATATGACTGTAAAAAAATCATCAAACTTCGGAAAATTAAAATTTCATAATTTTAAATCTTCGTGAATCAAAATTGCGTAAAATTAAATTTGCAATTGAAAAATGCAAGTTAAATTTACCAAATAAAACAAAAGCTCAATATTAGAAAAGAACTTCTCTAAATGCTGAATTTGCAATTTCTCTCTGTTTTAAGAAGAAAGCAACTTATACATATTCAAACAGTCATAATTAAGGCAATTTGGGGCCTCAGTCAGAATGAATCCCTCAAGATACAAACTAACAAATCCATCAAATATTAATATTTGCCATGTTCCAGCTATCCTGTCGGACGTTATGTCTTTCCATCACAAATTTTGATACTGCATAATTTCCAACAGGATTTCTGGCGCAGGGCTGCATCAACTGAAAATAAACATAATTAGTGATGTTTAAATCAAATTAAATAAAAAGAATCATGAAATAATTCAAAGAAACTTTTAAAATCATCAATCAAAGCAATCAAAATTAAATAAATTATCTTATGCTTTAGTTTTGCCGTTTTGCGGCATGCCTGGCCGAGGAAACAGAGCTAAGGTACGCCGTAAAGCGGTCTTATTAAGCTTAATTCTACGAATATCAAAGAATCTACTTAATTCATCGGCGAAAAATCTGCATTTTTTCTTTAGGTACATCAGTTCAAAGGTAAATAGTAATAATTTTAATATGCATGTAATATTAAATTATTTATTTGATTGTAATAAATCTTAAAGAAATATTTAAATGATGTAAAAAATCTCATTTTGTTAATTTCTTATCATATCAAATTTCAATCCAACAAGGATAAAAATGTTTATATCTGCGTAGGTACCTAGGAAATTTTCCGCGAAAAAAATCCCTGGTCCCGGAAAGACTTAAATCATTGAAAGAACTTGCGTAAACGTATAAAAAACTTAAGTTTGCATTTCAAATGAAAAAAATCTTGCATCGATTTGAAAGTTTAAACGAAATTGTATCAAAAATTGCGTTACTTATAAATCTTAAGAAATGATGAAATTACCCATTTCTTTTTAAAAAAAATACTATTGAAGCAGTATTTTAATATATGCGATAAAAATGAAGGTAGAGTTAATTTAAAATATGCATAGTTTATCTTAAATTAATTCTGTGATACTAATATAAAATAATAATCAATATTTTAATAATATCATACATCGTGTTCATTATTATAAATGCTTAAACATGAACGAAAAATATATGTACCTAGGAAAATAATTGCCAAAAGTATTTTCTCAAGGTTTAAAATTGTCCGAAATCGCTAGGTACGTATATTACTACGAATCTCTGCTCTCGGAATGAAAAAAAATCTTTACGCGTGGATTAATAGGAATCCCAGCTCCCGGAGTGAAAGAAAAACTTTTGTACATGAATTGTTAAGAATCTCTGCCTCCGGAATGAAAGAAAATCTTTGATTTGCTTACAAATTTAAACAAATATCTTGATTTTTGCGATAATCTTTTAAAATAATAATGAGGAATATTTTGAACATTATCATAATAATATTACATGTTGTGTTCTTTACTTTAATGCATTATTTCATATGAGAGTCTGAGAAATAACATTTTTTAAGTAAACGTGAACCATAAAAAAAATACTTTTCGAGGTATTTTAAATTCTGCAAAAATCATTTGGTAGTTAACACACGAACTTTTGCTTTTCAAAATCATACTTAAAGAAACAAAATCTTTTAAAATCTGCTTTAAAAGTCTAAACAGTTTTGTAGAATTTTTGTGCTTAGGTATGAACAATAAAATTAGTTGAATAATGAATACTTATTCTTTACAGAACCGATTTAGGTTCCTTTCACAAGCTCAACATATAACTTGTAATATTTTTTCTTTAAAGATCATTTTCACATAAATAGTTTATGTTGTAGATTAGATATGTGTGGTTTGAAAATTTTCAATGACTTTCTGGCGGCAACACCCGCCATATTTCCACCCGCCATTTGCAGGCCTCTTACCCTGTGTCGGGCGGCAAGCTTGGCAGCAACCAAGTCGATTCTTGATTCATAACACCACCAGGGCACGTAATAAAAGTGTGGCTGTTATAAAACTTAGAATCATCTACCGGCTTTTGTCCGGCCGGAACCGAAACTCCCGTCGGCTCTTATCCGGCCAGGACCGAATTTCTCATCGGCTCTTGCCCAGCTGGAACCGAAATTCCCGTCGGCTCTTGTCCAGCTGGAACCAAAACTCTGATCGGCTCTTGTCCAGCCGGAACCGAAACTCCCGTCGGCTCTTGTCCGGCTGGAACCGAATCATTCAGCGGCTCAACACCCGCCGTAACAATATTATCAACGGCTACAGTATCGTTACCAATATCATCAGGAATAACTGCAGCACAACTAACATCATTATCAATATTAGCCACGGCAACACCCGCCGTAGCCATGTTGTCAACGGCTGCGGCACTAGCAGAACCAAAAGGTTCATCAGCAGCGTTACAAGCAGAACCAACAGGTTCAATAATAGCATCACAAGCAGCACCAACAGTCGGCTGCGGCTGAACATCTGAGCTTTCTGGTTTTAAAAACCCTATAGCTTCACTTTCCAACTCGAAATTTGAGCAGACAACATACCTACTCTTTGCTAATCCATTAGCACTAACAGCAAAATATCCAGATCCAAACAGGCTGGAGTAAAGCATGGTTTCTCCTACTGAACGTTCAGAGTAGGGAAACATCGACGGGCAGAGGTGCCCAATGAGCAAATCAACTTGCCCATTAACCAAAGTAAAATCTTCAGGTTTCATATCAAACAAAACAGCTGCCTCCACAGGATTCATGGAGCAGATCGCCTCTTTTGGACCAATGAGAGGCACTACCACAGGCTCTAACATGTGATATTTCTTGTGTCGATCAACTAAACATAGCTTGACCGTCGGGAGACATTTAACTTCACCATCAGCTAGAGAAATTCTTGCTGAACGTCCAGTAAAAGGTAACTGAAGTTTATTAACAAGTGACTGGGTTACCATTGAGGTAGTTAAACCAGTATCCCACATGGCGTTCACTGGGACCTTCTGGCGATTAACATCAACGACGTCTAATTGTTGTAACATTAACATTAGGTTCGCCTCAGGGGAAGTATGTACTTCATAGACGGCGGCAGCCATATCAACACTCTCATGGAGTAAGTTGTTATGGGCCTGACCACAATTGTCCACTTTGCAACCGCCTATTACATCTGCCTTCGGGCAATCCACAGATTTATGCCCTTTCTGCAAACAAAGCCAACAGCATCCAGCACTCTCCACAATACTCTTCCTGTCTGGCACTGACAGGTCATGAAATTTTGGGCACTTATAAAGTAAGTGCATATCATCACAGCCATTAACAAAACATGACTGCTTCATCTTAGATTTACCAGGTTTACCTACGGCGGCAGCTGCTGTTGCAGGATTACCCTTCTTCTTAGAGGGGGTGTCCATATCAGTTGAACACCTCATTAAAATAGCGCCCCTCTGCTCCTCGATAATCTGCATCAACTTTGGCAGATTTGGGACATCCATCGAGCCCAATGCTAAATTAAGCTTATCTTGAAAATCTCGGGGCAACTTCTTGGATAACATCTCCAGAAGTATCACGGTCAACCACTGGCTTGTGGTAACCTCATCATCTTCATCATCTTTAGTCAGCTGCTCCAGCTGGCTAACTGCACCACCAAACTCTGCTAACACAGTCACAATCTGGTTGGAGTCCGACGGTTTAGACTTCTTCTCCCATTGGTTGAAAAGGCAGAGCATCTGACGTGTCTTGGATTTGAAACGCGCGTCAAGGTAGGCCCACTGAGATTCATGCGATTGAATCTGAATTAACTGGAGTCTCAGCTCTTTATTTTTACAGACCTTTTCACTGCTCAACAATAACTGTAAATACGACGGGTCCTGTCCTACAGTAAGCTTTTTAAAATTGTCTTTGAAGCTTACGTAGGCTGCTTCCTGGCCGTCGAAGGAGGGAAGTAAACGTTCGTCGACACGATTCATATATCCTGGCGTGAACATAGAACCAGTGACGAACTGTGGTGTGCCAAACGGTGACACAAATGGCGATGCTGTCGAGGCACCCGCCGTCGTCGTGGGTGGCTTCATAGGTTCAAGCTTAACCTCAGCCAATTGTTTCATCAAAGCAGACAAAGTGTTTATAATTGAATCAGGCAAGGGAAAATATGGCCCTTTAATAACTTTCACAATCTTCAAACATCGATCATAAAGTTCAGCCTGATGGTTGGGCAAATTATCACCAACTACATCAACAACACTTTGAATGTCACTAAGCTCTTCTATAGCATCAAGAGCATCCTTCAAAGCACTATAGTCTTTTTGCACAGTAACTATATCAGAATAAATGTCACTAAACTCATCAAGCTCTTGGATTCTCAACCCAAGCTTGCTAAAACCGCCCATGATGCTGTCGAACGTTTCGAACTTGTCGTGGACAAGGATTGACTCCTTAGTGAGATGTCTAACATTAAGTTCTGAAGTATCACTGACCAACTTCATCACTCTACTTAGCTCACTGGTTAGGGCATCAACGGCTGGACGCAGCCGCTTACTCAATTGTTCACCTTTATTCTTTTTAGGACCCATGATTGTCACTAAAGTTAACTGTACTGATTACGACTATAATAATGTGTGTTAAGGTATCACAACCAACACATTCACAAAACTCCACAGATTCTTCTTAGCTGCATCTGTTCTGTCTTGTTTTCATTGTTTCGGAACGCAATGCCTAGCCGTTCTCGAAATCTTATCTCCAAGCCCTCCGAATGACCAACATAGTGAAGTTTACGAATGTGTATTTATTACCATGAAAACAGTGAGTCTAAAACAAAAATATAAGAATTAAATACATAAAATTAATGGTTATTATTTTTGTAACATCGAGGTTGCGTGATTTCAATTTAATAAAAATATGAATTTTCTAAAAAACTTTAAATTGGCACGAAACATATTAAATCGCATCAGAAATTGATAATTTTAGATTAAAATGATCAATAATATAAAAGTAAATATTCGTATGTCAAAACTTAGCAGTTAAATGGTCTATTTGTTGAAAAATTAATGATTTAAATTTCTTCATAAAATTGTACCATTCTATGCTTATTTTCAAGAATTAAAAGATAAATTCTTACCACATATGATGTCAAACTAAGCAGGAAGGCTTATTTGAGATATTCCACACATCAGAGCGCATGTATATTCAAGCAATACATTATTTTCATTCACGTAGCTCCTCACGTGGGACTAATCAAAGGAAAAGTGCGCGCCTCTTTTGTTCGTTTACAAGCCACGCGCCGCGCAGAGATAGTTAGGAATGCCGCGTAACACACTCATTCTCTAGGAAATTTGGTGTAAGGAAAAGGGATTAATGGGTTCGAACTTGCCAGGGAATACAAGAAATACATACCGAAACATACTTCCTTTATACCTTTTTAAACCCATTAAAAAAAGCTTGGACGTCTTTGTTTTTCTTAATTAGTTTTTTTCTCCATTTTAAAATAATTCCAGAATTTCTCATTCCCCACGACTAACATTGAGGAATCACTGACCAAAGTCCTTTAAGAAAAAGTTGGATTTATATGTGTTTTAGTAAAAATAAGATGAATATTTTTACATTACTGCCAAAAAATAAAAATATAACAAAAAAAATCGAAAAAGTCTCTCAAAAAAGACTTGTGACTTCATAAAAATGAGTGATTATCCATTTCTTTTTTAGGGGGTTTCTTTCCCACTTTTCCCCTCATTTTTATGCCGTCACATTGAGCGACTTTCTAAAAATGAAATAATGCAACATTTTTTTATTATATATTTTTGCTAACTTGCAACAACTGTTTATATGGAGAAATAATTATTTTCATTTTCAAAAATTTTGGATGGTTAAACTTGCTATGAAAAGGGTTAAATTTTGATATTTTAGTAAATAATTTACCTTTTATACTTGGATATTAATTGTTTAAATATCTTTAGAATCTAATTAAGAAAGTTGCGGTCCATTAAAAGGAGGAGGATCGCTTGACAATCATAGTTTCCATTTTCCTTAAGTGGTAAAAAATCCAAATTGTTAGTAATAGCCCTTGTCGTAGACAATGCATAATTATACCATGAAGCTCTTTAAAAAAAATGACGTCATACAATACAAATGACCAATACACAGACTGAATTACTCATGGCAGGCCAGTGTACTTTAATTGACCAGAGTTTATAGGCACTATAAAAAGCTTCTTTTACCATAAATGGATATTTATTCATATTTTTTTTCTTTCAGGGATGAAAAAAGAAAAGAAAAATCGACGAAAGAAAAGGAGAAAGAAACTGAAGAAGGTAAAAATAATTTCAATTCTTGTGTAAAAAATCATCTGTTGTTTTGAGTCTTATTTTCTCTGATCCCAAGTGGAAATTGTGGGGTAAACTTTACCCCAAACTTACAAAATGCAAAGTTTAATGACATACATATTATTTTCATTTTTAAATTCCCAATATATTTTTATTAGCGCCAGCTATTCTATATCTAAGGTCGGTCCTCCGTTCGTAACAAAAATTCTCAGAGGCTATAAAAGACAAGGGTCTGATTTTTTTTCTGTGTAGATACACCTAATTTAGATTTAATTTTAAACATTGGTAGCCAGACAGCTCCTTGACCGCTATTTAATATACTAGCGGCTTCGTTCTAGCCTCTAGGGGCTTTTTTCTGAAGGTTCAGAGGAGAATTTTAAAAATTTTGTTTACATTTTTTAAAGATATTTTCTGTGTTTTATAACATTTTATAACTCTTTATATCATTTTATATCTCTTTATAACATTTTATAACTTTTTATATTTATTCATATTGATTTATATTATTTAAAACCTTTGAATTTTTCTTTGTTTTATTGTTTTTTAAATTTCTTTGCCATTAGCCTTTTTGGGGCTTTGCCCCTACCTACAGGAGAAGGAAGTTTTCACAATATTTTTGAATTTGATAAAACAAAGTTTAAAAGAAGAAAAGAAATTTAAAAGAGAAGAAAAATAATTAAAAATATAAAGAAAATATAAAAAAGTATAATAAAAATGTAAAAATTTATAAAAATATATAAAAACATAAAAAAAACATTAAAATTAGAAAAAAAATATGAAATTTTTTTTTTGAGGGGGGTGAATTTTCATTTTTAAAGGGGGTTGGGGGTGTCCCACGCCCCAAGAAAATAGCTTAAAACCACCACAGGACCAATAGGTATATACCCTGAAGAGTAGAATCCAATCGGTTCAGTGGTTACCGAGATCTTAAGCTTCAGACGGACGGACGGACAGATGGACGGACGGACGGACGGACGGACAGACAGACATCATTCTACTTTGTATTATAGATTGTATTTCTTTAACATTTTTCAGCTTCTATCTATAATATCAACCAAAACTTTTTTTTATAGACTTCCAAGTTTGCGGAATTGTTTTACTATTTTAAAAAGCTACCTCACAGATCTATTTTTTCAATGAAATGTGTTTTTATTTTGTTATTTACCCCGTTTAAAATTTTCAACTTGACACAATGCAATGGTACAAAAATTTGATTATAATAATCGGATGTGAAATTTTTTTTTCAGTAACACACCTATACCATAAGTAATGTGTGTCTAATGTCCATATTTCCATAGTTCTCTCTTTTAGTATTGTTTTCTTTATTTCTCTTTATCTCTCTGACATTTTTCTCTTTCTCAATTTCCAACTTTCCCTCTGACCTTTCCTTCCTTACAAAATATTGTGAATTTTAATGCTGCGCTTGTGCTACATATGAACTGAACAAAATAAGCATTTCAAAAATAAGATAATTCGTATCTTTTTACCCTAATCATATAAAATATTAAAAATAATATATTTTTTATTATTATTATTTAAATATCATCTTAGTTTTAAACAGAAATTATATACTTTTTCAACCAGGATTAATTTTTGTATAAATATAAATTAACGCATTTTAAACTTTATCAAAGTATTTAACAATTTTACAAACAACTATTCTTTTACCTAATTTTTTTCATCATTTAATAAAAGTCCTTAGTCTTAGATCTCTTAAACGGCTAGACCGATATGTTTTTTCTTTGCAGTGAAGCTTCTGATAGGTTTATGTGAAGGTTAATAACTATTTTCACCATCCAATGAGAAATCGTCCCTTGAAAACCCCCCCCCCCCAAACTAAGGTTTTTTTCTTTAAAACTAAAATGAAAAGTTGCAGGTCAACTCCCCCCCCCCTTTAAGTGCCCCTGTAGGATTCTAGGTTATGAAGTAAAAAAATTTAAACTATTTTTTTTATTCAGAGCTGATCAAAGTGTTTGACGGCTACAACTCCCTGCGGAAACGGCTGTTTCGAACCATCACTGTGAACAAATACTGCACTAAAGAGGAGTTACTAGCTGCGGCTATGAAAGCATTTGTTGTTTCACAGGTATTATACTTATATAAAAGTCACAGGATGTCAATGTGTCTTTATGTAACGAAGGATCTCGCTATCCGCTCAACCGATATGGTTCTACTTTTCAGAGTCGCTTCTCATAGGCCCGGGAAGATTTATAACTATTTTGGGGGAGGGGACCACCATCCTCCCAAGAACTAATTAACCACTAGAAACAATTGCACCCCTCTATTTTTCTTTTTCTTTCTGAATCAAAAATTAAAAGTGTGTGTGTGTGGGGGGGGGGGGGAGGTTGGTCGTTTCCCAACCCCAAAAGTTTGTTTTCAATTATTATTATTTCCCAACCCCAAAAGTTTGTTTTCTATTATTATATCCTTTAATTTTTAGGATAATAAAATTGTTTTAACTACGAGATTTATATGGAGATTAATATCAATAAGTTTTGATTTTTTTCCCTATCAAGACAAATAGATATCTTATCATCTTTCTAATTTTCAGGGGAAAAAAGTTTAGATTCTAGATTTATATATATGCAGATTAACATCAATAAGTGTGATTCTTCTGTCTATCTAGTCTACTAGATATCTAATTATCTATCTAATTTCAGGATAGTAAAAATTTCTATCTTCTGGATGTATATGCAGATTGTGATTCAGAAAGAGAAGTGGAAATTCAGGTTACATTTTTCAGAGTATTTTTAAAAGCGAAGCTTTTCTATAATTAGGGTCGGTCCGTCCGTCCGTCCGTAACGCATAGCTTTTTTCATTAATTTAGGCATGTTAGAATTGTCCTATCGATTTCAAATTTTACATGGTGATTCCTTTAGTAATTTGGTACGATTTAGAAAGCGTAGCAACTCTATAATCATTACCAAAATGTCCGTACGTCCATTTTAAACATATTGATTTTTTTACTTTTTTAACAACAAATTTTTATGTGAACTAATCATCTGATTGGTCTGATTTTTGGTATATTGATTCTTGGGACAACAAAGTATAATGTAATAAGCGAAGCAACTCTATAATTAAGTCCTAAAAATGTAAGTATGTCCATAAACATTATCCTGAATCAATCAGTTTTTTAACAAATTTACTCACAATTTTGCTTTGACCCTTATGAATTTATATTTTGATTATTCAGTTCTGACACTATTTAAGTGTTAATGTCCGTTTATCCTACCGTTTCAGTGCTTCGCTTTTATGGATGTTTTCATCCTTGTTTTAAAGTTAAATAAGGTAGGAAATAACCTAACCGTATGAAACTTACAATATCAAGTGTGTTTTATAACGCAAATAAAAATTTAAAATCTTAAGGGACGTCCAAATTTTAAAGGGGGTAATGAAAAGTATTTATTTAACTTTTAGGGGGGGGGGGGGGTTAGCACTCCCCCACCATTGGACGTCTATGTATCCTATGTTATAATAACAAATTTATATTCAATGGTATTGCATTCGGAAAGGTACACAAATAAAAAAAACCTTTTTGGGAACATTACAATGCCACCATATATTTTAAATAACAAAGACGACATTGTTCTTAGGACCCATATCCAGTGCAGTCACTGGTCAGAAAGGAGGGAAGACGACCCGCCATTCTTCTGGGACTCAGAGATTCTGAAAATGATTCTGGAATTATTAAGGTAAGACATCTATTAAAAGTCTAAATTTGACTCTAGATTACTCATCATATATATATATGGGTTACAATGGTTAATTTTGTACACTTTTATGTATTGATCTCATTCAAATAATTTTAAGGTTTGGGCTCGCAAACTTCAAGTAGGACAGACAAAGATTGTACTAACAGTAAATGCTTCCACAACTACTGAACAGGTAACTTTAGATTTACATTAAATTCATCTGAATCCATACATTTATTGGATTCAGTATCATTTAATATAATGTTAATTCATTTATTTATATTTTATATAATTACTTTTCCTATAAGTTATTTTTCATAACCTGTATAAAAAAAATAATAGGAAGTGTAATTACATGAAATGTAATTAATATGAAAAAAATGTAAATGAAATACTTATTATATGAAATGTAAATAAAAGATCGTAATTATGAAGAGATGAAATTATATGAAATGACAAGTCACCTTTTTGTTCAAAATAATCAATGTATTCTTCTATCTAATTAGGTCATCGACCAGGCATATTGACAGATATCATCTATCTAATTAGGTCATCGAACAAACATTGACAGATATTATTTAGCTAATTAGGTCATCAAACAAACATTGACAGATTTCATCTATTTAATTAGGTCATCTAACAAACATTGACAGATTTTGTCTATCTAATTAGGTCTTCAAACAAGCATTGGCGGATTTCATCTTTCTAATTAGGTCATCAAACAAACATAGGCAGATTTCATTTATCTAATTTGGTCATCGATTAGACATTGACAGATTTCATTTATTTAATTAGGTCATCGAACAAACATTGACAGATTTTATTTAGCTAATTAGGTCATCAAACAAACATTGACAGATCTAATTTATCTAATTAGGTCATCTAACAAACATTGACAGATAACATTTATCTAATTAGGTCGACAAACAAACAATGACAGATTTCATCTTTCTAATTAGGTCATCGATCAAACATTGACAGATTTCATCTATCTAATTAGGTCATCAAACAAACATAGGCAGATTTCATCTATCTAATTTGGTCATTGAACAGATATTGACAGATTTCATTTATTTAATTAGGTCATCGAACAAACATTGACAGATTTCATTTATCTAATTAGGTCATCGAACAAGCATTGACAGATTTCGGACTGGAAGATAATCCTGATTTATATGAACTAGTCAAAGTTACCCTGGATTGTGGTAGAGGTAGGTCAATTCTTATTATTGAGTAGCTTCGCTTTATATAATTCTCTCTTTGTCAGAAAAACATTTTGCCTCAAACAAAACCCAATTAGGCTGTTTCCTTCAAATTAGGGTTTGAGCACACTTTCCCTTACTTAGAAATTAAATGAAAGTGAAGTTTTGTATGTTAGGTTATTTGGGTACAGGTTAGCCCTATCTATAGGGTAAGAGCATTGTAGGTATAGGCCCTGCAGGGGTTAGGCATAAAGTGAAAACTATTCACCCCTTATTCTTGATTTTTAAAAAAAGGTGGGAGTTCTGTGCTCGTTAGGTATTTTGGGGGATAGCAGCACTAACATTTTTTTAAATATCATATATTTTCTTTGCATGGATAATATATTCTTGTTTTTTTTTACTTACTATATCTATTAACTACTTTGTATTATAGATAACATAGTCAAAGAAATTGATTTTGAATTTTAAAAAGGGTTAAATTTCTAAACCTTCCTCTCTCACTTATTAGAGAATTTTTGGAAAGATTCTCATCTATTGTCTTATTTTTTTAAAAGGATATATTTCTATCCATTTTTCGTTCTATCTTCGCTAGAATTATTACTAACATCCTTGTTGTTTTAGTAACGGAGACAGTTTTAAACAGAGAGGATATCCCGTGGGAGGTTTTGAAGAGGAGAGGATTTGAGTCTGTCAGGCTTATGGTAAGTTTAAAAGATAGGCATTTCATTATTTTATTGGCAGTCCGTCAGGCTTATGGTAGGTTTAATAGATTGGCAGTTTACAGATTTACTTTAGACATATTTAGACCATACTGACAGACAGACTTTAGGTGGAAGGTTTTGATAAGGAGAGGATTTGAGTCTGTCAGGCTTATGGTAAGATTAAATGATAGGCTGTTCATTATTTTATCGGCAGTCCGTGAGGCTTATGGTAAGTTTGGTAAATAGACAATTTGACAGATTTACAACAAACATATTTAGACCATACTAACAGACAGATCATGGATAGGAGGTTCTTAAGGGGAGAGAATATAAGTTTTTACGGTAAGATTAATATTTATATAGGCAGATAGACAGTTTGACAGATCTACTGTAGACATATTTAGACCATATTGACAGACAGACTTCAGGTGGAAGGTTTTGATAAGGAGTGGATTTGAGTCTGCCAGGCTTATGGTAAGTTTAAATGATAGGCAAATCATTACTTTGTGGGAAGTCTATCATGCTTATGGCAAGTTCAATAAATCTTGTATACTTTAATAAATTGTTTCTTCCAGCTGGCTAATGTAATGATAATCCCCCACTTATGACTTTATTATAGGACTATATTAGCTATCTAAATTTCCCTTCCACAAATACTAAATCCATTGCTGAACTTAACTTGATCATTAGGAGTTGACCCGCTTCTACCTGCAGCTGCTAGAGGACCCTCATGGACCTGATGTCGCGCTCTTTGTGGGAAACCTGCCACAAAATTTGTCACATAAAAACTATGAAACCATCCTGTTAGATTGTCTGGATCCTGGTAAGTTTTGTTTTTATTGTTGGGACTTAATAAAACTATGTTGCTTGTAAGTTTTCCGCCAATAAGAAATAATTATCACAAATAATTGTAGACTAACATGATTAAAAATTTTCTTATTTACGAATTTTTCAATGGTCATAAGCAAACGGCCAAACAACTTTCGTATATCAAATACTAGTTGCTTCGCCCCTTGACTCTTGCATAGAGTTGGGGGGAATAACATAAAATCATTCTGAAAAGTATATTTAATTTGGAGGACCATTTTCCAAGATCTTAAGCTACAGACACAAAAAACCTTACTAATTTTTATTATAAGTTGTGATAAGTTAGGAATCATATTATAGACAGCTTTCCGTGGATAATAAAGTAAATATTATAAGATTAAAACCAGTTTTATGGCCCTGAATTCCGAGTATTCGTAAAAAATTGTCTTTAATACGATGCTATACATGATTTTTCAGTATGGCTGAGAACTGGTTTTAATCCTGAGGATATTAATTGGCTTCAAAAACAAAAAAACAAAATTTATATTACAAACCTTGGTATATTTTTACCATTTTGATATGATTCTTTTATTTCATCAGAATCCAAGTTCAGCTCTCTGGGTCCTATCTATTACGAATATGGATCCATGGTTATAACTTTTGACAACAGCACCTCGGCCATAGCAGCATACGAACAGCTGCAGGGCAGAGTCTACGAAGATAAGAAGCTTATGGGTAAGTTAAAAAAAATTTCGCGGCATTAAGCGCAAATTCTACGTTTCCCGCCAAATCATCAACCATTTTTTTATGTCGTATTAAAAAGTCATATATTTTTTACCTTTTGCACCAGTTTGAATTTTTAATTACTTTTTCGTATTTGTATAAACACCTCTAAAACAATGGTCTTCAAAAAGTTTGTCTGTGTGTTATACTTTTAAAAATTTGTGAGTTTTCATAAGATTTTAAATTTTATCGGCTGAAAGTCAACTCTGGATATCTATCTATTTTAGTTATAATGTTGCCAACCCTGGATAATCCATCTATTTTAGTAATTATGTTGCCAACCCTTGATAATCCATCTATTTTAGTAATTATGTTGCCAACCCTTGATAATCCATCTATTTTAGTAATCATGTTGCCAACCCTTGATAATCCATCTATTTTAGTAATTATGTTGCAAACCCTTGATAATCCATCTATTTCTAGAAATAATGTTGCCAACCCTGGATAATCCATCTATTATAGTATAATTGTTGCCAACTCTGGATAATCCATCTATTTTAATAATGATGTTGCCAACCCTTGATAATCCACCTATTTTAGTAATCATGTTGCCAACCCTTGATAATCCTTCTATTTTGATAATCATGTTGCCAAACCTGGATAATCCATCTATTTTAGTTATAATGTTGCCAACCCTAGATAATCCATCTATTTCTAGTAATAATGTTGCCAACCCTGGATAATCCATCTATTTCTAGTAATAATGTTGTCAACCCTGCATAATCCATCTATTTCTAGTAATAATGTTGCCAACCCTGGATAATCCATCTATTTCTAGTAATAATGTTGCCAACCCTGGATAATCCATCTATTTCTAGTAATAATGTTGCCAACCCTGGAGCCAGAGATGATCCCCAGCAAGACTGTTCCTCTCCTTGTATTTGTCAATGTTAAATCTGGAGGGTGTCAGGTAGACTTATTATTATATCACACACTAGTGCCAATGCCCCCAGTGGCCTCTAGGGGCACTTGGGAACTTTAAATTTTAGTTATAAAAAATTTGGTGGATCGTTTTTACTAGAGGCGATTTCTCTGGTAAGGTTGGTGGTACCCTCCCCTAAATTTGTATAAAAACCTATGTATAGATTATTAAAAGATGTGTGGTTTTAGATAAATATAAACTGACAAAAAAACAGCCAGACAGACAGCCAACAGATAGAATGATAGATAGTAAAAAACAATTGATTTTATATCAGCGCATTTGACACATTTTAGACATTTAGAATTGTCTTTTCGACTTTAACAAAGCTTTTGATTTTAGGGTTTGCAATTAATTTCCAGTTTCCGAAAACTTTTGAATCCATATCAAGTATTTGATCTCTCTAATGGTGGCCCTCTCCCTGGGTAAGTATTCTGCACTGGCTAGCAGAGACAAAAGTTTTGTTGTTTGACAAATTGAAACCAAAAACAAGAACAATTAAGACAAATAGTTGCTGAGCTTGAACATATTACAAAATACTATCTAGGTAAAAGTCTTCCAAAAAGTAAATTGTAGGGAAGGAAATGGAAATAGGTGACGACAGTCGTTTTTAAAAATATAAAAATGAGCTTAACAAGATTAAACTAAATTAAACCAAGTGTTCAAAATTTTTATATCCTAATCATATTCCATGCTTCTAACTTACTTTACTTTTAGGTTGTATGTATTCAGAAAAATTGTCAAATATAGAATTTTAGTCTGCGGAGGGGATGGTACAATTGGGTAAGTGTTTCATAAAGATCTCTAAATTCATACTTAACTCTTCTGTCCGAATTTACTGATTTAGATAAAAATGCACATCTAATTTTCTAATGTATTTAGATAACCCTTGCATTGCCAATGTGGCATAAATTAGGATACAAATATGTGATCCTTCCTTTTTTTTTGATTACCAGATAGGGGAATTTAATTTCAAATTAAACTGGTACCTAAAATTTCTCTCATTCGTTGGCCTCAAAAACTTTTAAAACTTATGAATTGATTTTTTTTTAAAAATTAGATGGTTTAAACTAGCAGTTTTCAAACTTTTACCAATAGTTGAAATCTGAAGAAGGAGTAAATATGTTTATCAATTTAAATTAAATTAAATTCATTACGTTTCATAAATTTTATTGTAATACAAGTTTTTTCTCTAAATATTGCCGTTAGTTTGTTATTTCTTCACAACTTAAAAGCAAATTGTTTAGGTGGGTGTTACAATGCTTGGACAATGTTGGTCAAGACTCCCAATGTTCCAATCCTCCATGTGCTATTGTACCATTAGGAACAGGTAACAAATCTATCTATCTGTCTTAAATTTAGCATTCTAACTTTCATGCTACTAAAAATCTTTATTTTTTATTTGATTTAAATGATATACAATTACTTTTGCAATTTGCCATACTTTTGTCACGCAACTTTTTCTCTGTATCTAGGAAATGACCTTGCTCGTGTATTGAGATGGGGGTCAGGCTACTCTGGGGATGAGGATCCTCTCTCCCTCCTACGTGACGTCATAGAGGCCGAGGAAATCAGACTGGACAGGTGGACAGTAGTTTTCAGGTGATGTTAAATTAATCTCATTTTTTAGTAGCGAAGCTATTCTACAATTCACTTTGTCTGTCGGTTCGTCAGTTAGTCTGTAACAGTATAGAGTTCCTATTAAAGATTTTTGTGTTGATTCTCTGTATCAATGAGCATCCAGAATATAATTTGCTTGTCCGTCGGACTTTTGGCCATGCTTTAAAAGACATATATACTTAACTTTCTAAAAGGTTTCTTATTTTTATTTTATTTTTTCATAATCCTTTTCTTTATGACAACTGAATACTTGCTCTTTAACTCAATTTGTCCGTATGTCCATCTAGGATATTTTGTGCTTCTCTAAATATTTATACGTCCATCCTTGTTTGATAATAAATCATAGACAGGCGAACAATTATTGATGCACATACATTTAAATTAATGCCGCGTGTCTTTTTCAGACCTTTAACTGATGAGGGAGCAGTTCTTGATGGCGGGAAAGCTCCGGTGGTGAGCGCACAAACTAACGAAAATAACGCACAAATTTTTGTGATGAACAATTATTTTGGGCTGGGACTGGACGCAGATCTCTGCCTGGACTTTCATAATGCAAGGTGGGTAAAATAACTGGCAGGGAGGAGACAGTGGAATGCAACTTTTACTAGTACCCAAAGTTTTATAACCACTTTATCTTATTAGCTGGCCCAAGAAAGTAATGGGTATTTTTATTTGAATGGTTGTTTCCAACCTACTAGTACTTTTCAAACTTTTTAACAAATCGTTTGATCTAAAGAAGGGGTTATCAATTAATCGTTCATTGTCTTATCCCGTAACATCCATGGGTAAAAGTATTTGTTCTCCAAAGTAGGTTTGAAACTTATTTAAAAATAGTTATTTATTATTGTAAAGAAGTTTCCAGTTTGGCTTAGAAACTAATTAATATCCGCTGTATGAGAACCAGTTCTGAACCAGTAATAATTGTGTGTTAATAAGACAAAATTTATTGTTTTTTTTTATTTAAAAATAGTTATTTCTTATTGTAAAGTAGATCCCAGAATTATTAATATTAAATCAAATATAATTTTTTTATCCTTTAGTTTTTAATAAAATGTATTTTTTCCTATTTTAGAGAAGAGAAACCGGAAAAATTTAACTCTCGGAATTATAACAAAGGTAATTGTTTTATTTATGGTAGCTTCGGAATATGATATTTATTAATGTAAAATAATATCAGTGGCGTAGACCCTATAGGACACCAAACTTTTTTCTTGGCTGTTAAAAGAGATAGTTATATTAATCTTGTGGTAATGATTCTAACAACTGAAGAACATCGTCATAATAACTTTGTTCTTCTGTCCTTTAATTACAAATTTTTAATTACAGCAATTAAACTTTAGATTTTTACAAATATTTTAATCAAACACTTTGTTAACGTCTTACTACTGCTGATTTTGAGTAATAAAATATGCAATATGCAAGACATGCAAGGATGACAACATCCATAAAAAGCGAAGCTTTGAAACGGTAGGTCAAGCGGACATTAACACTTGTATAATGTCAAAACTGGATAATCAGAATGTAAATGTAAAAGAGTCGAAGCAAAATTGTAAGTAAATTTGTTGAAAAACTGCTTGATACAGGATAATGTTTATGGACATACTTACATTTTTAGGACTTGCTTCGCTTATAATATTGTACTTTGTTGACCCAAAATCAGACCAATTGAATCGGATAATTAGGTCACATACAAATTTGTTGTTAAAAATGTAAAAAAATCAACATGTTTAAAATGGACGTACGGACATTCTGGTAATGATTATAGAGCTGCTACGCTTTCTAACTCGTACCTAACTTCTACAGGAATCACCATGCAAAGTTTGAAATCGATAGGACAATTCTAACATGCCTAAATTAACGAAAAAAGCTATCCGAAACGGACGGACCGACCCTAACTATAGAAAAGCTTCGCTTTTAAAAATATTGCTTCTATGTAAGATTCGCGACATTAAAAGTCCAAAAACAGGCAAAACTCATTACCAAACACAGTTAGGACTGTACTTTATGTGCCTCCAGTAATATCTCGTAAACGGATGGACCAATCGATTTACTGTTTTTAGAGAAGTTTTGTGTTGGTCAAGGGCAGGTTTAAGGCTACAAAAAGATAAAGATAAAACTAAAACAAGTCAATTTGTATTTGTATGAAAATAATTTGTCAAAATGGGTTTCGCCAATATATATTTGTATACAAAACCATGATGTGTTTATCTTTTATATAATTACACTTATTTGTTATCATTTATAATTCTTAAAATAATCATTTTAAAATTGGTTGATGATATCCGCTTTTTAAAAGCCAAGCTTTTCTTTAATTAGGATAGCTCCGTGTATCCGTACGCCCGTCCGTGCTTAACGGATATCTCTTATTGATAATTTTGGCATGTTTAAATTCTCCTAACAAATTGAAACTTTATGATAATTCCTGTAACAGTTTAGATAGCTGAGCAACTCTTTAATCCCTACCAAGAGGTCTGAACGTCTTTTAAAAAAATGTTGATTTATAACTTTTTCATAACAATTTTTCATCCTATTCATCTGATTTTTTTGTAATGATGATTCCCTGGACAACAAGGAATAACGTTACAAGCGAAGCATCTCTTTAAACACGTCCTAAAAATGTACCCTTAAACAGTTTCCTGAATTTATACAATTTTGTAACAAATTAATACTAATTTGCTTAGACTTTTAAGTTAATATTGTGCTTATTAAGTTCTATCACTCGACAAGTTTAAATGTTTGTTTGTCCTACTTTCTGATTTTAGAGCTTTGCTTTTAAGGATGTTGTCGTCCTTCTATTTTTTAACCTTTAATTAATATACACGCATCAATAATTATACGTATCTAACTATCTTTATAGTATCATCTTACTAGAGTTGGCTCGATATAATTATCTCCCTATTGGCTAGTTTTCTATATGCATATCTATTTCTCAATAAATCTTTTTTCCTCACCCGGCATTACTATCTAAAAGAAAGTAAATATTTAATAATTTAAGTGATTTTAAAAAGATTTTTTTAAATTATATTTTTTCTTTACATTACCATCACCAAAGGGTTAATGATGATGATTACAATTTTAGTTTAATATTTGAACACACAAAGTGTCGCCACAATCGAATTCTTTTAAAACAGAGTTTTCTTAAATTTATTATATTATAAATTTAAATTTTCTTTTTTATTATTAGAAATTAAATACATCAATATAAGGTAAATAGCAACACGAAATTAAAAAAAGGAATTTATTTTTAATAAAGTAAAATAATGGGTCTTATCGTTGTGGGCAATGAGAGTTTATTATGGATTATTGGAGCACTATGAGTTTTTAACAAATATTCCTTGGAAAACTTGAGCTCGTTTATAGACATTTATTTCCTATATAGATCTGACATGGATCTTGAAGCAATTAAGCAGGCCGTTTTGTACACGTTAAAAATTGGAAGATTTCATTAAATAAAAGTTATCGCAAATATACTTAGTAAATAAAATATATATCATAATAAATATAGGACATCCGTTTATCTTCAAAAAGTATCTCGTACTATCACATTCTATTTATTAAGCTTTAATCTATAATACAAAGTAGAATGATGTCTCTCCGTCTGTCCATCTGTCCGTCCGTCCCTTAAGGTCTCGGTAACCACTGAACCGATCGGATTCTACCCTTCAGGGAATATACCTACTGGTCCTGTGGTGGTTTTAGGCTATTTTCTTGGGGGGTGGGACACCCACAACCCCCCCCCCCCAAAAAAAAAAAAATATTCCCCTCATATTTTTGTTTATGGGGAAGTTAGTTCATCACATAAAACTACTGGTAGCACCAGTAGTACTTAATTTTATTTTTTTTTAAATTTTTTGATTCTTTTTTTAATTATCTTTTGGGGCAGATCATTCAAATAATAATTATGTAAGGGTCAAAGGACTAAACACTCTCGTAATAGGTAATATGGGTTAGCCTTTGTAATGGATAATAAACCTAGCATATTTTTTTAGGTGTATATGTAAAAGTTTCCTTGAGAAAAATGGTCGGACGAAAAATGTGCAAGGACCTTCATAAGGTAATTTTAAAATTTTATAACTTGCATCGAAAGTTGACGTCCTTCGAATTAGCAAATATGCATAGAGATTTTAATGTGAAAAAAAACTAAGAATGGGGACGGAAGGCGTGAAGTAGGGGTCTTGTATGTAGATACACCCCCTTACAACTCTTTGAAGGGTCTACATCCACTTTCAACAGCCATGGGGGTTGTTAAGTTAAAATAGTCACACCTCTTGGAGAGTCCACACACCCCTTAAATATCTAAGGGGGTTATTAAATTACACCCCACTTAAATTTAAAGTGGTTGTGAAAAATAATAGAGCGCTTACAATAAAATAACACCCCTTTTATCTGTATTACAGCCCATGCTCATTGTAGCTCAATAACCCCGTCGATTTTAGTTATAATAGGGTGTCAACCTTTTCGGATGCGCTTTGCCATTGCCTATAAAATTAGTAAAAAGGGATTGAAGATAAATTTTCATTACTATTGTCCTCTCCTTCGATCTTAAAGTTGTGAGATGATTATTTCGACCCGGCCTAGACTGTTTAAGAACAAAAGATATAAAATTAGCCTGGCTCAAAAATAAAAATTTTTAATTAAATTATTTTAGGTTTTGAAATTAGAAGTAGATGGTGTAAATGTAGAACTGCCACCTATTGAAGGAATTATTATTCTTAATATCATGAGGTAAGTAAACATTTTATTAATGTTCATAGAAGGTTGCGTGATTGTAGCTTAATACATTGCAACACAAACAACTAAATCCATTGAGTATTCCTTTCCATGGAAGATTTTTATAGGTCCTAGGCGGTTTTTAGTCGTAAAAATTTGGAATACTTTTTAAGGTTCTCCTAAATATGTACTGTTAAAACAATAAATAATACCTACAAGCATAATAAAATTAGATGGTCACACAAAAAATACATATATTGTAGATGGGTATTACTAGCAGGAATCTAACAGGATAAGACAATGGCCGATTAATTGACGTACATCCCGGGTGTTAATACACAAAATTACTCCTTATGTAGATTACATTAGTGGTTGAAACGTTTGGACACTTAACTTAATAAACAAACAATCAAAATTCATTAAAAGTCCCCAAAGTTGTTAAGCCAACGAATAAGAAAACGTAATTATAAAACTGTAAAATAATATATTTCCTTTTTTTCAGTTGGGGGTCAGGTGCCAACCCGTGGGGTCCAGAGAAGGATGACAGGTTTAGTAAGCCCAACCACTGGGATGGAAACTTGGAGGTCGTCGGAGTCACAGGAACGGTTACTAGCAATTTATAAATTAAAATTTCAAGAAAATTCAATTCATAGTACATCTTTTTAACATAGACAGCTTAGATACAAATTTTAAAAATTACAGAAATTGAACACATACAGAAATCCTATTATGAAAAGTAGTAAGGTTTATTGTCTGTAGATTTTTAAAAAACTACTGGACTAATTGAGTTCTCCTTTTTTGTAAAACTATCCATAAGTCCCGCAAAGTTAAAGATTTCGTTCTCAAAGTATTAAAGTAGAAGAATAGAGGTGGCATGTCACATGTTACTCTGCCCACAGGGTTTTTAAAATCTGCACATAGAGTCGAATACATAAAAACAGCCAAGGCCCTACAAAAGAACAAAAAGGAATTTGCTAGCATACGAAAAGGGTCTCCGCCACTTGGTCCAGTTAGTTGTCTGAATTATAATCTTATACATTTTTATTCTCAAAGTTAGCAACCGTAACTAATCAGGGATGGTTCACATGGGTCAGATCCAGTCCGGGCTGAGATCAGCGGTCAGAATTGCACAAGGCAGCCATATCAAGATACATATGACTAGAGAAATTCCTGTGCAGGTAATTTTTTTGGCGCGCTTCACGTCTACATTTCATTTCTGACTGACGAAAATTCATAATTATAATTGTTATATATCGCATAGTATTATAGACAGCTTTCTGTGGAGAGTAAAATAAAATAGCTTCAGATTAATTCAACTTTTGTTATCATGTTATTTTATTTTTCGTAGAAAATTGTCAATATTATGATGCAATACATAATGCATATGGCTTAGAACCGGTTCTAGTCCAGTGAATATTTATCGGTTTAGAGGCCATACTAGAAAGATTTTTTTGTCTCAAAATTTTTAGTTGATATTCAGTTGAATTTTAATATACTCAAGTAAAGCTTTAACCAATGGTAATTGTTTAGGTTGATGGAGAGCCCTGGATCCAGCCCGCAGGGGACATTGTCGTCCTAAAATCTGCTCTAAAGGTCAGATATTAACCCTGCACCTCCAACCCCTACTTTTTTTTATATTTTTTTTGTGTATTCAGTTTAGGACTCAAGAACACATTTCTTATTTGACAAAAATATTAGAAATTTACTTGCTGGTCTGTTGGTCGTCCAAATGGTTGGTTATTGCACCCGTGACGTCACTTGTAACTATTATGCTTCACAAAAGCTCACACACGCACTTTTTTAAACGCTAAAAATAGCTGAACTTAATTTTTTTATATCAATATAAGATAACATCATTTATAAGTAACAGGATCTGTGTCTGTCTGATTTTCTGAGCTGTACTGAAGGATCTCGCTAACCGCTGTACAAGTATCTTCTCATTGGTCCTGGCAAGGTCTTGGTAAATCGCCCCTAAAAATAAGCATCTTTTTTTTATGTAATTTTTCCTTTTTAAAGCTAAAATGGGAATTTAACCCCTCCCTCAACCTGAAGTGCCCATAGAGGCCTCTAGGGGCGTAGCCGATAGTATTCTATAAAGCCTCTCTACTATGGGACCATATGTTAATTGATTTTTTTTGTCAAATATAAATGTGTTAGTTTTTTCTTTTCTTTCTTGTCTAGTTTTTTTATATCTCATTTATTCTATATGTTTAACTATTTAAGTATTTATGCTAAAAATGCATTTTAAGTAATTACTTAGCTAACTTTTCTACATTATTTTATTTTTTTAAGATCATTTATTTAAATATGTTTATTTTAGCAACTTTTTTAATGGTATAACATTTCAAACCTTTTAACATCAGTATACAATTTTATTGGATATTGTGTTAACCCTTACAGATCGGGCCCCTATTCCCACCTTAATAGATCGGGGGGGGGGGGGGGGGGTCACATTGACCCCCCCTCTATCTCGGCTTCTGTTACAGATAAAGACGTAAAATTTTTTTCTGGTGGTTCATGTGTATTTTTAGAGAAAATTACTTTTTCTAGTCATAGCAGCCAGGCCGCTCCTTAGCCGCTTTTTAGCGGCCAGCCGCTAAATTTTAAAACAGCTGTAGAGCGGCCAATTTTGCAGCTAGGATGACCAAATTTTAGGACGAGCTTTTATTTTTCATAACAAAAAAATTACTTTTTCAGATCATTGCCAAAAAACGGCAATTAACGGAAATCGCCATTTTCGGCGGTTACGGCGGTAAAACGGCGGTTGGCGGCGCCAATTAATATTTTTATCTGTTTATTATTGCTCAAGGATTTACCCAAAAAATTTATAGGTCTCTAGCTGTAATAGAAGCCACGATATTCATGATATTTGTCTGTAGTAAAAGCCGGACAAAAATCGGTCTTAAAAACGGTCAGGGTGCGGTCAAACGGTCATAACACAACTTTTCTCATAAGGTCATTGATATCTCAGTATTCAACAAAAAAAAATTTAGGTTTCTATCTTATATACAAAGTCATAATGTAGAAATTAAGAATTATTTAGAATTTATTTTTAATTTTGGTGCTACCCAACCGACTTTGACCGGAAACCACGACCGACACAGACCAGATATCCTAATAAAATCAACTCTTGCCGACGTATAATTACTAAACTTAAAAAGTCATGAAGTCACAACTCTCTATCTTACCTACAAAAAAAATGACATTGAAAAAATAGAGGGGGGGGGTCAATATGCCCCCCCCCCCGATCTGTAAGGGTTAATTTTTTTTTTTTTGAAAGACTTTTACATTTTTTCTTTATGAAAATGATACATACTCTATTCATTAAATTATTTGACTGCTAGTTTTAGAAAGATTCACAGACTTTTTAAGAATGGATATTTCAAAAAGGTTTGAAATAGAAGAATAATTTATTTGAAGCATGCCTACTTTGCTTATGTCAATGTTTTTTTTTTTGTATGCTTTATACATATGAGGATTAAAAGTTTATGTCACAATTTTTCATTTCATTTATGAAATCCAATGCTGCTAATAAGCAAACGTCTCAATATTTGTATTTTAAAGTTTAGTTTTACAAAGTTTAAAAGAAAATAATATTTTAAAAAGAGACATCTAACGTCTAAATTTTGAACTAACTAGGCAACAATGTTGAAGAAAATGAAAACGAAGCGACGGAATCCTGATTGTGCTTACGCATCAGGTACTCACCTAAAAAAATGGAGATTGTTAAACAATAAAATTCACACTTCTTCGTAGGATGGTTTTGACACAATATTTTTTACTTAAGGTTAAATAGGTATTTAGAAAGATTTTGAAAAATGTTTAGGGTTATTCTCCGAAATCATTATTTAGATAAATTGATTAATGATTTTTTTGTTAAATATGAAACACATAACAACAATTAAAACATGAAGGATTTAAAGAAAAGGTTGTGGTGGGTGGTTGCTGAAATCAAAAATTTTTCTTAAGAGTCAAAACCTACTTATGGGTGTTTTCTTGAAATTGTACAAAAGTGCATATTCTTACTTAAAGTAGTTTTATTTTTCAGTTCAAAACAAAAGTAAATAATGTAAACAACAATATTTTAAAAAAACATCTTTTTAATATAAAAAAAAACATGATATTGCTTTTTTGTACAAATTCTATGAATCATATGAACCTCCTTTACACAAACATACATACACAATTAAAATAAAACTAGTGTTTAATGTGTGTATGTTCATAATAAATCTAAGATAATGTGCAAATTATATTTTAGTGCTTAGGAAAATTTAAATAATATACAGTTTTTTTATTCTTCATTAAGAAAACAAATAAGTTTTCTATAGATGATCCCTAATATTAACTAAATTAAAAACATTAGTTCCCAATAGATAATTTTGAAAAAACAAGATATTTTTTAAAAACTAATTCAAAGATTGAAATTTGTATGTTTGCATGAGAAAATATGAAATAAATGTTTGATATTAGATTAGAACTGATTTTTGATATTAATAACATATAAAAAGCATGACAACTCTATTGAGGATTTTTTTTATTTATTGCATGACATTCATTTGTTTGATAATTCATACAATTTTATATTAACATTATACGAGTTTTTAATTTATAAAATTTTATCAAGATTATAGTTTTTAAACCAGATTAACAAAGATTGTGCAAAATGAAATTAAACAAAATGAATATTAATTATAGTTGACAACAATTTACATTAACTATAGTACTTCAACAAAAACATTTTTATGAATATATTTTCATTCCACCAATTGTAAGTTTTAACTAGCAACTAGAAATTATTTACAAGTGTATATATTACAATACATTTGTTTTTAGCAAATGTGAAAATGAATTTCAAAATTTTTAGGCTACAATGTTGAAGAAGCAAAAGTATAAGGTAAAGAGACGCAACACAGCACCACCAACCAATCTGCCAACTACACCCATACGGGCTGGCTCCACCCCCATTCCTCAAGTACCTCAGTCCGCCCCCTACATCAGCAGGTCCCATCACTTAGGAGGTGGTCCAGGAACATCAACAGTTAGTAGCAGTGCACCCCCCACAGCAGGGCCTAGTGGTAGTGTGCCTCCATCCACTTCACCCCCCTTAAATTTGGCGGATTTATGTGATTCACCAACTCATGCTACTGCTGTTTAACCATGTAAAAACTTTAGATTTAAAAATAGAATCAAAATAACAGAAGAAGCTCTTTTTTCCTTTTCCTGGCAAAAGGAAAAAAGGAAAAGTATTAAATCTACTTATCTATCTTTTGAAATCTAACATTTTTAGAAAAAAAATATTGCCAAATCTCTTCACAGAACAAAGTTGCAAATCTGTTATTTAATACTCCTCTTTCTTAAATAATTGACAGGGGAAATTTTTATTAAAGCCAAAAAAGTACCTACCTTTATTTTACCAAAATAAAACTGTTTCTTATTCATGATTTTCATAATATTAACTATTATATTCACACAAATCATCAATGTAATATCTGACAAAATGAAAGGGATTATCTATTTAGATGCAAACTCATATGCTGCACTTTTCAAAGTTAAAGTCACAAAAATAAATGAATCAAATCAATTAAAAGTTTTATTAATGCTAAAAACTGAGTAAATATAAGGAAAATATTTTAAATAGTACATTACAAATATTAAATAAATTAATTAGAAAAATAAATTTGAGAAAAAGGTTTATTTTTATATGAAAAGCTTCATCTGAAGCCCTTAAAACACCTAATTACATGCCAAATTATTATGGTAATATTGTACATATATTAATTACACTTGTATATGTTTTAATTATAATTCATAATTATTTTCTGTGATGTTTGTTAAATATTAACATGTATATAAATCTTTATTTAATATTTTATTTTTTCATTTTTTATTTTAGGGGGGGGGGGCAATTATAGTAGGTGGTAATAGTATATTTAATATTTTTTCTAGCTATATGATACTATTAAAAGTTTTTTCTCGTATTCATGCGAAACCGGTGGATTAGAACCAGTTCTCATCAATACAAAAAAATTATGTCTAGCATCATATAATATCCAATTTTCTTCAAATATAAAAATGTACAATAATAAGATAAAAACCATTTTTAGCCCGTGCCTTCGGCATCTCGGGGCTAAAAAAATTGGTTTTATCTTGTAATTGTACACTTTATATCCGCGGAAAGCTGCCTATAATATGATTCAAGAAATAACTATGATTTATTAATAAGAATGCGAAAAAGTAGATTTCAAAGAAAGATAAAACATTTGCTTCATGTAAAATACTGCAGGAAAAAATTAATCATAAAAATTTAATGGGTATTATAAGAATATTTACTATAGTCCAATATAGATTTTATAGTTGTTTATTCAGTGTAAAATAAACTTTTGTTATCACACTATACTATACACAGATGTCAGTTTATAATTGTTAGATTTATTGTAAACATTAATTGTATCTTGATGTTTTATTCACAATTTTTTTTTTTTTTTAAATGATAAGTGTTATACACTTTTCATTAATAATCTGTTTTATCAAATCAAATATTTTTTTTTCTTTAGATTATTTATTTAAATAGAATTATTGTATTTTAAATCATTAAGAAAATCAAAGATTCACAAAAAAAGAATCATTGCATCATTTGTTATATATGTAAATTTTAAATAGTATGATTTTATTACTGGTACAAAATAATAAGTCAGAAACTTTTTTACCGAAAAAATATGCATTTATTTTTTTCTATAATTGTGCATGTTAAAATGATCATAGATATGTTGTTATTGCATACAAAGCAATGGATAAAATATAATTGCATTATAAATTTTTTAAGAAATAAAATTATATTAAAAGGTTGATTTGCTAAAGTTAAAAATTATAATGCAGAAATATTAAATCCTTGATATTGAAGGCTTACGATTAAATTGTTCTGAATATACATAAAAATTTAGATTAATGTCATGGATATATCATTGGAAGGTGTGTGCTGATTGAATTGGAGTAAATGTGTTATAAATTATTATTATATAGAATTATCAATGTTATAAATGAGTGTGTTATAATGTTGTACTGTCCTAATATGTAATATAAAAATAAAAATCATATAGTATTATCATATTATAAATACTGTTGAAAATGATATGTGTAATGTCAAAATAATTGTCAATTATTAATTTTTTTTATAATTTATAAACATACAAATTGTGCAATCGTACATAATGGTCAACTATTGAAGAAAAAGATATTTATTTGTTAAATCTGTTTTATGGTGCCAAATCGCTGAATGAGTTATTTTTATACATGAAATGAAAATTAAATAATTAAACAAATAGAGCCATAATCGATACAGCATTTCAAAGGCATTTCAATATTTTTTTCCAATAAACCTAAAATCAACAAAATATGTAATAATTTTTTGTGGCCAAACGTATAAAAATATCTTTCTAAAATTTTTAAACTTATAGTTATATATTTCTAATCAATTAGCTAATATTTAATTAGGGTCTCCTTAAATGATGTTTGTAAAAATTGCTAAAATTTCATTTTAAACTATATAATTTTAATATTAATAATTTTTTATAAACTTAAAAATTATTATTTTATCTGTTCTATGCTTATCATGTCTGCATTTACAAGATTAAAAATGATTATTTCTAAAATATTTTGGCTAATATTTAAATTTCAATTACCTAGGTAAAATACATCTTTGTGAACGTCATTTAAGGAGAACTGTGAATTATTGTTAATTGTTGAAAACCAAGGTTGTAAATTAAAGTTGACATGAAAATTGTCTTCGTAAATGCGCAATAGAAAACTAAGTTTAGCACAAAGTAATTGCGCTTGTTAAGTCATCCTTATATAAAAGTAGCAGGATGTCTGTCTGTCTTATGTCTGACCATCTATCTGTGTGTACAGAAGGATCTCTCTAACCGCTGAACCGATATTGTCCTTCTTTACAGTTAAGCTTCTTATGGGTCCTGGAAGGGTTTATAACTTTTTAGGAGGAGGGTAGCACCACCCTCCCCAGAGAAAAGGCCATGGATACAATGACCCCAAAAAGAAAAAAACTTTAATTTAATAAAAAAAACTAAGAATGAAAGTTGTGGGTGGTCTACTTCTCCCGTCCCTCCCCCCCCCCCATAGTTCAAGTGCCCCTTGAGGCCTGTGGGGGCAAATCCGCTAATTGCAAAATTTACGTTTAAAATTTTGAAAGATTAGGGTGTCCCAAGATTTATTTAAGAACATCCATATTTCTCAAAAATGGTTGATTCAAAGAATGCTAGGTATTGAGTATGTAATTGATTACTACGACCACATGTTTTATTTATTATTATGATTACAGTTTAAAATATAAGAAGGGAGGAGGTGGGAGGGGAGTTTGTATTCTTGTACAATTTTGTAAATAGGCCAAAATATCTTATATTACAATTTAAAATTTTTGTATTTTTTTGCTATTTGCCGTGTAGTTTGATAGCAAAACCGTATACGAAAAATTACATAAAGAATTATTTTAGGATCAAAATATGAAAAAGAAATAGGTCAATATTCTAAACTTAAATCCAAAGATCTTGAATGTAAATTATACAAATCTCACCCTCCCTCGTATAATTATGAAAATTATGATGAATGATAAATGTTGATTTATTACGTATGAAATTTGATGTGTTCTCAATGTATTAAAATGCTTTTAAATATATATATTATACACAATTTAACTTTTTTTATCTAAAAATTCTTATTACAATCATAATAGCAAAATTCTGTATAACACACCTTATCTGTCCGTCAGTTGCGCTATGGGTGAAATGTCAGTTTTTAAAGCTGCTATCTACGATTTATGATTTTTTTGTGTGAAGAGCATTCATTATGGATGAGAACCGGAGATTCTATACCAGCGGCTTTTTATCGGTTTCGAAGCGATACTGGAAAATTTATACTTCATCCAAACAAAGTCTGCCCGGAAACATATAAGAAACTTTCCTTGCCCTTTCATACATTTAAAATATTTGATAAATGTATAACAGTCCCACCCACCGTGAACTACTTGAGTCAATCTGTTATAATAAGTAGCCGTTTTTATCATTGCAATATCGACCCGTGTCAGAGTCAAAGAAAATTCATCAAATTAAATAGCTATTTTAAGTTAATATTTTATCATTTCTAAAATCAAAACATTAATAAAGTGAAAATCTTCTTGTCATACATTAATTCTACTACTTCATGCACTTTCATTAAAATCCGATAATCACGCAACTTTTTAAATGTAAAAGACAATTTTTTCCATCTCTCAGTGTTAAGAAAAAAGACGTCGAAGATTTAAATGGGGCGGGGGGGGGGGATTAGATAAAGGGTTTTAAAATCATGAACGAGTGAGGTATTTTAAGACATGTACAAATTTTATATTTCAATTCAAAGGCGAGCAGAAGTGGGGTGTATCCATTAAAAAAATACCCCCTAAATTATTGGGGGGGGGGGGGGGGATTTCCGAGTGCTCTTCGCGAATCCTTACCACTTTTCTAAATAGCACTTAGATATTGGTCAATACGTTACTCTATGGTCATGGGAGAGGATTGGGAAAATTCATAAGAGATGGGATGGGGGGTTTCGTAATATTAGCCAGGTGGCCGCAACATCTTATTAGGGTATCAGAGAATATTTCACAATGTCCACGTATTTTATATCCATTCCCCATAATATAAGTTGTTATACTCTGGTAAGCCGAGCGTACTCGGCCCACGGGGTAACGAGTTCGGATTCAACGGGCCCTAGCCTTTAAGTATTCTACCAAACAAACAAGCAGGATTCAATCATACAGAATTATATATTTAAACTGAATAATATTTACAAGTTATGTTTACTATATATATACAACAAAAATATAACAATGGTTAGGTTTGAAGGGGGTGTGGGGCGCTAGGGCTTAGCGCCCGACGGTAGACAGGCTGTGGGGGCAGCGGTGGTAAAAGGGGAGGCAGTGCCTCCCGATTATATAAGCGCATGATGGGCTCGTGATAGTTGCATGTTCAAGTCCCCTCCCCACATTTAGGCAGGCTAGTTTGACCGCCGGGTGCGGGGTTAACAGCGGTCATGAGATGGATAGTGATATAATAGGATTAGTGCGGGGGGTTTGTTATCATAAGTCACAGCGAAGCAACTCTGTAATCGGCCTGTCCGTATGGGTGTCGTATTACCACAACCTCCCCTTCAAGGGTTGCGTGGCTCCTGAGCCACCAGGCCTTGAACCTGGGGATACGACAGCCGGCTCATGCGCCGGACAGGCAGTTCTTGGGGCACAGCTCGATGGAGGACAGCTCGGGCTACACAGGCTCCCCGGGACACTCGTTGCTCGGTCTGGCTGTGGTTGGTGATCAGCATTGTCAGCTCCTGGTTGGCTTCTAGGCGTGGGTTGGCCACGGCCAGGCCTCGCCGCTGGAAATTTTGCCTCGTCTGCAGGATCAGTTCTGCCGCGGCTGGTAGCTGGACACGGAGGCCTAGGCAGACTCTGGTGGTTCCTAAGGGTGGAATGGTGATGGCAAAGGGCGCATAGAGCTCCATGGGGGCGCCTGCTTGATTCAGGTTGCTTGGCCTCCTAGCTCCTACCCGGATGGGGATGGCTGTCATCAGCAGGGGGCACATGGCTTCTTCTTCTTCTTCTGGGGCGGCCTCTTCCATCGCAGTGGCTGGCTCTTCTCCTACAGGCTCGCTGCTGGCTGGCAGGTTCTCCATGTCTGCGTCAGGGTTCCAGATGGCATCTCTGAGTGGCTCTGGAGCGGGCGGCGGCGGCGGTGGTTCGTTGGGCTGCTCCTGCAGGTTTTCCTCCACTGGGTCACGATCTTGGCCGCTAGGCTGTGGGGCGGCTGCGGCTGGCTGGTGCACTGGGACCTCTCCTGGGTTGCTAGCTGCGGGCGCCGCCGCTCCAACTGGCAGCTCGGTGGCATCCTCGTCGCCGTCCACGTCAACTTGGATGTCTTCTGGGATCTGGTGGGCAGTCACATCTCCAGTGTATTTGCGCAGTCGGCCTACATGCGCGGTAACTTCTGAGATCCTGGCTACTGGAGAGGCAGGTTTAATGACATAATGGACTTCTGTAGCTTTCCTCACTACTTTCCAGGGGCCAGTCCATCTCTTGGTAATCTTGGCTGCCTTTCCTGGCACCAGGCGAGGGGCCAGGTACCAGACCAAGTCTCCAACCTCGTACTTGGCCGTGCCTTCGTAAGCTGCCGCGCTCCTCCTGATGGCTCCCTCCTCCTTCTGCTGGATGGCATCATAAACTGCATAGTAGCGCTGCAACAGAGCTTGGACGTTGGCTGGAACTGAAGCATATTCGGTCTCTGGCAGCCGTAGCACCATGTCCACCGGAAGTTTGGCCTCTCTCCCAAAGAAGGCCAGGAACGGGGTCACACCAGTGGATCTGCAGGCCTTGGTGTTGTAGGCAAAGGCGATGGCAGGCAGGTGTGGCTCCCAGTTGTTATCGTCTCTGTCTAGGAACAGACGCATGCCTGTGTTGAGCGTCCTATGAAACCTCTCCACTCGGTTGGACTGCGGGTTGTAGGGTGGTGGATGTGTCAGGCCAATCTCGAGCCGGGAGGCCAGTTCCTGGAATACCTGGCCGGTAAATTCCATTCCATTGTCGGAATAGATCTTCAGGGGGCATCCGAACGTGGCCAGGTGGCGGTGCAACAGGGCTTCAGCCACCGTGAGGGTGCGCTTGTTGGGGATGGCGTAGAGGCTGACAAACCGGCTAAATCCATCTTGGCAGGTGAGGATGTAGCGGTTCCCAGCTGGGGTCTCTGGCAGTGGCCCCACCAGGTCGATGAATAGGACTTGCTGTGGATACCCCTGGCGGGAGGGCACGTGGATCCCCTGCTTCAGCCTCTCCTTGGTAACTTTCTGGACACACTCAGGGCAGGTTTGTACCATCAGGCGGACGTCACGGGCCAGGTTGGGCCACCAGAAGTGCATGGCAACGCGGGCGATAGTTGCGTCCATCCCAAAGTGCCCAGCCATGGGGGTCCCATGGGCTAGAAAGAACGTGTCCTGCTGGAGGGCCGAAGGCAGCAGGTATCTTGTCCTCTCTCCTGTCAGAGTCTGGTCAGTGGTGGTGAGGCAGCCATGCTCGTCAAGCCCCAGGGCTGAGAAGCGGCTGGCGTACTGCTGCTCGTCTCGTTCCTTGCCACGCAGCTCAGCCTTGGTTGGGGCCTTGCCATCAGCCACCCATTGGCGGACACGGAGCAGGAGGGGGTCCTGTGTCTGGGCTTCCAATACTCTAGCTGAATCCAGTCGGGCGGCAGGAGGCCGGCTAGCTGCGGCCTCCCCTAGCTGGCCCAGGTTGTGGATATACTCAGCCTGCTCTGCTAATTCTTCGGCGCTAGCCGTTGGCATGTTGGCATCTTCCCGGCGGCTGAGGGCGTCGGCGTTGGTATTCTGGGTGCCAGGCCTGTGGCAGACGGTAAAGTCTAAGGCCGCTAGCTCCTCCTGCCAGCGGGCCACCATCCCTGTGGATGTGTTCAGTGATTTCATCTGTAGCAGGGCAGAGGAATCAGTGTTGATCTGGAAGCTGCGGTAGGACAAGATGCCGTGGAATTTTCGGATCCCATAGATAATGGCGGCCATCTCTCCCTTCCAGGACGGGTAGCGCGTCTCAGGGTCGGTTGTCTTGCGCCCCACGGCGGCAATCAGCCTCTCCTTGCCCTCCTGGCATTGACTCAGTATGGCAGAGATGGCGCGGCTGCTGAAATCTGTGGTGAGCTGGAACACTGCTGGTAAATCAAACCTGGGCGGCGCTCGGATGGGGGCCTGGCGGAACTTGTCCTTGAGTTGCAGCAGCTGGGCTTCCATCTCAGGCGTCCAGGTTAGGGCCTTGGCCGTCTTCTGCCGATTCATCTCGTAGGTGAGGTCTGCATACTCTGGGATGAACAGGCGGTAGTATCCAAAGAAGCCCAGCAACGCCAGCAAATCCTTGGGGGTGCTAGGGGCTGGCCAGTCCAAGATGCGGTCAATATAGTCCTCTTGCATGGCTATCCCCTCACGGCTGAGGGTGTGACCCAGATAATCCACCTTGGACCGGAACAACTTGGTCTTGGCTGGCTTGAGGCGGATCCCTCCCCTGCGGTGGGCTTCCAAGACCTCTCGGAGCCTGGCCAGGTGGGCCCAGGTATCCTGATGGAAGGTCAGGACGTCGTCAAGGTATGACTGGAGGTTGCCTGTGCCTAGTGGGTTTAGGACCCCTGCAATAAACCTGGAATAGACAGACGGTGCCGTAGCCAGGCCAAAGGGCATCCTTTTCCATTGATACAAGCCCCTGGGGGTGGTGAAGGCGGTGCAGGGCCGGCTATCCTCAGACACACGGATGGTGTAGTATGCGGCCACCGCGTCTAAAGCACTGTAGACACGGTGCCCGCCAGCTCGTTCCACCAATTGCTGGATCCTAGGCAGGGGGTAGCTGTCCAGCTCCAGACACTTGTTGAGGGCCCTGTAGTCGACGGCCCAGCGGGTGCTCCCGTCCTTCTTCTTGATGGGCACCAGGGGGCTGCTCCAGGCGGAGTCCGACGGCTCTATAACTCCTTCCTGCAGCCAGGTGTCCAGTTGTTTCTCCAGTTCAGCCTCTTGCCGCGGGTTCAGATCCCTAAATCTCTGGCGGATCGGCTGGGTCCCTGGTTTGAGGCGCAGCTGCAATTCAACCACATCTGTGCAGCCGGGGGTAGAATTGGAGAAGACGTCCCTGTACTCTGACAACGTAGTCCAGACCTCCTTCTTGAGCAAGGGGTCCTTGCGTAGGAACTCATTGTCTTCCATCTCCAGGGCCTCCCACAACTCTTGCATGTCTATAGGCTCAGCAGGTTCTTGGAACGAGTGGAGACGCGGGGGAGGCGTATCAGAGACCTCCAAAATGTCAGGTTTGACCAGCTCCCCTGCCACTGGGAGGCCAGCATCCAGCAAGAGGGGCACCTCCCCCTCATTGACCACCAGTACTCTAAACACAGTGGCAGAGCCAGGCCTGTGGGCATACAGGCCCTCTGGAATAACAAGGTCCTCCCCAAACCTCTGTTCTGGGGCAGCTAGTTGAATGGCATCCTTGGTGCGATGGCCTACTAGCTCAACAGGGACCGCCATAACCCCGCGGCCAGGCAGGACCACCCGCTTGGCTGTGCGGAGCTGGGGTGGTTGACCGTCAGTTGGAGTGACAGCGCTTAGCCTATACGTGGCTGGTGAAGGGTCAGCCTTGGCTCCGGGACCCACCGGCCGCGACTTGACGGGCTCGGCTTCTGGAGAGGCTGACGTGTCGGAGCCAGGCGTGGCTCCGGGGGCGTCCGGCCACGATTTGACGGGCTCGGCGCTGGGAGAGGCCAAAGTGCTGGGCCCAGCTTTGGCTCCGTGGGCGTCCGGCCGCGACTTGACGGGCACGGCGCCGGGAGAGGCTGGGGCCTGAGAGTTGAGTGTGGCTCCGGGTACATCAGACCGCGACTTGACGGGTCTGGACTCGGGCTTGGCTGGTGGACTGGCTGGAGGTCCCAGGTAGAGGGGGCCAGGTGGACACGGCTGGCCGTTGATAAAGATGTCGGAGGAGAAGATTGGTTCTGGAGGGCTGGCAATCTCAGGAAACGTTGTTGGCAGGCTCTCCCTTGGCACCTTGGGCACTGGGGGCAACCCCATGGCTAGCAGGTTAGCTCCCTTGTGTGCGTTGAGCTCAGCGTCCACCCAGTGTGTGCCTTTCTCAACCACACGCGGCTGCTCAGGCAGGGGGCCTGGCAGAGGCCCCTCATAGCTTAGCTCTCTCTCGGCTGTCTCCCGGTCAATGGGGACGCCACGGAGTGGGATAAACTCCCCACGCGCCCACAAGCAAGGTGGTTGCATGTCGAAACAGAGCCTAGTTCCGAACTCCTTGAGAAAATACCCTCCTAGGTTCAGAGGGTGTGAGAGATTTCGGACCACAGTCACGTGGTATAGATGGAGTATAAGAGTGTGTGAAACTGCCATATATAACTCTTTTAATTTTCCAATTACCTGGAGGGGCTGGCCTTCCTCATTAGCAGTCAGGATCTGGGTGTTGTCCGGAATCAACATGCGTTGCACGCCCATCGCGTGCATGAGGTGCTCAGAAATTACAGCAGACCCTGGTACACGGTTGCCAGAGTCAATCATGGCATCAACCTGTACATGCTGGGCAGGGTCAGGAGTAGGGAACCTCACCCTGATATGGCAGGGGAAGTGGAGGTCCTGCCCTTGAGACAAGGGGGCCTCTCGTTCGGCTGGGGTTGGCAGAAACTTTGGTGGTGGCCGCACCGCAGCTATGGTGGTATCGCTTACCATGGTGGCTTAGACTGTAGCTTCGAATCACTAGAGCTTATTAATTATCACTTGGTCAACAATTTTATATTTATTTTTATCACTTGGTTGACATTTTATACACAATGATGTGTTGTTATCACTAGGAGCTCTAGGTGTGATTCTGGAAGCACTGGCAGCAGGGAATGTCCGTCCTGCAAGGTTCAGAGGGGTGACGGCGGTAGGGAATGACCCGTCCTACAGCGCCGCTGGTTCGAATCCCGAAAAATGGCGGCAGGGAATGGCCCGTCCTGCAGCGCCTCGGGTTCGAATCCTGGGAGGCAGCGGCAGGGAATGTCCCGTCCTGCCGTGCCTGTGGCTCAAAATCTGCTATCCGTCGCAGTGGTAGGGCTTACTTGTGTGCTGAAGCTTCGCAGCCACACATTGCCTTCTTAGGGAGACCAGCACACAGCTGTCTGTCTCGTAGGTTTGGCCTGGGTGTCCTGGGGCTTGTCCCAGCTACACTTGCCAATTTAGACTCAGTTTTGTAGCCGTCTGAGCTAAATTATCCGATTGCCGTGGCTGCGCACCTAGCGCTACTCCTACACGGCACGGAAAAAGCGTCTTAACTGGCGCTTTTAGCAGGCTAAATCTGCTTGCCGTAGGCCAGAGGCCCACATATTGCGTTCAAAATGATGGAAATTCGACCTAAAAAGGCCGTCTCACGGGTCAGTTGGCGGCTGATTGTCCCCTTACTTGCCAAAGGGTCCAATCAGAGGTAGAATAGGCTAGTTTCTGTAAGGCTCGATTGAAACACGCTGACACCAAGTTCTGGTAAGCCGAGCGTACTCGGCCCACGGGGTAACGAGTTCGGATTCAACGGGCCCTAGCCTTTAAGTATTCTACCAAACAAACAAGCAGGATTCAATCATACAGAATTATATATTTAAACTGAATAATATTTACAAGTTATGTTTACTATATATATACAACAAAAATATAACAATGGTTAGGTTTGAAGGGGGTGTGGGGCGCTAGGGCTTAGCGCCCGACGGTAGACAGGCTGTGGGGGCAGCGGTGGTAAAAGGGGAGGCAGTGCCTCCCGATTATATAAGCGCATGATGGGCTCGTGATAGTTGCATGTTCAAGTCCCCTCCCCACATTTAGGCAGGCTAGTTTGACCGCCGGGTGCGGGGTTAACAGCGGTCATGAGATGGATAGTGATATAATAGGATTAGTGCGGGGGGTTTGTTATCATAAGTCACAGCGAAGCAACTCTGTAATCGGCCTGTCCGTATGGGTGTCGTATTACCACAATACCCTTTTTCTTTTTTCTTGCGTTTTTGTTGTTCTTTTTTAATTCTCAATGGTTGGCCGACTATTTTTCATTAATTCGAATAGCTTCGCTTCTCGCACGTAAACCTCCTTATTTTGGATGTATTTAAGTAATAGGATGACTGGTGCAAAATGAATTGAAAATTGTTGCAGTTTAATTAGAATGATTTTTGCAAGAAAAAAGTTTCTAAACATAAACAAGATAGATTAGGTTACAAAGTTGCAAAGCTTTTAAAAAATACCTTGGAACAAAATGACTTAAAATAAGGTGTCTGATGGGCATACACTTTATCTTTACTTATCTTCAATCTGTAAAGCAGGTCAACATATTCTTAGTTTCCGATTTTGCACCTATCACCCTCATCTTTTCTCAATATTTACTATCTACTAATTAAAAAGCTTCAAACTTCCAAAAAAAATAAAAAATTTAAAATTTGAATGTATAATGCATAAATCGCTTTGTAGATGTTAAAAGTATGTCCCTTTGACCAGAGTAACTGAAAATAGCTTTTGTAATAGTTGGGTTATCTGTCGTACAACTTCGGAAATTAGGGAACAAATGGGTAATCAATTTTCAGTTGATCGTAAAGCAACCTCTTAGCGTTAACAAACAACGATGATAATATCCATAAGTAGCGAAACGCCCCAAATTGTGGATGGACTAAAGTATAAAGTGTATGTTTATTTCATATACATCCTAAATGATGATGAACAAAATAATCATGTAGATTAAAATTATTGATTGAAAAGTTTGGACACAATAAGCTTGGAATCAACTAATCAAAATACAATACTAGTACAAAATAAGATGAGGTTGGTATAAAACATTGGGTATCAGGATCATTTACAATCTAGTTCCCCCTCCCCCTAACCGTATATTGTGTTAATGTTATATATGTGCAGAAATGTATGTACACTTTCACATTTTACCCCCCCCCCCCCTCCCTTAAAAAAAGTTTACCCCCCCCCCCCAAATAAAAAAGCTTGGACGCCCCTAGGTCAAACAGACAAACTTAAATTGGAAAACCAACAGATAATAGATCCTTATGAATAAAATGAAATAACAAGGATGACAACATCCATAAGTAGCGGAGCTTAAAATCTTACTAACCAATGATGTTTTCGGATTGTTCCTACACTGAGTTACTATTGGTCCATATAAACAATTGTTTATCTAAACTTTTTGTATTTATTATTTTATCTTTATGTGATTTTTCTATGGTTGGCTGAACTACAATTTACTTTAGCATCATATTTTAGTCAGAAATAAACCTTTACATAGGTTGGGTGATTTTTAATAGCGCAGCTACTCTACTCTACAATCAGGGCCTTATGTTCGTCCATCTATATGTCATGGCTTGTCAAATGTAGTTCTTTATATGTAGTACTAGCTGCTACATCCTTAGAAGCCAGGCAGTCGAGATGCAGAAACTGAGAAGCTACACTGTAAATGAGAACTATATTGGTTCAGAGGTTGGCAAAATCCTTCGGTACATACAGACTACATAGATCCTGTTATTTTTATAGAATGATTGTACTATTGAAATTAAAAAAAATACTTTCTGAGTAAAAAAGATACGAAAGTGCTATTTTATCTTAGATTTGGTTAGGTAAGGGATATAAAACCCTACCTAGGCTAGTGTCCCTTATGGGCTGATAACGAATTTCAATATGAATAAAGACGAACCCCAAACTGTCCCACTTTGAGAAAGACGATTCCAGTGACGTCATATACGTTTCGGGAAAGATAAAGGGAAGGGGGGAAGAAAATCTCTTCAAAAGAGATGGGAGAAAAGGGAAGAGATTTTCTTCCCCCCTTCCCTAAACGTATATGACGTCACTAGAATCATCTTTCTCAAAGTGGGACAGTTTGGGGTTCATCTGAATAAATGTTTAATTTTTCTGCATAATTAATTTTTAAAACTTAATAATTTTTTGCTTGAAAAAATGTTTTAAGCAAAGCATCTCTATGTTTACGCAATTGCATATAGCACAGTGCATTTTTTAAATCGAGCATTCTGTATTTAAGCAATTTAACTACAGACTAGCATCCAATTCTATCATTATTATTACTCAAATATCTGGTTTTAGATTCGATTTGATGAATTTCTTTTCCATAAGATTTCTCTAAATTGTACTATATAAAAATCTACTTATACTTAAATACAACGTATATATGTATATTGTATAATGAAAGCTTGCAACCCTACAATCAATATATTATTACTTGGATGTTGCACCAGATTTTCATGTACTCTTACAAAGTGATACTTGCTGCTGACTAAAATAACACTACTCCCTAACCATCTCCTTTTCCCCATCCCTTTTCTCCTATTGAATGAACTAACTAACCAATAAATGAGGTCTATTTTAGTAAACTACATTAACATATTTTCTGCTGTCATTAAATGCATGAATTCTAAATCTATCCACCCTACTGACTAAATCCGCGCAAGCAACGCACACCCACCATACAAAAAAGAACATAACTTTGAAGGAAGAAACTTGTTTCTTCGCCGCAAAAGGAAGCACTGTGTCTTTTAATCCAACGCATAGGCACTTCAAAATGTGCACCGCAATATCCCATGATAAAGACAACACTGCTTGATATCGGCTATATAGTGGTTGTGCATTCACTTGCGCAAATTATCATATCTGCATGTATAGTGATTCATATTCGCATAAAAATACACAATAACAGGTTTTTTAATGATAATATGAAGCAATGGATAAAAAGACAGCTTTATAATAAAACGCGATTCTGCTACTTGGCGGAAATGTGTGAACACCTGCCTAGTGCCTGTAAATATCTCAATACTAAATGTTAGACCAAATTTCGTAGTGGCTTTGTGACGGCTCTAGAAACAAAAAGTGTTATCGAACGTGTGATTTCTCGTGTAATTGAAGAAAAAAGTGAATAAAGAGCATTTAAAAGGTAAGAGCATACTTTTATTACAAATTAAAGACTTTTTATGTGTTTGTTTATCATTAAATGTCTTTTGGATTATCTTTTTAACTATGAAGTTTGTTTATGTAAAAAACCCAACAAAAAGTTGACTTTTAAAATAATATTTCTTATTTTCAAAGGGATTTTATTCTTTCATAAAATAATCAAATAACTTCTCATCCTATGGGGCTTCATTTAATTCTTTTTTACTCGTTTGTTTTTACAAAATATTATTTAAGGTAATTTTTGTATTTTTATGATATTATATCACGTACTTTTAACTTTTAACCAAAAAATGATAATTTGATTTAAATTGGCCATAGTCCCCTATTTCTATAGTGAATCAACCAAAGAAGAGAGGAGACACTAGCTTTCAATTTACACTGCATTTTATTGAATTTGGATTGGTTAGTTTTCAGCTAAAAGTGTCATATTTTTTGACCAATAATTTCAATCTAAAGAAAGGGTAATATTCTTTATCGTCATTGGGGATGTATATATATTTATCGTCCATTGTATTATCTCTTTGTCATAATATCAATATTACCACTGTCATCTTAAAAATCATGTATTCGAAAACGTCAATAATGCAATTTTATTACAACGACGTCGATAACATGTCAGCTATGACAACTTTGATCTAATGTGAAACTTGTAGCTGGCTAAAACAATAATCCGATTATATACCCTTTTTACCCAAATCCCTTCCTCTCCTACTGGATGAACGAACTGACCAATAAATGAGGTCCAAAATAGATAATGATAATGTTTTTAGATTTGACAGAGGGTGGGGGTATCACTTTCAAAAATTGGGTTTAACCATGTAATTTAAAATTGTCATTCATTTTGGTAATTGTAACTTTCAAAATTTAATATTATTTAAATTGTTTCACATCACGCAATATTGAATTTTTTAATATTATAAATTAAGTTTACAACTTAATTTATCACGTTTTGAGGCTTCATAAATGACGGAACGCTTTATGGGATAATGCAATGGATGAAAAATTTATAAATATCCTCAATGATGATAAATAAAATCATGACAGCGGAAAATTTTCGTCAATTTAGGTTGCTAGCATACAACCCATTTATTGGTCAGTTCGTGGGGGGGGGGGATATAATAAAGGGGATGGATGAAGGTTATCGATATTTTACTTCAATTAATTTTTTAGAGACCATGAAAATCTGGTGTATTATCCTAACAATAATAAATCCATTAAACTTGCATATAGTTTTTAGTGACCTTAAAATAAAATAATACTTTAGTGTACTTTAAAAAAGAAAATCTTTTCCAGTATGGCTTCGAAACCAATTAATATCTGTTGGATTAGAACCGGTTCTCAGCCATATTAAAAAAATCATATACGGCATCGTATTACAGACAAATTTTCGCGAATAGTAAAATAAAAATCATAAAATAAATATCAGTTTTCTTAGACCGAGCAATAGATATATTGCAATGGGGAAACAATTTTTATGTTTTATCCTAAAGAACTTTTTAAAAGAAAGTAATTATTCTGGTTGAAGCTAGATCTCGGCTTTTATGGTTAGCAACAATACCTAAAATTCCCCATTCATACCAACAAAGTTTGGTTAGCGATCAATTTCGCATGATCCATTTCCTGAATTTTTACTACAGCACTTTTTTGCTTAAATTGAGAAAATCTCATCATTAAAAAACACCACTTAAATTTAAGTGCTAATAGCGGTTGCCCCCCCCCCCCCCAGCACTTAGGGACTCAAAAGGGTCAGATCTGGGCAGTAAAATCATCCCGGAACGTATGTGAAGAATCCCCAAAAACGAAAACTCAACCAGGAAAACTTAAGCTTCAGACCAAAAAACCGTACTACATTATAAAATAGAAATAGCATCTATGGGCTCTGTAATCGAAAGGACAGAGAGGGGCTGGAAAAATAGCTTAAAACAGTCAAGATTCAAATTTGGAAATAAAATATCATAAAGCCTTCACATGACCTATATAAATATTACTTAAAATAGAGAACTGAATCAGTTCATTAGCTAATAGAAATGTTAAGCTTTAGACAAAACAACCTTATTACTTTATATAATTTAACTAGCGGCTACGCCCCTGGAGACCTCTAGGGGAACATGAGAAGAGGAAAGTTGAATTCCAACGGCCAATTTTAATAGAATTTTTTTTTTAAATGTGCGATTTCTATGTTGCGTTTAAGTCTCTACGAATATTTTTTAAAAAAAATTAGATTTTTTGTGATTTCTCTTGAGAGGGCGTTGGAAACCTCCCCCCAAATAGTTAAAAACTTTTCCAGGACCTATGAGAAGCTACCCTGTTAAGGAGATCCCGATCGGTTCAGCTATTAGCGATATCCTTCGGTACAAACATTCACACAGACAGACAAAAACACATCCTGTTACTTTATTATAAGGATATTATCTAATACGGATATAACAATGTGCGGAACTGATGGCGTACTGCAAAGTTTCACGACCCTTAGCGTGCAGTTGGGCGCGTACTTTTACAAATTGCGTACATGCTAGTCGCGTAGGGGGTGGGGGGGGGGGGGGGTAAGTAGAGAAAATGGTCGGGTGGGGCAAGGAAGAAACATTTTGTTCAATAGTACAAAATCAGAGATTCCTGGTATAAAGCATTAAAAAAATCATAAAGCTCTATATAGTGTCTATTTAAAAGGGGATAAATTTGAAAACTTTGGGCTAAAGTATCCCGAATGACGTCATATTAGAAAAATGGACTATTCTAATATGACGCCATTCGGGCTATTTCGGCCAAAAGATTTTTTAATTTGTCCCCCTTTTTATTGGCACTATAAAGAGCTTAGAAAATCATTGTCCGCAAATAAAAAAAAATTTTAGTGTTTATTAAATCATCCATTTTTGCACTTTGGATGTAGAAATATTTTGTCATATTAATCTGATAAAAACATGAATGGTAATATTCATGAAAATAAAGCTCAATAAAACAGACTACAAACATACTTCAATAAACATAGTTTTTATATTTCAGAAAAATAATATTATTTCGAATCCGTCCGCTTTGGATGATAGTATAGTTATTTGTAGCATTGTATTACAGACAGCTTTTCGTGGATAGTAAAATTGAAAGCTATAAGATTAATTCCAGTTTCATTAGTCACAAGTGACCTAAGGCAAGGTCCAATAAAACTGGTATTAATATAATGATTTTTATTGAATTATTTTTAGAAAATTGTCTATAATACAATGCGAAACATGATTTTTCAGCATGGCTTACATAGGATAGGTTCTAATCTACCGGATATTAATCGGTTTCAAAGACATACTTGAAAAGATATTTCTAATAACTGTCCAATTAGGGTATGGATTTTAGGAAATATAATTTCTTTTCCTAGCATGCTTTTATGCTACGGTCAATTGGGATTGGACCCCCCCCCCCCTCCAATCAACATTAAACAAATTTCCTTTCAAAATTTGGCAAAGAAAAATGTATACAAATTCCATTTAAGTTTTAGACATTAAAATTAATGCTGTAATGCTTCCATATAATTTTAATATTTGTACTTGATATCTATGTTAAGATAAATTCTATACAATTATTGGTGGGTATTCACTTACACATAAAATGGCACTGGCTATGTGCTTCATACTCACAAAAATAAATAGCATCTAGGGGCGCTATATTTGAAAGGGCAGAGAAGGCCTTCAACATATTTTAAAATCACTTTAAGACTTTAAAAAAAACCTTAAGCCATTAGAGGACCTTTGTTAAGCTTACCAAAAATAAACAAACCAATCAATTCAGTAGTAATTGAGATCTTAAGCTTCAGACAAAAAAAACCTTATTACTTTATGTTATTTTAGCAGCTTCGCCCCTAGCCTCTGAGGGCTTTGCCCCAAGAGGTAATTTAAAAAAAATAATTACCTCTAGAGCTGCCACCACTAATTAGATAATTAAATAATAAAAAAAAATTGGGAAGAGGGATTTAAAAAAAAATGCGTTTTTCTTGGGGGGGGGGGGGAGGGAGGTTGGAGGTGTCCCCCCCCCCAAGAAAATAGCCTAAAACCACCACAGGACCAGTAGGAATATTTTCTGAAGAGTAGAAGCCGATCGGTTCAGTGGTTACCGAGATCTTAAGAGACAGACGGACGGACAGCCGGACAGACAGACGGACAGACAGACGGACAGACAGACGGACAGACAGACGGACAGACAGACGGACAAACAGACGGACAGACAGACGGACAGACAGACGAACAGACAGACGGACTGACAGACGGACAGACGGACAGACATTATTATACTTTGTATAATATAAGATAGATGGTTATCTAATGATTATCGTTAAACTAAAAGAAATGGTAGTTTAAGCTGTTCAATATACAGTTCTGATGATTTGATAAAATGATACATGCACGGAAGTGATTACACACAACAATTATTATATCAAAATACTAGAGTTGGCTCAATATAACTATATCGCTATTGGCTAGTTTTCTATAAGTACAATGTACATATCTATTTATCTATTTCTCAATAAATCAATTTTCCTCCCCCGCCATTACTATCTATAAGAAAGAAGCAAAAAAAGATTTTTTCAATTATATTTTTTTTCACATTACCATCACCAAAGGGTTAATATGATTAAAATTTTAGTTTTAATATTTTAATACAAAGGAAGTGTCGCCATAATCGAATTCTTTTAAAATTCAGTTTTCTTAGATTTACTCTATTATGAACGTATATTTTTTATTTATGAAAAAAAGGATTAAATACTTCAATGTAATTCAAATATCTACATGAAGTGAAAAACTTAATTCATTCCATAAACAAATAGAATAAAGGTCTTATCGCTTTGGTCAGTGAGAGTTAAATGAGGATTTTTGGAGCATTATGAGTTTTAAACATTTTACCATTGGAAGACTCGAGCTCATTTATAGACGTTTATTTCCTATATAGATCTGTCATGGATCTTGATGCAATAAAGCAGGCCGTTTTGTAAATGTTAAAAATTGGAAGATTTCATTAAATAAAAGTAATCGCAAATATACTTAGTAAATGAGAAACCAAAGTTTTTGACACCCCGAAATTAGCTTATCTAGACTTAACACTTCAAAACTCTTTTTTTTGACAACCTAAACTACCATGATAACAGGATATAGGACAATAAAGGATAAAATAATTTTCTATTAAATCATGATTAGTAAATTATGCCTTTTGTAGCTTTTAACTATCTAGGGGGAGAAAAAAAGTCCTATTCTTGCATTCTTACTTAATTATGATTTTAAAAGTATTAACAAAAAATTTAGCTTTAATATCTAAAATTTTTACTTAATTCAAATAAAAATACCTATTATTTCAGTATTTTTAGCCAGTTACTGTTTATATATGCTACCAGCTACGCCCCTAGCATCAAGGATATCTGTATTCGAAGGGGCAGAGAGGAGCTAGAAAAATAGCTACATATTGTAAGGGAGAACCATACCGGTTCAGCAGTTTGCGAGATCCTTTGGTACAGACAGACAGTTACCCTGTTATTTCTGTTATAAGCATTATATAAGAAAGAGCGTGGAACTTTAAGAAAAAGTTGAGGTTTGTTGGGTGTTTGGCTATTGGTCAGATGATTTTTGGATTCTTTTTGGTTTTAAAATGGTATTTTTTTTCAATTCATGTCCTAATAATGTTACAAAAATGATAATTTTGTCAATATTTAATATAAATAGGATAAGACTTTAAAAGATATTGAATATAAATGATAAAGTTCCAAAAATAACATTCAAATATAAGAAAATTAAACCTTGGGCATTTTATAATCCATTAATAACAGATCTATAGTATAGATGTATTTACAGATAACTACCTCCCTTCCTTTTTCATTGACATTCGTCTGCTACCAAATTATTTCCTGCTACTTGGCTGTGTTATTACACACCACAACATTGGTTGATTTTCAATGACCCAATTAAAAGACGGCACAAGGACAGTGCGATTGATAGATAAAGTTATTTAATCCTTTCCCTCTATAGTGTTTTAATCTAATCCATTAATAAACAAAAAAGTTAAAATTATTTATAAATAAATTGTTTTGAAAAGTTATCAATAAGGGATGGACGTACTGCTAATTATACTCTAGTTATAGACTAGCTACGCTACGCTACTAAATAGTTAGGATTATGTAAAAAAGAGGCCTTTTTAACCCATTCATTCATTTAATAAAAAACGCATTTGTTATTCTAGCACCGGAATGATGCAGTTATCTGGTTAAGGGCAGATTCATTTTATTGAACCTTTAAATAAAAAAAACAAGGATGACCATATCCAGAAGGTAAGAATAGACAAACTATCAAAATAAGTAATAACTATAGTAGATGTACAGTGTCATAAAAAACGAAGAGAAAGAATAAACAAAAACTCAAAGAAAATCACGAAATCTCTAAAAAATAATGTGGATGTCTTTTAAAGCATGACCGACTTACAGACAGACAAAATAATGTATAGGCTAGAGTCGCATATGTCATAGGAATCTTCACTGAATTTTGCAGCTGTGTATATTCAATAGTGCCCGAGAAAAATAAAGTTCCCGCATAGCATAACAGACTGACTGACTGGCAGACAGACAAAGTTTAATATAAATTTTAGATTAGCTTCGATACAAAAACTAAATTATGATTACATGAAAATAATATACCTAGACAGAATTTAAAAACATCTTGATAACAATTTATTATTATGTGCTTTATATACTTGAATCTATAAATCATATTTGCACTTTTGTTCTTTAGCTCGCTATGGCCAACAAAATAGAAATTAAAATACGTAACCACAGTCAATTGTTTAAAAAAATATTCAAAATGTTGCTCTAACTCAAAATACATGTTTAGCACTGATATCCCATCATTGTATTTAAAATAATTTGAAAATAAGGAGGAGTAGTTTTGCTTTACCCCTACGGGCTAACTAGTGCTCAATAAAACCTATCTATTACTGATATTTAGTCATAAACAAACAAACATTCAACTACCATCCCCCCCATTTTAAAAAAATTCTGGGGAGGAGAATTATAATTGCTCAAAAACGTACTTGACGTGAAAGCGCCAAAATAATATAAAACCTTACATGAAAAACAGGCAAATTCTTTGTTTACTATTATTTGAACTTAATATACTGAAAGTGATAACAATCGCTATAGATTATAAAATATCACCGGTGCTTTACGAAAATGAAATAAAAGTTTCGTCCAAGTCAAGAAAGTCTGTATTTCCATTCACTGAGGAGAAAATTATCCATTTTCTTTAAACTCAACCTAACAAAACCTGCGCTACTAAAACAAGGCATCATCTTTTTATTTGGTGTTTTTTTATGGGGGGGGGGGGGGAGTTGGGTTTTGTTGCTTATTAGGATATTGCAATTTGATGCACTTTTTCAACAAATATGATCTTGAAAATTTTGACTCAGTTAAATAAATAAACAAAGCATTGATAATTAATTATCCAAACTTGATCTTTGGGTTTATATTAGAAATATTCTTAGTAGCGTAGCTACTTTATATTTTTGTAATAATTTTTTATTTATCTTAGACACATGAAAGAATATTTAGCTTTTAAAAGTTTTAAAAGTTATAAATTTTTGTGTAAGAGTAAAAAAAACAATTTATGGTTTTATTTCTCTAATAAATGTATGCTCCAGGTATGTACGTACAAACTTTTTTATTTCGAGCGGGGTAATCTTAAATTTTGAGGTTGGTAAAATTAGGGGTTTCCAAGTATTATGGGGGTTATTATATTATCCATTTACCCCCATCCTTGGACGTCTATGGTAGGTTCAGTTGAAGTTAGAGTTTTTTTTTACTTCCTTGTTTAATATTGACTTTTTATTCATTTTGTATTTTTTATGTTTGTCGATTAACTGTTTATAAAGACCTTGTCCCAAAAATAGCGAATACAAGGATGACAACATCTATAAAAGCTTAAAAGGAAATCAAATAAGGAACGAATGAATAATCCTATAATATAAAGTATCTATCAGTATCTATTTGTCTGTTACAAAGGATCTCGCTGAACCGTTATAGTTTACCTTTATTTTCAGATTTAAGTCAATGGATGGTTTTGAGCTATTTTTTTAGCCTCCCTCCTCTTTTAACCCTTCGAATACGGAGCCCTTAGATGCTAAAAAACTGTAGAGATGCTATGTCTGAAACAATGTGCCTAATCATCGAAGGAATCGGACACGTCTATTATGATTAATATCAATGAATGATAATAATGAAAAATTAATTGAATTAATCTCTTACATGTCAAATAGGCTATGTATCAAATTTAGCTGTTTTTAACAAATAGATGGACGAACTGATTCCTAGGTCAAAAAGGTCCAATATTCTAAATGAAGCTTCTCTGTTAACAAGTTCTTATAGAATAATATTATGCTTTTTAAGTTTTGACACTTTACAAGTGTTCATGTTTGTTTGTTGAATTTCAGAGTATATAGTAAATATCACTTTGAAAATGCCACTTTTAGTTGTTATCAGCCATTTAAAATTAGTGCATAATTTACATGCATTGAAAAAAAATGAACTAGAATTTTGATAAGAAAATGCTTCAGATTTTAATCAGTTATTGATACTTGTTATCACCACATAAACAGTTATAAAAATAATTAATTAAATGTTTGAATGAATAAATTTAATTAATTATACATCTAAAAATGATTGTTGATTACATGGAAAAAATAAGGTAACTATTTTAAAGGTCGTCAGATTTTGAAAAATACACAAATGAAAGAATAGTTATTTCTTTCATCGTATTATAAACGGCTTTCCGCGGATATAGAATGTACAATTATAAGATTAAAACCGGTTTTTTAGCCCCGAGATGCCGAAGGCACGGGCTAAAAAAACTGGTTTTAATCTTATGATTGTACATTTCTATATTCGTAGAAAACTGGATATAATACGATGCTAGACATAGTTTTTTCGAATGGATGAGAACCGGTTCCTATCCACCGGATTCGAATGAATACGAGAAAATATTTTATTTCATATTTTTGTGTCCGTCCGTATGTCAGTAACGGATAGCTCTCATTGATTATTTAGTAATTTTAGAATTGTCCTATCAATTTTAAATTTTGCACTTTAATACTTTTGAAAATAATCATATAATCATTATGTACAGTTATTCAAGGGCTGAAATTTTATGAGTGTTCAAGTTCGTTTTTTCGACAGTCTTATTTGTTAAGCTTCGCATTTATGTATGTTGTTATCCTTGTTTTTTTTCATGAAACCTGCTAGTTGTACTTGAGAAGTTCTGTAACAATTTTTTTCAAATCTATGTAAAATCCAAAATGATTGAAATTTGAAAATAAAGTGAAACTCTTAAATCACTCGAATGAAACGGGAGACTAGGATTATCAAGGGTTTAAAATACTCAAAATACACCGCTAAAAACTTGGAGGTTGGAGGGATGTGATTGTGGAGGGACTACATGGCCCCTTTTCCCCTCGGAATACGTTTAACCTTTGTTTGCTAATTGGGGATATGATTGATTTGTCTTCTATTTACTTATCCCTGAAACCCTGGACATAATGGCTATTGTCAATTGCCCTTTATTTGTACAATTGGATATATAATACATTCATATTTTGAGATATTCTCGCAAACCCTGATAAAAAGTTTCTTCCAGCTGGCTAATATAACATTACCTCCCCTCATCAGGACTTTACCCCATCCTATCCCCAGACCACGGAGGAACGTATTGACCAGCATTGACCAACAAAAATTTCCATATCACAATATCCACGTTTTCTATATCCATTTTTTGTGCAGAAGTTTTTAAAACCAGTATTAATATGATTTTATGAGCTGATAATATCTTAATTTGTAATTTATACTGACAATAGATTTATTTCTTTAGATGTCAAGTTAAAGACAATTATGTCTTTTACATAATTTTGAATTTTTTGAAGACTTAAATTTGAAAATAACATAGCCTAAAACCACCCCGAGAGCTTTAAAAGAAACATTAACCCTTAACAGTAATACGCTTTCTAAATTGTACCTAACTTTTCCAGGAATCATCATGCCGAGTTTGAAATGGTTAAGCTCCCTAAATTGATAACAGCAATCCGTTGCGGACGTTTGAACAAAGAAAAGCTTTGCTTTTGAATTATTTTATCCCTCTAATTCATAGAATCTATTGCCTTTTTGATAATATCTTAGAACAACTTTTTTTGCTATCAATTTCAATTATGTCTTTTATAGTACAAACAACCAATGTGACAAGTTTCTCAAGTAGCTGGAGGAGGGTGCATAAAAACATGTACTTTTTAATACTTCGGCCCCTAGATGCTAACAAAACTATAATCCTATAATTTTTCATATCAATATCCGCGGAAAGCTCTTTAAAATACGATAAGATAAATAATTACTTAATTTTACCACCATTGCTTTTCTTGTCCTTTACTAAAGTAATGGTATATTTGTCAATTAATTTTCAGTATATTCATTAAATAAGACTTAAATAACCGCTTAATGCTTTTGGGAATTGAAAATTTTATATTTTTCTGTTGGATATTTCGTATAGGGAAAAGTTAGATTTCAAAAAAGTTTAAAACTACATGAGACCTATATAAAGCTTTCCTGAAAAGAAGAACTCTACCTGTTAAGATGTTCACGATATCTTAACTGACAGAAAAAATTCTAACTACTTTATATTACACGCTTAATTTAATGCATTTTTTTAACTTAGCTGAAGTAAAATGTTTGGCTTGAATTTTAATTAATTCCAAATAGCAGAATGTTTGTTTAAGAAAGTTTAAGTAAACTTTTTAATAATGTACATGTGATTGTTATTAAACATTTTCTTTGTTGTATTAAAATTGTTTATAATAAATAATAATGTTTTATATTTGATAGGGCAGTAAATGTCTTCTTTCTTTGTCATTATTTTAAATATTTTTATTATAAATAATAAAATTTTGTACACTTTCCTTTTGTTTTATGTAGCAAAACTACTTTTAGTCAAAATCTTATTATTAAAACTTTTTAAAGGTTTGGTTAAGCTAAGAATATTTTCGAGAATCGTAAGAAACTTAAGGCATAAGATAATAATTGGCAGTCCTATTCCTCCCTTCTGGAGAATGTTGAAAGGCTCAAGCATTCCAAAGGAGCTTAAAATTTGTTTTTAGGAATTAGAGTATCACAGGCTTTGGGAAAAGATTGTCTTATTATTTATTACTTTGACATGCCATAAATATTTTTAAGTATTACACTTGGATTTACAGGTAGATGATAGATGAACTAGCTGTACTAGAAAAGAAAATTATTTTCCTTGTTTTTAAAGACAGTTTAAAAATACAGATTTCAAACAAAGGACTTTACACCCTGAACATCAGATACACAGGAATAGGTAGACTGAGATGAATTATTCCTCTTCCAAATAAAAAGATAATTTGCTTAGGGTCACTTTTTTTCAAGTATGGCTTCGAAACCGATTAGAATCGTTTCTCAGTCATACTGAAAAATCATGTATGGTATCTATTACAGACAGTATTTCACGATTATTAAAATATAAATCATAAAATGACCTTCGGCTCCTCAGATCTAACAAAACTGGCTTTAATCTTTTAATTTTTTATCTTCATAACCGCGGAAAGCTGTCAATAATACGAAGTAATAAATAACCATTACAAATATTTATCGCATGAGTTAGCCTAGTTTAGAGCATACTAGTCCTAATCTTGGACCTATCCTTATATCCCTGGTCACAATTGACGTCAGCTAAGAAACCTGCTGCCCTAGCGCCACATTTTTACACGCTCAGCTACTCTATCACATACTTTTCCGGCTGAAACAACCAAAATCACGTGTTGATTTGATGTTAGTCATGTAATTATATGGTTGTTTCACTTTTAGAAATATCAGAAAATAAATAGTTGATCTATCTCAAAATATAATATTTTTAACATAAATGGATGATAATGAGTGGAGTTTATTTAATGCCTAAACCCTGCGGGGGTCTTAACCCTGCTATTACTTAATACAATCCAACCTCATCAGACGTAAAATAAAACTTACGAAACACTATCCCCCCTTATTTTTGATTTATAAAATAATGGTGGTGAGGGTTTCTGCGCTTATTACAGTTAGGGAGTTGAATCCATTTTTATAGAAGCAGAAATATAATCTATGATTATGGTTTGGACCCTCTAAAACTGTAATCTACCCTTCCACTTTCCCCTCTCTTGGTGAAGATATCTTCAACGCCGATACGATTTTTGAAATGTAAGATTCTACTTTCCCTTCTCTTGGTGAAGATATCTTCAACGCCGATACGATTTTTGAAATGTAAGATTCCACTTTCCCCTCTCTTGGTGAAGATATCTTCACCAAGAGAGGGGAAAGAGGAAGGGTAGATTATAGTTTTAGAGGGTCCAAACCATAATCATAGATTATATTTTTGCTTCTACAAAAATGGATTCAACTCCCTAACTGTATTAGTGGATGGAATACTTATTCGGAGGATTCAAAATATCTATGTAGAAATAAATATAAACTTTAAATTTGTTTATTTTATTTCAAACATAAAGTTCAAAATATTTTGCTAGATTCAATTAATGTTAGCAATGAAGCTACAATCTGATGATATTGTCTGTCAGTCTGTCTTACCTAAAGATTTTGATGACAAAAACTAAATTCCAATTGTCATCTAATACTCTTAGAAATGATCTAGAGAACACTGGAGAAATGTATTGACTGGATGAAACACACATGCAAATTTGCAGGGAGGGAGAGGACATGGCATTTGCAATTATACTTGTTCACATAGTTTGTAAAACAAGTTTTACCATTTAAAACATTGCATTGGGGACTTTTATTGAATCTTGATTATGTTTTACAAGCCAATAATGTCTAAACGTTTACACGAATAACGCCAATCTACAATTACAGGGGCTATTTTTTTATATTTTGGGGTGTACATCAATTCATCCTCTACTGCTTATCCCCTAAGATCACTGATAATTTGAATAATAATTATTGATGAAATCTAAATTTGAAGCCAATGAACTTGAAATATAATTCATGACTGAATCATAAATTTACATTTCACAAATTATAAAAGTAATTCTTCAGCTTTAATAGAACAATTTATTTTTTTCGTTCGGTCCTTAAGATCTCTATAATTGCTAATTTTCTGCTTTTCAAGGAATAACTCTACTGGTCCTGCGATGTTTATTTTCTAGAATGCAACTGCTACTGTAGAAAAAACCCCACAAATAAAAAGGGGCGAATTCGAAGCCACTAGTTTTATATAATATAATATTCAAAAATTTAACAGTTCTAATAAATTTATACATTTATTGATGAATTATATGATTGTTTATTTCTTCCACAATATTGGAAAATTTGTTTGCTATAATTGGGGGTGTAAATCAATTTAACGTCTATTATATTGTCCCTTTATGTCCATAAATCTGCAGGGGGGTAGATGACATTGGGCTATTTATTATAATAGTCCCCAAAGTTTTATAATAACATGTTCATATTCGTCCGCTCTTCAACTTTAGAGTCTTGTATTAAATTTTAATTGGTTGGTTCATTAAATGTCCAAACGTTTTAACAATAAATTACAGGGTGCGCCACATAAAACCGGACTTTTTCTTAATTGTAAACAAATTAACATAAAATCGTTAATTTTAAAGATTTTATTAAATTTTAAAAACTGGGAAGCAAACTAGGTATATGACTATAAGATCAATGAATAAAATCGCCGCCAGCATCAATCACCGCCTCTACCCGCCTCCTCAACCGCCGGCAGTCCCAGGTCAAAATGTACCTGTCCAAGCTGGCGAAGTTCTCCTTGATAGTGGCAATGAGGAAGGTCTTTGTGGTATGAGCACGTCTATTGGTGCATGCTTTAAAGTAGCTCCAGGCCCAAAAGTCCATTGAGTTAAGATCGGGCTGCTGGGAGGCCACATTTCCTTAGGATTGTGAGTAACCGCAGGATCCAAATTCACCCAACTTTCAAGCTACCCTTTGGCACGGAGGCCTTTATTGGGGCCACAGTTGAGCTAGAACGACGTTCTATACCTTTTTAGAAATGGCATGAAGATTCAGCTAGGGTTGTCAGCGCAACCCATAGTCTAAAACGAGTTTAAGTTTCATATGGGTCTTTAACGTCGAGAACCGAGAAATTTTCACGATTTTACACGATTTTTGACGTTTTTGACATCTCTAAATCTGTCACGCTTCACTTTGCCGGAGTACTACGGCCAAGCCATTTTAGATAGAGAGCTCTAGTCTTTTCTAGTGTCTTACTTATGTATCTAACAGTATCCCCAGCAAGTTGCATAACCCTACCTCATCTACAGATGGGCTGAGGTCCGATTTAGTGGGCCTTAGTCGAGAATCCAGATTATATCACCAGCGCATTTCGAATCTGCCTTGTTGAACTTAAGCGCAACCAGCTCGGAGTACGAGCCCATCTTCGTCCAAAGATTTTTTTGTGCTTAAAAGTCATTACCTAAGCTTTTTATAGTGGGGTCAAACGTCCTGATTGGTCAAATAGTTTTGACGCTATGACCGTTTAAAAAAAGTCCGGTTTTATGTGGCGCACCCTGTATATCCACGGATACATTATCATATTGAGGATTTTCATCAATTTATCGGCCATTGTTTTATCCCTTTACATCCCTGATTAAATGTGAGGTTTGTTACATGACTTGTAGAGTATCATTGCAACTAAACCGACCCAACTATTTATTTAATTTGAAAGATAACTGTAAAACATTAATTTATTTATAAATTTATTAATTTATTTAATAAGTGTTAAAATCATCACTATTTCATATGAAGTGTGGAGTTTAGGTTGGCTTCTGTTTACTTATACTACCACTATCTTTTGATAGATTTTCTAATGCGTCTGCAGGTAGTTTCGGTTGATAGTGGCTGAATTTTGTTGCATCTTTGACTTGCTGAATAATCCTTTAAGCCGCCGAATTTGTGTGGTTTGTTGTTGCTGCAGCTCGTGCTTTTTAAAATTCTTGTTATTAATACTGAGAGGGTACATAATGGAAAATAAGTACTTTGGATGTCGTTTCAAATGTCCCACTAATATGTATGCAATTTTCAGCAATAAATCATTTAAATTACATTTTAAATTTCCCATACATTATGGGAAATAATTAGGAGTGGCTCGTTTGAATTTAAACTATCGGTTGTGCCCCTAGCAACTAGGTATTCGAAGGGGATAGAAATATAGCCTAAAACAACTCATCAAGACTTAAATTTTGAAGAATAGCCAAAATCATTCGAAAACTTAAATTTAAAAAAAAATAGCTAAAAGCCATCTGAGGGCCCAATAATCTTATTAAATAAACAATAATCATTCTATTGTAAAGTTTCCTTTTTTCATTTTTACAAAAGAGTAATGATGGGGGATTTACATTCACCATTCCAAATAGTCTAAAACCTGCCTCGAGCTTTTATTTTGCTTTCCATTATATTTTTGGGTCTGCTTGATCTTTCCGTTTTTATTTTTATACCTCATACTTTAATGTTTGTCTTCGCAATTGCTTTATTTGCAAATATTTTGCGCAAATCAATTGGCAGATTTTAGAATTAAATCTGGATGATGAATGAAATAAATCAGTTGTCAAAACAGATGCAAAATGATATTTTGCCTTTATAAAAAAAGCAAATTAGAACAAGGCCGTTTACATTTCTTAATTCTTAAACTTGTAGATTAGCTTCATCACTTCTCCACGCCCCCTTGAACATACTAAATGTGTTAATTGCAGTTTAACGCGCTTAATCGTCAAGAGTATTAAGTATGTTAACACCCAACGTACAAACAACTCTTTAATTACACGACCTTTGTCTGGAAGTCCTAACTGTGTATGGTAATGCGTTGCGTCTGTTCATGGGTCGATGCATTCTCACTACTCTAACCATTAATGTCGCGCATCTTACTTAGCAGCATTAAACCCCGTCTTTAGTTTTAAAACGGTGTCGAGCCGAGACTCGATCCCATAACCTCCCCGAAGACGTCGAATGCACTACGTTTTAAGCCAAGGTTACAGGTAACCTTCAAAATGCTCTGAGGCTCTTTTTGTCTTCTTAAAATAAAATCAGCAGCCTATTCTAATTTTTTTGCTGTGAAAATAGTGTTACGGACTGACAGACTGACAAACAATATAATGGAGTAGATTCGCCACTAAAAATATGTACATATTGACTTAATAGTTAAACATAAATTATAGTTATATTTTTGTTTAAATTATTTTGTACGGTGATATGTGATGATGTACTAAGAGCCATAGAAAGATATAGGGATTATAAAAAAGGAATTAATAGTTTAAGGAGCTGCTGAAATTATCAAAATGATTATAAATAAAGTAAAAAATTTAAAGCACTTTGAGGAAATGGAAAATTAGGATTAACAAACGACTAAAATACTCAAAATGCACAAGTTTTCTAGAAAATGCTTAATTGGATACAGCTTTAGATTGTCTGAATATTCGCTTTTTTGATTAATCTATAAGCTAGTCTTGGGTCTTAACTAAACATACAGTTATAAATGAATTAAATGAATATTTTATTCATAAATATCAACAGTCAAATTTATTTATATGGTTTTTTTAAAAGAATTTCTGTATAGGTAGGAAATATGAAATGATGAGTATTTACACATTGTTTTCATACAGGTCATAAATTCCATGTTGGCAATGGCCAACTGTTTTAGAATCTATATTCATATAAATTTTATTTGAAGTGCTATGCTTTGTGATGTACTACCGACCGAGGTCATTGATCATTTAATTTATGAAAAAATATGAATGTCATATTTGAATAAAGAATAATTGAAATTTTACATTATATGTTAACAGAAATAGATATTCATATGTATATTGTAAGGGATGAGATAATAGACAATAAATCAATTTACCCCAAAAATTACTCCATATTCGCAGAACAAAATGGAAAAGTTACTTTGTACAGACAACCCATAAATTAAAATAGGCTCCCAAAGTATGCAAGCAAACAAATAAAAGTGTGGTATCCGCCTAGGGTAAATGGCAGACACCAGAGTTCGAATAAAGACTACGGCAGTGTGAACAGACGTGGACACCTATACTATAGAGAAGCTACGCTTCTCTAGCAATCACTAAATAATAAACATAGTCTATTCAGTTGTTTCTTTATTGCAGGTCTAAGGATAACTAAGGTTGTACAACATAATATAAATACATATGGATTAGGAATAAAGATAGTTAAAGATAAATCATACAGTAAAACATAGATAATTGCAATGGTTAGGTAGATGGCTATCCCTGTCTGGGGCAGGCAGGATAGCCCATGGAACAGCACAATAGGTAGATCAGCATAGAGGGGTTGAGTGGTAGGTCTGGGTACTAAAGAGGGAAGGTTTGATGATTACTTGTGACAACAACAGTCTGTGTGGGGGTGATGCTATCAGGTGAGGGAAGGCTTAGATCCTTTATCCTCAGGGTTGAGGTGGTGCTGATAACTTGGTGGTTGAAGGGGAAGGTTCCGGTGCTTAAGATGGGAGAGGGAGGGGTAACACCCCTCCCTCCATTTGCAGGACAACTGAGAGATGAAACCAATACCGTTATCTGACATATTTTCAGGTGGCTTTACAATTGTAGAATAACAGGATTTAGCTAGGTGCGTAGCATCACTATAATGTCTTGGTTTCTGCATGGTCCAGAGCTGCCGCATACCACAACTCTCCCCTCGGAAGGCTGGAGGGGTTGTCTGCACCGCCAGACTTCCGACAGTGGTTGCGGCCTTCAGTTTGTTGTCCTTGTGGAATGGGTCCGCCAGGATACCAGCTGCTGAATGGTGGTGGACTCCAGCCCTCCCCAGGTCGAACGGAATCTGCTATATCTGCTGGAGTAGCTGGTCCTGTTGGACGTTCTGGCCGTTGGATGTGTACCTCTGAGGCCACCCTGGCCACCTCCAGGGGTGGCACAGCACCTGAGGGGGCTTGGACCAACAGCCGCCTGGTATACACCTCTTCAGGTTTCTCCACTGGGCTGGTGGTCTCCATCGTGTTGGTCACCTTGCTGCTGGCAGGCTGGCTACTGGATGCAGGCGCAGCTTCTTCGCCCTCGGGGCTGGTCAGGTTCATTCGGCTTCCAGGGTCTCTGTCAACGCGGGCAGGTGGTGGTTGCCATACTGTAGGCGCATTGCCTCCCTCAGGCTCATCCTGGACACTGGCAGGGTGGTACATGGCAGTCAGACCGGCGGGGTAGGGGAAGGTAACAGTCCATCCCTCATGCCGGGGGCTGTCTTGGATCTGCAAGGGTGGCTCCGCCCTAGTTGGCTGGGAGACAGGCCCATCCACGGCCACTGCTGCTGGTGGGCTGGAGGCACAAGGCTCCGGATTTCCTCCCCTAGCCTGAAGGGGTCCAGGCACATCGTCTCCATCTTGGGTAGACATTATTGTTGGGGATCCTCTACTTCTATGGTTAGGCTCGGCACTTGGCGCATCTAGTTGAGTTACTCCCCAGGCAGCGGTCAAAGCTTCTTCAGTTTGGCTGGTAATGGCTGATATCCTGGTTCCTGGGGCAGATGCAGGGGGCGCAGGCAAGTTTGGCCCAGCCCAAACTTCCTGGTACACCAGCGCAATACAATTACCCTGGCTTGGTTGAGGGAGGTAGACAGCTGGATGCAGTTGAGGGTGAGGGACAGCTGGACTCTCCCTGCTGGCTGGGGGCTCTGGCTGGCTGGGGGTGACGGGTGTCACCCCTTCCTCTGGGGCTGCGGGCTCATTCCGGGGTCCAGGTATCTCGGTGGCGGCGACGGTTGTCGCCCCGGGCACCAGCGTGGGGGCGCTGGATAGCACCCCCCAGTCTTCACAGGGATCCAGGTCTCTCGGTGGCGGCGACGGTTGTCGCCCCAGGCACCAGCGTGGGGCGCTGGATAGCACCCCCCAGTCTTCACAGGTGGCGGCGACGGTTGTCGCCCCAGACATCAGCTTGGTGGTGCAGGGAAGCACCTCTCGTTCCTTCCAGGTGGCGACGCCGGTTGGCGTCCCAGACATCGACTCAGACTCGCTGGCTAGCGCCTCTTGCCTCTCCCACTCGGCGGCCGCCAGGGCCTCCCCGTACACCGTCCCGGTGGCGCTGGGTAGCGCCCTTCGGCTCTTGCTGGGGGTGACAGGGGCTACGGACACCGGTCCCCTGTGGTTGAGGCTGCGGTCCAGGCCAACCCGGTTGGGTTCAGCCGCTCCTCCCAGCACGTTGATCCTGGCCACTATGGTCCCAATCTGAGACACAGACTCCTGGGTAGCCGCGGCCCCAGCGGCGGCAGCTGGTTGGGGTAACGGCTGGGCATCTCCCTCCAGGTGGACCTGGGTGTCAGACTGGTTGCATGCAGGTTGTTGGGCGGCCTGGTGTTTCTTCATTGCCTGGTCCCAACCGGTTCTACACGTGGCGGCTGTGTGGCCGTTGAAGCGGCAGCGCCCCTTCGTCCAGCTGGGTCCCATCAGGCCGGCTTCCCCAGGGTGTATCAACCTGCCAGGTCTCTCCTCCTCCAGTTGGGGCACCAGCTGACAAACAGGGTCTCCCCTACTAGGGGTCAGGCGGTGCTGGGCTGCTTGTGGTGGATCCTTGGTTACATTCAGCCTCCTCCCCATACACACAGGTCCCTTCCATCCAACAGCGGCTCTCCTCTCCTGGGTGGCGAGGCCAGCCTCGGCCTTAGCTTCTGCAGGTGCTTCTCCACATGAGGGATCCTGCCTCTGGGTACGCCAGGTAGTTGGTAGCAAAGGCCGTTGATGGTGCCAGTCGGAAAGGGGGCTATGATCTCTGGGGGGTACCTGTGGCCAGTGTGTGGACAGGTACCCACAGTTGAACCAGCAAGGCCCAGAAGATGCCATACTGATGGTAGCCTGAACTGTATTCTGGACTGCCAGCAGGCTGTTGGTAGCCACCTGAGTTGGGCCAGAGTTGCCAGCTGGTATTGCGTCCCTGCCAGGCTCCGTCAGCTGCTGGTGGGGAGCCCCTGCGGTGGTTCTGGTTTTGGCAGGGGGTGGCCTTCTTATTGACTTCCCTAGTTGGAGCTCTGCATCCTGGTGGGCCTCCATCTCCAGCAGCATGGGGGAACTTGGCTGGGACATGTGCAGTGGTTCAACAGAGTAGAGGCATCTGGTCTTGGAGTGTAGGGGAACAGCCTCACTGCTGCTGGTCAACCCTGCTCCCTCCGTGCTGGGTAAAGCCTTCCACTGCAGCAGGCAACCAGTCCCCACCCTTAGGCCGGTCCCCAGTCGTTCCATGCCTGGGGGCTCCCAGGGAGGCTTGGGTGGCGGCTCCCCCACCCCCAGGTTCGCGTCAGGCATCTGGGTGAAGAGCCTATTCCCCTGGGACAGCTCCCCATCCTCCAGCTTGGTGAGGCCAGCGCCAGGGAGGACCTTTCCACCCCAGAAACAGGTGGTACTGGCCCTAGGGCTGGGCCCCTTTGGAGTCTCAGTTCTGGTGGTAGTGTCCATCTTGGGGCTGGCCACTAAGTCTCTGAAGCTTGTCACCTTCTCATTAGGCTCAGTTGCATCGTTCAACACCCCCAGGGGGACACCTACAGGTTCAGCAATCCCCAGTCCAGTATTGCTATTTCTCGTGCGTTGAGCACCAACTGAACAGGAGCTGTGCAGCGGACATTCAGTCACCCTTCCAGACAAGGGCATCTCAGGGACCAGGGGTCTGTGACCTGGCATGTGTTTGATGTTCACTGTACTCAACACAGTAGGCCAAAGTAATAACAGAAGCAGCATCTTGTATGAAGAAGCAGAGAGTGGTGGGGTACAGATGTTGGTGGTTCTGGTCCAAATGAAGACTTCTGTCCACCACAGTGCCAGCAGCAGGCCTAGGCACACAGTTAAGGCCCAATCAGGAATGTCTTCTATTGCCGCACGTCGGGCCAGGGGCTGACAAGTTCTTATCTTGTAGATATAGGAGCAGAGTAGAGTAGCCGCGCCGCAAGGGGGTTCGAGCCGGCTCACCCCTAGTATAAATACTATAGCTATGTAATTAGGGTGGTAGTCCACGTAGCCGTAGGCTCGGTCCTCCTGGCTCAAGAGTTTCTCTGGCTGGCGCGTCCCCATGATAAGTAGCAGGGGGTTGGTCTGTTGGTGCCAGCGTCTTGTTTAACTGTTGAGCCTGAGTTGTTCTCCTTTCCAGTATAGCTCTTGATTTCTGTGATAACCAGCGGATCTTAGCTTAAAGGTAAGAGGGAATATGTTAGGTATCCATAGAGGTCTCTAGGAGCGTATCCGCTAGTAGATATATGGATAGGTAGGCTATCTATATATATATATGGCTACACTCCCATATATATATATCTACGTGTATAAGAATATCCCCAGAGCTAGCTAGCTTTCCTCCTTGCTCCAAAAAAAATCACGCTTCCTCTGTATATAGTTCACAACTATGAGGGTCGATGGTCCAGGTACACACCACCACTGCCCAGTGTGGGGCATCAAGTCAGGCTATATCCACAGGGTGGGCGTACTTTCGTTCAGTTACCAGTGTTGTATGGTGAGGTTAGTATTCACTTACTTGCACCCATGATACAAAACAACACTATTTTATCACTTGGGTATTTATATATACATATATTTGTTTCACTAACCACTCAGCTTTGAAGTAGGGTTGGCAGGGCTAGGAAGATGTTGAGGGTCTGAGCGGGTTTAAGGAACTGGTCTAGTTTTCCTTATCACACTGTAGATAGGGAGGGAGGAGCTTGCAAGTTTTTCTCCTAAAAAAATATCTCTGTTGTATGCTATAGAGTGGCCCCTCTCCTGTGTGTGTGTGTGTGTGTGTGTGCGTGAAATCTCCTTTCCGTGCAGCGCGCTTACGCACCGTCAATCCGCGCACACAGATAAAACGCGCACTTATCCCTCAACTCGCTCTCTCGTTGGTCCGCTTTGTCCGTGGAATTTTATGATATTTCCGCACTCCGTTGCGCTACCCGTAAATGGCGCTCTGTGTTCCCGGTCACTAGCTCCACACCGTGGGCAAACTTAGTCAAGTGTGGGTAGGAGGGGGGAAGCGCGTGAGGGGACGGGGTAAATCCGTCCGTTCCCCCTGTGAGGAAGGGGGGGAATGCCGTGGGTTTGAGGTAACTGTGTAATGAGGTAATGTTGCCCTCTCTCCTTAATCCTAGGTTTATTTTTATATCACCTTGATTGTATTCTCTTCAATGGAGAGTGAGCCCCTCCCTTTCCTCTGAAATAAGGGGTGTATTGTTGTTGTGCTGTAGGCTTGAGGTAATTAGATTGTGTATCAGGGCATTTGTTATATTACATCTAGCTTCTATTTTTGTCCTTATCACAATTACATAACAGATTTGTTTACCAACCCTGTTCTATTTTTAGTTGTTATCACAATACACAGTAAATCCAAGCCTGTTCTATTTTTAGTTTTATCACAACACAACAAATTGTTTGCCAATCTTTGCTCATAAATCTATTGTTCAACCATCACACCAGGGTGGTAATCCCTGCAATGTGATATAATATCTGTTTTTCTAGATGGGTGGCTGCGTTGTAGCCTCTCAGGATACTTGGAGTTGACGTAGTTTTCTCTGCTTTGGTGCACTACACTCGTATGTTGGCTCGCAGCTATGTGGCGTGTTTCAGCCTATCGGCGGCAGGGAATGTCCCGTCCTGCTAGCGCCGCTTGCAGCTATGTGGCGTGTTTCAGCCTATCGGCGGCAGGGAATGTCCCGTCCTGCTAGCGCCGCTTATCCAAATCCGGCTGATGGCGGCAGGGAATGTCCCGTCCTGCTAGCGCCACTGGTTCGGATCCTGCTGTCTCTTGCAGTAAAATTGGCCTATTTTTCAGCCGTTTACACTTATTTGGCTTGTTTCAGCCGGTCCGCAGGCCTGTTTCAGCCTTTTGAGCGCTCAATTCTCCGTTAGATGTCGGCGCTTCTCGCGGTTCTTCGTCAGGTTTCACTTCCACAACTGCCGGATGCAGAGTTAGACTTGCTGTCCAGGGTGGGTAATTCAGGTTGCTTGTGTCAGTTTTGCCAGTTTCACTGCTGGGAGTACCTTAGCCTCAGCTGCGCGTCTGCTCTACACTTGTGGTTCGCCGTAATCTCACACAGCTGTCACCAAAAGTTGTGGTATCCGCCTAGGGTAAATGGCAGACACCAGAGTTCGAATAAAGACTACGGCAGTGTGAACAGATGTGGACACCTATACTATAGAGAAGCTACGCTTCTCTAGCAATCACTAAATAATAAACATAGTCTATTCAGTTGTTTCTTTATTGCAGGTCTAAGGATAACTAAGGTTGTACAACATAATATAAATACATATGGATTAGGAATAAAGATAGTTAAAGATAAATCATACAGTAAAACATAGATAATTGCAATGGTTAGGTAGATGGCTATCCCTGTCTGGGGCAGGCAGGATAGCCCATGGAACAGCACAATAGGTAGATCAGCATAGAGGGGTTGAGTGGTAGGTCTGGGTACTAAAGAGGGAAGGTTTGATGATTACTTGTGACAACAACAGTCTGTGTGGGGGTGATGCTATCAGGTGAGGGAAGGCTTAGATCCTTTATCCTCAGGGTTGAGGTGGTGCTGATAACTTGGTGGTTGAAGGGGAAGGTTCCGGTGCTTAAGATGGGAGAGGGAGGGGTAACACCCCTCCCTCCATTTGCAGGACAACTGAGAGATGAAACCAATACCGTTATCTGACATATTTTCAGGTGGCTTTACAATTGTAGAATAACAGGATTTAGCTAGGTGCGTAGCATCACTATAATGTCTTGGTTTCTGCATGGTCCAGAGCTGCCGCATACCACAAAAGAACACACTTAACAACTTTGGGGGTATAATATACAGTCAAATGTCCCCTCCCTCCCGTGAGATTTTGATTGTTCAAGATTATTTAATAATTGTGCAAAATTTTAGTTTAACCATTCCCCCTAAAACATTTTTGAATATTTGACAATTCTTGGTACTAGCTAGCAGTTTTAAAACTTTTCAACTAATAATTTAAATTTACAGAAGGGGTATTTAGTTATCATTTGGGGATGTACATTGTACATCTATTCAACGCTCATTATCTATACTAAATTACTTGAATTAAATATATTAAATTTGTTGTATATTAGTCCGTGTTCCTGAGATATATGTGTAGGCCCTAAATGGCAGGGATATAAAGGGATAAGACAATGGCCGATAAATTGATGTACATGCCAAATGATGAAACAAAAATTACCCTTTCTGTAGATTACAATTAGTGGTTGAAACGTATGGATGGACAATCAACTTTATGAACCAACCAATCAAAATTCCCTAAAAGTCCTTAAAGTTGTTTAGCTAACAAATAAGAAAATGTTATTATAAAACTTTGGGAAATAGTGTAATCAACAGTCCAATGTCCCCTCCCTTCCTCCCTGCCTAAAAGGACTTTATTTTATGTTAGGCAATGTATGATAGTGTATAGTAAGCAAATGCCATTTAAACAGTTTGTAATAGTTATTATTCTCATCGTTTTATAGACAGTTTTCCTTGGATAGTAAAATTAAAATGTTTGTTTTGGAAAAATGAACCGCGCTTTCTGCGGATAGTAAACTGAAAAATTAAAAGAGTAATCCCAGTTTTGTTGGCCTCGATTTTAAAATTTTAGGTGAAAGAAAGGGTGAGCAGCTTTTTAGGATCTGAATTCGTCGGGGAGGAATCTAATAAGTTTATTTTTATTTTTAAGGAAAGACAGACGCTCAAACAGACAGACAACATATTACTTTCTATTATTGATTTAGCTAATCTAATCTCAAGACACAAATTCATAAATCACATGTGTCAACAATTTCTAGGTTGCATAGCTACTCTATAACTAGCAGGTTTATATGTCTGTCTGTCTGGAAACAAAAGAACCAGCAGTCAGACAGTGAAAATTATATTACATTGTCTACAACTAGCGGATCTATATTCAAAGGGGCAGAAAGGGGCTATAAAATAGCACAAAACAAATACTTAAATCTGAAAATGAATTGCCTAGAACCATCAAAGGACCTACTTAAAATAGAGAACCCAATCAGTTCAGTGGTTAATTAGATCTTAAGCTTCATACAAAAAACCCTACTACTTTACATAATATGATAAGCATGCCATGCTGCCATGACAACATTTATTTATGTAATAAACAAAAGTGGTTATAATCCAATAAATTACAGTGTCAACAAAAAATGTAAAATATTCTGTTTTGCATCGCTACTTTTGGATATATATTTTTTTTCTTCAAATTTTAACATGTTTTTAAAAATAAATGAAAACAGATTTTAAAAAATATTAATTCATTAATATGTTTTTATGGTTTTTAAAATTTAATCAACAGCAAAAATTAAGTTTTATTTTATTCCGTTGAAAGGTGTGAGAGGAATTGTCTGAAATGGTTTTAAGCTTATGTCTGATCAAATCAAATGGTTATGGCTGATATACCATCTACACAACATATCAACAGTATATGTTTATATAATAAAAGCACATAATATTTACCGGATTTTGTTTTAGGATAAATATTTTCTTGTTTTTTTAGAAATGATATTTATCATAGTACATGTCTTATCGATCTAATTCATTTATTTTTAAAAACTAAGCTTTTCTAAAATTATGGGCAACTCTTGTCGTAAATTTACGTATGTTAGAAATGTTCTATCAATTTTAAACTTGGTAAGATGATTCCTGCAACAATTCAGAAAGTATGCTAACTATATAATAATTATCATTCAGTCCACAAGTCCATTTAAACACAATGTTTTTAAAAAAAAACCAATACTTTCAAAAAGATACTTTACATAATATAAATATCATATTCACTTAATTTTTGGAATATGGATTCCTAAGACCATTGGGTATAAAGTTATAAGCGAAGCTTCTCTATAACTATGTCCATAAAACATCCCAAATTCAAATATTTTTTGATATGTTTTTACGGTAATCTTTTCTTTATGGCAATTTTTTTAAGCTTCGATTTTATGAAGTCATTCTTGTTTTTCTAACACGTGCTATTTCTTTAAGTTTTTACCCTTCATTCTGCGTCGTAATTCAAATAATATTGAAACAAAACAGAAAATAAAAAATATTTACAAGGATGACAACATCTTAAGTTCATAAAAAACATTCTCTAACCCAAAATTTTGGTACTTTTATTAAATATTAATTGGTTGATTCAAACTAGCAGTGTCCAAAATTTAAGCCATTAATTTCAATTAAGTAGCAAAGCTTTTAATAAAGAAATAATCTTAAAATGTAAGAAAAGCCTAACAGCCGAAATAATGATTAATTAACAGCATTATGGACTTATGGAAAGACAGACTTACTGGCAAAATATTTATATTTAGGCATCTTAACCCTATTCCTAGAGTTATTTTTCCACACATTTTAGTGTTATTAAAGTTATATGCAATTTTTTGTAAGCTATTTTTGAATCCATGCCATCTAAAATCCGGGTAAATCCATGAACATATTCAAATGTGCCTAAAACTTACTTAATAGCATCCTTTATACCTTTATTTGCCCAAAACATTGTTTATAAGCTTACCTTTTTAACCTTAGAAAGGCCGTTGACAAGTATAATTGGCAACAGAAGTATCTGTACCTAGACCATTTTTCTGACTTTAAAAGGGCAAATTTTTTAATGAATCCTAACTTTCAGAAAATTTTTCATTAAAACAACATAGCTGATAAATTGACAATAGCTATTTAACACATCGTAATATAGACAGCTTCTCGCCTAAGGCCCTGGCTAACAAAATTTGTATTAATTTTATGATTTTAAATTTTAATGTTCGTGAAATATTGTTTGTAATACGATGATATACATGATTTTTCGGAATGGCTAAAAAGCGGCTCTAATCCAGCGGATATTAATCGGTTTTGAAACCATACTGGAAAATCATTTAATTTTAATTTCTATTTGCTTGCAGCACTATGCTTTATTAAAAACACTTTAAACTGTACAAAGTGTCTCTTCTCTCCTTTTCTACAGGGATATAAAGGTATTAGATATCTTCCGATAAATTGATGTACATCCCCAATGATAATACACAAAATTAATATTCTTTCGATTTCAATTAGTCGTTGAAACGTTTGGACACTAAATCAACAAAACCAACCAATCAAAATTTAAAAAAATTCCCCATGGTTGTTAAGCCAAGAAAAAGTTTTGATAAGACTTTGGGGACTAGTGTAATAAAAAGCTATGTTTCCCCTCCCTCCCTCCATGCCTTTTCTATGTGTACTATGATCATACACATCGGGGATGTCGTGATTTGTAAATGTAAGATTAATTCCTTTTCAATATCCTTTAATTAAGATTGTTTAAAAGACTCCCATTGTGCAAACTTTTTGTTCCTCTTGGTCTTTAGAATCCAAAAATTTTCTGCTTATTACTCTTAAACTTCCTTTAAATTTTCTTCCATTGTCATCCCCCTGTATTCCTGAAGTTAAGTACTATTATGAAGAATAAATTATGATTTATGTAATTTACATCCGTTCTATGGGTCAAGGTTTCATATAAGGGATGGGCATTACATGTTCTACTGTAAGCTAACATTGGAAAGTTAAAGTTTTTTTTCGGGCTGTTTTCTCTTGGGAGGTTGGTGATAACCTCCCCCAAAATAGTTATAAACCTTCACATGGCCTATTAGAAGCTACATTGTAAATGAGGATCAATATCGGTCAAGCGGTTAGCAAGACAGACATTCTATTACTTTTATATAAGGATAAGTTTGGCATTATTCAAGTATTTCCAGTATCGCTTCGAAACCTATTAATATCCGGTGGATTGGAACCGGCTCTCAGCCATACTGAAAAATTATGTATAGTGTCGTGTTATATCCAGTTTTCTACGAAAATAAAAATGTATAATATAAGATTAAAACCATTTTTTTTCATGAGCTATATAATTTAGGGTTGGGCCGGATACTTTTTTGGCCGGATACCGGATACCGGATATCCGGCTGATTTGAAATGCCGGATATCCGGTAACCGGCCGGATATTCGGTCAACGCCGGATATCCGGCAAATATCCGGTTATCCGGCCAAACTACCGGATATCCGGCCGGATAACCGGCCAAATTACCAGATATTAAAGTAGTAAAAAAAAATTTCTTCAAAAATCTTATACAAATTTACATAAAGTTAAACTTATTCAGAAAAAATGTTCTTCTAGCTTCAATAATAAGAAAATTATAGCCATTTAAGATTTTAAAAAGCAGAGATTTTTGGTGTAAAGTATAAAAAATTATAGAGCCGGATATCCGGCCGGATAGTTTCAATATCCGGTATCCGGCCGGATATTGAAAATGGCCGGATATCCGGCCGGATATCCGGCCACACCGGATATCCGGCCCAACCCTACTATATATATGTAACTCTGGCCACATGGTTTTGCATCGGGTTTTTAAATCAGCTAATAGCGTCGGAAATATAAACACAGCCAAGTTCCAACAAAAAAAGAACAGAAAGCAATTTGCTAGCAGACGAAAAAGGTCTCCACCACTTGGGACAGTAGCTTTCTGATACTTATACATTTATTATCGCCATTCAGTATGTTTCTTTATTAATGCCAGAAAGTAATATAGCTTACTTATCATACTTTTAGCTTTTTTCGTTTTGTATCGATATATATATTTTTAATTTTAATGCAAGAAATATAGTTTTAAGCAAAAATTCTGTAGACCGTAGCGTGCACAGCGATTCATCAGGGAGGGGGGGTATGCAACCATTAGGGAGGAAAAAAGAGGATAGCAGGTCTTCTTAATTTCAATTTCAAGGTGGGTGGTGACGCCTCACCTCACCCCCCTTCCGAACGCCACTGATTTGGAGAAGTTTTTAAGTATAAAAAGTACATTAAAAAAAAACTGTATTAAAATATAGTAAAAAATTCTCTACATTAATTTAATTTTCTCAACCACTATGAAATTAAACAAGGATGACAACATCCATAAAAAGCGAAGCCCTGAAAAAAACGACAAAACAAACAAAAATGAACACATATAGATTGTCAACCCTTAATAACCAGAATTATAATTAAATCGTTACTGATTAAAAGAAGGACAGACTGAAAGATACGAGGAAAAAGCTGCCAAAATGTAATCACTTGATATTGGAAATATGATTATATGTCACCTACTTTTCGACCAGTCAAATACTAATTTCTCTTAAATATTGTTTAATCAAAATTAATAAAAAAAATACATTGCTCACAAAAATGAACACCTCTAACAAACAGAAGCCAAAACATTTTTCTTTCTTGGGGTGACATTTCCTTGTTCCTAGTAATTTCAATTATTTCTACGAATTTTCACACAATTTAGTTGAAATGATATTGTTATGTTATTGTCAAGCAACAAGAACATTTTATACACATTACAGAACAGCTTGCTGTTTTAATTTTGGTACAGGGTTAGGTGGATTTCGGATAATAGTAGTGAGGCAGGGGACAATTGACTTTTATCTTTACTGTTGTCAAAAGATTTAACCACGTTTTTTCATTAGTTGTCTGAACAACTTTGTTAGCTTTGAAGCAGCGTCTAAACTTCCACTGTTCATTTTATTCTACAGACCAACATTTTTTCCCCTATGATTCCTGGATATTAGAAAGATTATACGTTAATTTATGTTTATCAAGTAAAGCATCTATTATAGACAAATTTCCCTTTTGGGTTAACATAACTGGTTTTAATCTTATGATTTTTAATTTTAATATCCCCAGAAAGCTGTCTTTAATAAGATGCGACAAACTAAGATTCTCATGTCATCCTAAAGTCATCCTTGTCGACTATAATATTTTGGTAGGTAGTAATGTGATATAGAGCAGCTTCAATTTTTAAAAGTACTCTAGCCTTATTAAAAATACATTAAATATAAAAAAAGGGTGTTATGTATCTGTTTCATTTATGATGGATGCAGGGATAAGTAAACTAAAGAAAAGCTAATTCTTCAACAATATTCCCTTCCAACAGACCCTAGCAACAAGGGGCTCTTGTTTTGGAATAGAGAATAGGCCAAAGTTGCACAAAAATAGACTTAAACATTGTTAAGACTTTAAGAATTTAAAAGAAATTGTCTTAAACCATTCCGGGTCTCATATGAATCTTAGAATTCTTTTTCGAGAACAAATCTTTCATCCCCTTTTGCCTGAAATGTACAAAACAAGAACCTACCAATTAGTAGTTGCCCTGGGTTTTTATTTAGGGATTGGGGAGAGATATTTGTTAAAAATATTGTTTTGGAAGGAAGACTATGTATAGTCATTATTACGAATTCTGAAATCTAAAAGGGGTAATAGTTTTTTACATTTTTGGTTTGATTTACGTTTAGTGTTCTGTATTTATCCTTATACTAAAGTAACAGGATGTTTGTGAGTTTGTGTGTCTGTACCGAAGGATCTCGCTAACCGCTGAACCTATCGGGTTCTCCTTAACAGGGTAGATTCTCATGGGTCCCGGGAAGGTTTATAACTATTTTGGGGGAGGGTACCACCACCCTCCCAAGAGAAATGACAAAAAATCGTAATTTTTAAAAATATTTGGGAGACTTCAAAGTAACATAAAGAGATATCGTAATATAAAGAATTATCGTAGAGACTTTAACAAACAAAAACATTTAAAGTGCCACTAGAGGCCTCTAGGGGCGTAGCCGCTAGTACATAATATTATGTTATCTTTCCTTTTTATATTTCAGAAAGAGCATCTTAAGCAAAACTATATATTACTACCAATTGTTTCGCCCCTAGCCTCTAATGAAAGGCGTGTTAAGTCAAGAAATAGCTTTAAACTTTATCAATTAAGAAATTTAAAAAACTTTTTCAAAAAGTACAACCTATTCGGACCAGGATTTTTCGAGATATTTAGCTTTCGACAAAAAATACTGGGAATAGTCCCTTTCGTAACATCGCCCCAGGTTAGGTTATATTAGGTTAGGTGATTGCCCCACAGGGTTAGGTAATTGGCCCCGCAGGGTTAGAGCCCCCCGCAGGGGCTGGAAATAGGAGAAAAGCTACTGTGAAAATACGAAGAATCGCCCCATAAAGTGGGATGTTACGAAATGGACTATACCTAAAATGACTTACTACTTTATATAATAGGATACATAAGTCAAATTTAATTTAAATATATTTTAAAACTACATCCTATGTAAACTTATTTTCTAAATTTAATTCAAAAAGTTAATATTCTTTTTAACAGACTATTCTCTTAAGACTTAATAATTATAATTAAGAAATTTAAATGCCAGAAATATTTTAAAAATAAAATGAAAACCCAAGGTTTTTATATTAATTTATATTTTTCTGCTGGAAACCTATCCCTGTTTATGGTTCCTAGGTTGCATGATTTCAAAGTAAAAATCTTTATTACCGTACAAGTTCCCAAATTTTTAAATAAAAATAACGAAAGATTATTTTTTATTTCTAAAAGTTAACTGTTACATAAGTATGAAATAAGTTGAAATTTAATTAGATAAGATTTCATATGTTTTGAAATTAATGCGTTCAGGCAACCGTACATTAAGCGCTCTGTTGAAAAGTAAAACCATAAAAAATGCGGGAAACCACACTAGCGCCGGCACCCATGGTTTAAACTATTGTTTAGAGCAAAAAGTGCTCAGTTTCTATTCGACCTCTGACAAGTGAACACCTAAAAGTTACTGTTATAATATAAATAATAAACAAAAATATAAAGTTATTTATAAATTAATCTAACACCTATAAAACTTAAATATAAACATTTAAAGTAAAGGACACTACATTTATTAGCTTAAACTTTTAAACAAACAAAACAGATTATTTCTAAAATTTGTTACTGATTTAACTTTCCTCAAAATAAAAAGTACACTTTTTTAACCATTAAAGCCTTTACTCTAAAAACTTTTTAAACCTAAGCTTGTCATTTAAAAAATTGTTCAGCTTTTAAATTATTTTTAGCTTTAAAAAATATTTAAGCTAAAAAGTGTATCTTTTTTTGTACTTAAACAAAATTTAACATTTTAAAACTATTATTTTAAAGTTAACAAGGATAACTGTTTTCTATATCAATGCAGCTTCCATATCAAAAGAAAATAAAATCTATTCCTTGCCAAATAAGGTTCAGGAAAGCCCCGCAGGGTTAAAGGTTCCCACAGTGGCTAGAAATTACTTTGGAAATAAAAAGAATGAGGGGGGGGGGGTTAGCCTAGTTTTGAGATCAGTTATTCTTTAGAAGGTGTTTGTTGCATAGATTTCTTCAAAATTGTAAAACACAGAAAATTTCCATGAATTATTATTCAGGAAGGGGTGTTTCATCTAAAGAAAAACATTTTTTTTCTTTAAATATCACCTCATTTTCTTGGTTGAAAACATAACATTTACTGTAATTGAAAATAAAAGAAAACAATAAATTTTGTCGCAAAAATCATCAAAAAATGCCTACAAACCTAATATTTAGAAGCTAAACTTTGTATTAAAAATAAGCACATTCAAACAAACAGAATAACACATAAACAGCATTATAGTACTCTTAAAAAGGAGAGAGAAGGACATTCAGTTACTTTTTCTCAACATATTTTAATAAAATTGCTTGAATGCTCATAGTATTTTTTTAGGGGGGAAGGCCCAAAGGGGAGGGGGGAAGATGGGATCTATGAATTATTATACATTAGATGATTAAGAATAATTTTTTAGTTCACTAAATAACCGATTCTTTTCCCAATGATAACATTTACACACAATAACACATCCTTTTTATATTAGATTTTTAATGCCGTAGTTACTCTATAACTTGTGTATGTGTTTTGTACGTCTGTCTGTCGCTTTAAAGTAAAGTTCATAAAAGATTCATTTCATTAACTTGTTTAGTAAGGATTTTGGTGTTTTTACTGTAATGCACAATGCTGTTATTTTGTTATTGCTACGCAATTTATGATTCCCTCCTTGTTTGAGAATATTTTAATATAAACACTTTTAATAAAAGATGTCATCTATAGGATCATTTTAAAAACAGTGGGGGATAGGACAATGACTATTAAATTAATCTACAATCTTCCTCCCCCCCTCTCTAAAAATTATATTTAAAAGCAAGGTTTTACACATAAAATTTTGGGAGAAAAGATAAAGTTATCCATCAGTGTCCCATCCCTGTTTTAAAAAGGCCATGACAAAGTTGTGAAAAACTGTTATGAAATAAAGTTTACAGTGATCATATAAAGTAAACAATAATAACATGTTTAATAATATAATGTTATTAAAAAGCTAGTTATTGCTAAAAAGAGTGATAGTTAGATAGTTTTATAGTGAAAATAATGATTTTAACTTAATTTTGTTTTGAAAAATATAATATTTAACGTATTAGAAGTCAAACTTTTACAGTTTTTGGGTATCTTCATTAGAAAGGAGAGGAAAATTTAACAGTTAGATTAATTTGCTTTTGTTTTTCTATTTTAATATTTCTTCACAATTATGAATTTAAGGAAAGATTATTATTATGTATTGTCGTGTCCCTGAAAAGATAAATAGTGGTCTTAAATTTAATCAGAAGTTTCAGTAAAAACTTCGTAAAAAAGTAAGGGGCTGCTTTTTTTCTTCGTGGGATATATCTCTCACTTGTAACAAATAAATAGACAAATATTGTAAGGTGATTAAATAAATGAACTCTGACAAGATTCATATATAGCGTGCCATCACTTCCTCATAAACATATCCGCGGTCTGCTTCATATTTGCAAACAAAAATACAATACGAAACGTAGCTATTAAGTTAGGGATGTAGTTTAATGATAAGAGAAAAGCAAAAGGAAGGAATATGGGACGTCCAATCTTTTTATTTTGAAGAAGGGTAGAATGAGGGGTATATAAGATTTGAGGGGGATAATCTATTGTATTTCTTTTAAATTTGAGGGAGGTGAAATGAGAGGTTTCAAAATTTGAGTGGGTGTAAACACTAAACACCACTTTATCGCCGCCCTTAGATGGCGGTTCTGAGGATTTGTTGATGCACAAGTGATAGCACACCGAATGATAAAAGACATAAATCATTTTTAAATCACTGAAACAATTGTTTACATCAAAAACTTAAGTGTGTTGATATGCACAGTTTTAAAGTGGGGAAGTTAGTGTATTTTTAATTTCTTGAACAGTTGAGAAGTTGAAGTTAAGTCTCTTTATTTAATTAAGAAAATTGATACATTAAAACTTTTCTAGCCTAAGAACAAAAAAAACACTCAATTGAAATTTATTCTGGAGAAAATACTGTTATTTAAATGGAGGCATTAAAAACATTTTATCAACCCAACTGCTTAACGTAAACAATTTTAGTGAACAATTAACTTGTTTAAAAACCTGCGCTTTTTTAATAGGTTGGATACAAGAGGCTATAAAAGTTGACCTTATATAAAGAAAAACTATAACTGTATATTTTAAGTGCACGTCAAAAATAATTAGATCTAATCTGCTCAAAACTGTTTTTAGAAGTACATCCAAGTTTTCAGTAATAAAATAAAAGATTTTTTAGATATTCTAATTTATTTAAATCATACACTATTTGTGTGAAAATTTAGCATTCGATCCATTAGAACAGGAATAAATGAGTAATTTGGGATAATGAAAATAACTCTTAAATTACAAGATTAGGGAGTAAGTTTGACTTCTAATATCTTAAAATTCAAACAACTATTGTAAAGTATACAGTATGAAACCTCAAGAATGGACCCTTATGTCAAAACTACAAATCAAACTGGAATTAGCACATACAGTAAAAATATCATAGTAATTCAAAGCCATGGTACTTTGTATATTTCCAATCTAGGGCCAATGTTTAAAAAATGCAATGGGCTGAAAAAAAAATTTTTCTTCACGAAACTGGTGTGGAAATGTACAGAGTATTATTTTTAGTAACCATTCTTAAATGTAAAGTTGTATTTTTTTATCGCCTACTGAAAAAAGACCAATGATATTGACATACTGTATATTCAATTGTTTAAAAATTTTGACGTAATTCTGTAATTGATATGTTAGTTAAAGTTTCAGACCATCAGTCTCTCGATGAAAACATCTATAGCCGGACTACAGTCGACCAAACCAAGGTTTACATAAGTTTTGCTTTCCCAAGGAAATAATGCCCCATAGTAGCGTTTATCAGGGAGGGAGGAGATTTTGGGCTGTTACACTAGTCCCCAAAGTTTTATAAACACTTTTTCTTATTCGTTTGTTTAAACATTTTGGGGACTTTTATTAAATTTTGGTTGGTTGGTTCAATAAGTTGAGTAACCAAACGTTTCAAATTGTAATTACAATCTAAAGAAGGGGTTATTTTGTAAATCATCGTTACTGTCACTGTCAAAAATACCATTAGAATATTATATTAATAATATGTTATCAATGACCATTTTTATACATTAAAGATAGTCGAGATTAGTAAAATAAATAATTTTTTTTGAATACCTTAATGACGGTGATATGTCAGGCACAGCCACTTCGATTTAAACTCATATTATCGTCAAATCAGTTTTGTCATGTGGTTGTTTGTAATTTCATTCTGCTTAATAAGTTTTTACCCTTTACATGTGTTCATGTTCGTTTGAATACAGACCTTCGCTCTTATGGATGTTGCAAGCCTTGTTTGTGTTTTTATATTAAAATTACTGTTACCTTAAGAAATCTAAGGAGAGGATAGATGAGGGGGGCTGGTGGTGGTTCACTATGTTCCACGGGTGACAAAAAATCGTTTTTTACATTTTGGAAAATACACTTTTAAACAATTGTTTAGTAATATACACAAGTTTTGGGAAATAAAGCCGAAAGAATTAGCTCTTTTCTATGGAAAATAAGAATTTTACGTGTAATTATACCAGAGGTATGGAATTAAGTTCCTTTTCATCATTGTAAACAACTATTTTTAAGGTCAACTAAACTACATTTCAAATCAATGTGGACCCCTTATTTTTAAAGCTATTTTTAAGTATTATATGTTTTTGGAATCAGTATGTAATGATTTATACGTTTAGCCTTTAAAAGAAGTCAAATCTCTATTTTTTGTTGTAATTGTAGATGGTTTTCTTAGCATACTCGATTTCTGTAAAATAGACAATTTTCTTCTAATGAAAATTTTACGTTTGGTTCCAGATCTTTTAAGACCAAAAGAGTCCCAGCAAATCCTCTTACATGGTGATATTAGATGTATGTATAATATCAGAGAACTTTACCCTGTGTATGCGAAGGTATGCGAAGTTTGTTTTTTTAAGCCCTAAAGATACTGGGTCTATAAAAAAATAACAATTTTTTAAGATATAAAAGTAATTTATTTTTCTACTTATTTCCAACACATAATTAATTAAACTAAAAGTAAAGAAAAGTTTTAAATAAAGATTATCCCTAAATGTCTAGGCTCTTATTTGAACTATTTTACCTTTTAATTGGGGGGGGTAATGCCCCACTTATATCCACATCTAAACCCATTAAAACTAGAAGTTTAAAAAATATTATGTGGTTTCCTAGTTCAAATATATATTCTTCTTTAATTAGCATTATTTACTCCCTTCACACTTATATTAAGCAACCTTTTTCAAAAGGTGCTTTCAAAAAGACAAGTAGAATTTGTATTGTTTAAGATAGAAAATGCTTCCTTTCAAGTAAATTTAAAATAAAATGAAAGTCTTATATCAGAGATTTATAGGGATTATACAATGGCCAAGAAATTAATGTACATTCCCAATGCTAATACACAAAATTGGCCCTTCTTTAAATTACAATTAGTGATTGAAACGTTTTGACACTCAACTAATAAACCAACCAATCAAAATTCAATAAAAGTCCCACAAATTGTTATGCCTACAAATAAGAAAACGTTATTTTGTGAATTTGGGGACTATTATAATAAACAGCCCATTGTCCCCTCCCTCCATACATTTACACACAGAAAATAAATAAGAAACAGGCTCATCTGTATGTAAACTTGAGATTGGAAATCTCAAAAAATAAATTTCGGTGGCGGCGATCGGTGGTAAAACGGCGGCAGATTTTCATATAGTTTCATTAGGTCATACATACTTGTTAGAAAAGCTTATGTTTAAAATTTGAAGTCTATAGGTTAAAAATTGCGGTCTCAAGAGCTGTTTTAAGATTTCTGAGGGATCAGGACCTGCAGGATCATACCTGGACCCTGAAATTGACTTAAACACCTAAATTTCATATTGGTATGTACTAGTATAGGATATTTTAGTATTTGGTAATTTAAAATGCTTAGTTTAAGGCAAACAAAATATCTTTGCTCTTTACCTGTATGACCCTGCCAGGTCTGCTGGCATCCTGTGCCAACCAGGATGGAGATATTCAAAATTTTGTCATTACATTGAAAGATATATGGATACTTATTGCTACTTAAATAAAATTTCGTCAAAATTTTAAAATATACACTCGCTATGATTTTTTGTCATTTTTTGGCTTTTCTGGAACACAGTGTGGTTGAATGTTAAATAATTGCTTTTTCAAACATATGATGTTTATAAACTTTTATGTAACATTTATAAAATGAATATGCCAGATTTATGTACTTGTAAAAAAAAATCAACTCTTGAACTTTAAATAAAAAAATCTGAAGAAAATCTTTTATAAGAATGAAAAAAATATCCTTTAAAACAGATTTCTACTGTATCACAAGAAATTTCTAGCTTGTTCTGCTTTAAATTTTTTTACATGTTTGATTTTGCACAATAATATTTTAGTTAAGATTAATAAGGATTAACTATATTAATGTCAGTTACATTATAAGCCAGTTGTAACATAACACTTTGCTAAAATTCAAAATAAAAAAAAATAGGTATAAGACAATTTGATTACAGAAAAGTTTATAAAATTCTTATGTCTACAGCATGACCCTCAAAAAAGTATTTTTAAGCATCTGCAGCCCTTATTTCTCAATGAATTATAAAAAAATGTATATGTCCTTGTTCTCCATAGTATTACACATAAGTAGATATAAAAATATTTTTTTTACCTCCATTAACACCGGAGATTTTTAGAGCTAAAGTTTTGAAAAAGTGACTGAGAAAAAGAATTTTTTTTTGTTTCTCTTATTTTTTGGATGGTTATATTATGTTTTTCTGGCAACTGAATAATGATACACAAAGAAAAACAAGTTAACTAATTATTTCTTTTTTATTCCACCAAAAAATATAAATTTTTAATGGCAAAAAATACTACTAAATGAATTGATTATTTGCAAATTTTAGGTTATTTGTTAACCCTTATTTGAGAAAAGGATTAATTATGACAGTTGCTCCGCCTACTTTTCTGACATCTCAATAATTTAATAGGGGGGTAATTAAGCTTTTTAGACAAAAAAATCATTATGTTTTGATTTTATTTTCTTTATAACTTTTTTGTTATTAAAGTTAGGATTGTGAAACAAAAACAATTTTCCTGCTATATTCATAAAGACTTATTTGGTTTTTTAATCTTAAACAATTTTGCCTAATAAGTAAGTTTTTCAAAATATCATTAAACTAAAAAGACTCAAAAAATATGTGTAAAAAAATGCTTTTTACTCAAAAACTAAATTTTTTATTTCATTTTTGTATAAAGTTTCTGCTAGTAACAAAAATAAAAGGATTTCTACCTTAATTTTGCTAAAAAAGTCGTTTCATGTTAAAAGTTACTTTTTCCTCAGTCACTTTTTCAAAACTTTAGCTCTAAAAATCTCCGGTGTTAATGGAGGTAAAAAAAATATTTTTATATCTACTCATGTGGAATACTATGGAGAACAAGAACATATGCATTTTTTTTATAATTCATTGAGAAATAAGGGCTGCAGATGCTTAAAAATACTTTTTTGAGGGTCATGCTGTATATTCATCTAAACCTTTGCCAAAACTAAAGACATTAAACTGTTTCCTACTGCTGCTGTGTCAGGTGCACAACAAGAGGGGGGGGGGGGGTGGCTTAGACCAAAATAGACACAACTCATTACCATACAAAGTCAGGATTTACAGACAAAAGTCGTTCAATCAAAGGGTTGATGTCTAAAGGGCGTTTGACCATATATCATGTTTATTAATAAGCAAGATTTGTTTTAAAGATACACAAAACTTTCTTCTGGTATATCCCCGTCCTCAAAGGCTATCCGAGGCTAAGGTTAGTCTTTTAAAGATCTGGTTAACAATAACCATTGGACATTCTTTTGATAGACAGGGATTCATCAGTATTCTGTAGGGTATAAGATAAACCTTCACATTGAGTGGATGTATTATATCCTGACCCTAGTAGTTTTTACCCCTTTTCGGTCAGATTAGAAATCCACTGTCACTAGATTTCAGATTTAAATCTGTCTCAATATGACTCTTTGTTACCAATATTCAGATATGACAAAAATTTACTAATATTCAGATTTCAATCTGAAATTTAGTGACATTATGTCAGGTTATTTTCTCATTTTTGGCAAACAAACAAATATGACACAATATCACCAAAAGTCATATATGACATGTAGTGACATAGAGTCAGAGTTGGAGAAATTACCTAATCTGACACATTGTTACCAGAAGTCATATATGACATTTAGTGATATTCAGTCAGAGTTGGGGAAATTACCTAATCTGACACATTATCAACAAAAGTCATATATGACATTTAGTGACAAAGAGTCAGAGTTAAGAAAATTACCTAATCTGACACATTCTTGCCAAAAGTCATATATGACATTTAGTGACATAGAGTCAGAGTTGAGAAAATTACCTAATCTGACACATTATTACCAAAAGTCTATATGACATTTAGTGACATAGAGTCAGAGTTGAGAAAATTACCTAATCTGACACATTATTACCAAAAGTCATATATGACATCTAGTGACATAAAGTCAGAGTTGAGAAAATTACCTAATCTGACACATTATTACCAAAAGTCATATATGACATTTAGTGACATAGAGTCAGAGTTGGGGAAATTACCTAATCTGACAAAATATCACCAAAAGTCATATATGACATTTAGTGACATAGAATCAGAGTTGGGGAAATTACCTAATCTGACACATTATTACCAAAAGTCATATATGACATTTAGTGACATAGAGTCAGAGTTGAGAAAATTACCTAATATGACACATTATTACCAAAAGTCATATATGACATTTAGTGACATAGAGTCAGAGTTGAGAAAATTACCTAATCTGACACATTATTACCAAAAGTCATATATGACATCTAGTGACATAAAGTCAGAGTTGGTGAAATTACCTAATCTGACACATTATTACCAAAAGTCATATATAATATTTAGTGACATAGAGTCAGAGTTGAGAAAATTACCTAATCTGACACATTATTACCAAAAATCATATATGACATTTAGTGACATAGAGTCAGAGTTGAGGAAATTACCTAATCTGACACATTATCAACAAAAGTCATATATGACATTTAGTGACATAGAGTCAGAGTTGGTGAAATTACCTAATCTGACACATTATTACCAAAAGTCATATATGACATTTAGTGACATAGAGTCAGAGTTGAGAAAATTATCTAATCTGACACATTATTACCAAAAATCATATATGACATTTAGTGACAGAGTCAGAGTTGGGGAAATTACCTAATCTGGCACAATATCATCAAAAGTCATATATGACATTTAGTGACATAGAGTCAGAATTGGGGAAACTACCTAATCTGACACAATATCACCAAAAGTCATATATGACATCTAGTGACATAGAGTCAGAATTGGGGAAATTACCTAATCTGACAAAATATCACCAAAAGTCATATATGACATTTAGTGACATAGAGTCAGAGTAAAGAAAATTACCTAATCTGACACATTATCACCAAAAGTCATATATGACATTTAGTGACATAGAGTCATAGTTGAGAAAATTACCTAATCTGACACAATATCACCAAAAGTCATATATGACATTTAGTGACATAGAGTCAGAGTTGAAGAAATTACCTAATCTGACACATTAACCCATTAGTGCTGAGCGCCACTTTTATGGGCCGATCGAGCTGAAAGTTTCAGGGAAGCTTTATAATGGTCAAAACGGAATTCGTATTTTTTTGTTTTGCTCTAGTGGCGTGCACAGGAAAGTTACAAAAAAACCCGGTTCGGCTCGGCCATAAATACCAACCAGGCATTATTACCCGTTTTTGGTGCTTTCCCCTGGCGTTAAAACCCGGTTTTCCTGTAAAAACCCGGTTATTTTGACCAAAAATCGAAAAATGTAATTTTTGAACGCCAAAAGTGAGATGAACACTTTTTAGAACTTTGATACGATCCGTAATTGAAAACTACACAACCTCATGTAATCTATAGAGCTGCAAGTATAATACGAAGCGATTTATTTCAAATTTCGTGTTTAGCTGGCGATTTCAGGTAAAAAAAACCTGTTTTGTTGTTGTTGTCAAAAAAGATCTATTAGTGAAACCGGGTAATAAAAATTTCAGACTCCAAATGGAAATGCCGAACCGGGCCTATATAGGGCGTAAAAAAACGATAAAAAAATCATATAAAAAATAATAATTTAAATAAAACGAATTCACAAATAGATGTACTTGTCAATAAACTTTAGATTTAACGAAAAAAATCAGCAACTTTACTATAAAAACAAAAAAGTTAGATGGGGTATTTTGAATTTTCATGATTTTCAAACTTTGTTGATCTATACCGGCAAACAGAAGTAAGCAAAACTGCCTGCTCCAGGGGGAAATGAAAGCCAGGGTAGTAGAGGGGGGATTCATACTGAGAATGATGCAATTATGAAGCCGGAAACCGTTTTTTTTTTACATTTTCTGGAACCGGGTTTTCAAACCCGGTTCGGCACTAATGGGTTAATGCCAAAAGTCATATATGACATTTAGTGACATAGAGTCAGAGTTGGAGAAATTACCTAATCTGAAACAATATCACCAAAAGTCATATATGACATTTAGTGACATAGAGTTAGAGTAAAGAAAATTGCCTAATCTGACACAATATCACCAAAAGTCATATATGACATTTAGTGACATAGAGTCAGAGTTGAGAAAATTAACTAATCTGACACATTGTTGCCAAAAGTCATATATGACATTTAGTCAGAGTTGGTGAAATTACCTAATCTGACACAATGTTGCCAAAAGTCATATATGACATTTAGTGATATAGAATCAGAGTTGGGGAAAATACCTAATCTGACACATTATTACCAAAGTCATATATGACATTTAGTGACATAGAGTCAGAGTTGAGAAAATTACCTAATCTGACTCATTATTACCAAAAGTCATATATGACATTTAGTGACATAGAGTCAGAGTTGAGAAAATTACCTAATCTGACACATTATTACCAAAAGTCATATATGACATTTAGTGACATAGAGTCAGAGTTGGGGAAATTACCTAATCTGACACAATATCACCAAAAGTTATATATGACATTTAGTGAGATAGAGTCAGAGTTGAGAAAATTAACTAATCTGACACATTGTTGCCAAAAGTCATATATGACATTTAGTCAGAGTTGGTGAAATTACCTAATCTGACACAATGTTGCCAAAAGTCATATATGACATTTAGTGATATAGAATCAGATTTGAGAAAATTACCTAATCTGACACATTATTACCAAAAGTCATATATGACATTTAGTGACATAGAGTCAGAGTTGGGGAAATTACCTAATCTGACACAATGTTGCCAAAAGTCATATATGACATTTAGTGACATAGAGTCAGAGTTAAGAAAATTACCTAATCTGACACAGTATCACAAAAGTTATATGTGACATTCAGTGACATAGAGTCAGAGTTAAGAAAATTACCTAATCTGACACAATATCACCAAAAGTTATATATGACATTTAGTGAGATAGAGTCAGAGTTAACCCCCCTTACAGATCGGGGGGAGGGGAGGAAGTCATATTGACCCCCCCCCCTCTAGTTTTTTCAATGTCATTTTATTGTAGGTAAGATATAGAGCTTTGGCTTCATGACTTTTTAAGTTCAGTAACTATACGTCGGCAAGAGTTGATTTTATAAGGATATCTGGTCTGTGTTGGTCGGTCGTGGCATCAAGTCAAAGTCAGTTAGGTGGCACCAAATTTAGAAAAAATTCTGAATAAATCTTAATTTCTTCACTTTGACTTTTGTGTATAAGATAGAGACCTAAAATTTTTTTTGGTGAATACTGGGATATCAATGAACATCTGAGAATAATGGTGTTATGACTGTTTGACTGTTGGACCGCTTCAAGACCGATTTTATGACCGATTTTTTGTCTGGCTTTTACTATAGACTTATATCTTTTATTTCGTGGCTTCTATTTCAGCTAGGGACCTAATAAATTTTGTGGTACATCCTTGAGCAATAATAAATTTCCGTGAGTAGTAAGGCCATAATGTTTGACCACTTCTTGACCGATTTTTGACCAATTTTCTATTTCCTACCTGTAATTTTGCTGTTTTTAAGCTGCCAGTCGCCAAATTTCAAAACAGCTCTAGACCAACCAAATAAGGTATGGAGAAAAATGTAAAAAATACAAAAATAGACTAAAACCTGCTTAAACCCAGTCTTGCCGTCCTAGTTGTTTTCTTTAAATGACAGGAAAATTAATTTTACCCTAAACTAAACAGACAGACGGACAGACAGAGAGACGGACAGACAGACGGACAGACAGAAGGACAGCCAGACGGACAGACAGACGGACAGACAGACGGACAGACAGACGGACAGACAGACGGACAGACAGACGGACAGACAGACGGACAGACAGACTGAGAGACAGACGGACAGACAGACTGAGAGACAGACGGACAGACAGACGAACAGACAGACGGACAGACAGACGGACAGACAAATTTTATATCTATAATACAAAGTAGAACGATGTCTGTCTGTCCGTCCGTCCGTTCTTAAGATCTCGGTAACCACTGAACCAATCGGATTCTACTCTTCAGGGATCATACCTACTGGTCCTTTACTGGTTTTGGGCTATTTTCTTGGGGGATAACACACCCCCAACCCCCCAAAAAATAAAAAATCCCCCGCCCATTTTTTCTTTTCTTGCGGAGGTATTTTCTTTTTTCTTATGGGGAAGTACTTATTTTTTTTTTAATTGCCTCTTGGACAGACGGACAGACAGACGGACAGACCGACGGACAGACAGACGGACAGACAGACGGACAGACAGACGGACAGACAGACAGACAGACAGACGGACAGACAGACGGACAGACAGACAGACGGACAGACAGACGGACAGACAGACGGACAGACAGACAGACGGACAGACGGACGGACAGACGGACAGACAGACGGATTGCCAGGCGGACAGACAGACGGACAGACAGACAGGCGGACATTTCAAATTTGGAAAATCAGACCATATACACCAGAGATATGGAAAAATATGTGAAAAATTTAAAAATAGCCAAAAACCTGCAACAAGGCAGGCTGACTGTCATTGTTTGTTTTTTAAATGACGGGAAATTTAATTTTGATATCTATAATTGAAAAAAATTTGAAACACCAAAGATATGGAGGAAAATGTGAAAAATATAAAAATAGCCTAAAACCTGCTAAAAAGCAGTTTGACTGCCTTTGATGATATTTAGTTAATTTTGCTCCTTAATGATGGGAATGTTGTCAAAAAGTTTCAGCATTTTGTCTTTTATAGGAGCTGAGTAAATCTCATTTCCCCCATAGCGTTACGGACGGACTGATGGACAAAGTGAATTATGGAGTACTAAAAAATTTATACTAAAAAGATTTTAGAAAAAAAATTGGGGGTATTTTTTTTTCTCCCAAGATAGCCTATAACCACCACAGGACCAGTAGGTATATTACCTGAATAGTAGAATCCAATCGGTTCAGTGGTTACCAAGATCTTACGGGACGGACAGACATCATTCTACTTTGTATTATTTACTAGCGGCTTCGCCCCACACTCTAGGGGCTTTGCCCCAAGAGGCAATTAAAAAAAAAATAAGTACTTCCCCATAAGAAAAAAGAAAATACCTCCTCAAGAAAAGAAAAAAATGGGCGGGGGATTTTTTATTTTTTGGGGGGTTGGGGGTGTCCCACCCCCCAAGAAAATAGCCTAAAACCAGTAAAGGACCAGTAGGTATGATCCCTGAAGAGTAGAATCCGATTGGTTCAGTGGTTACCGAGATCTTAAGAACGGACGGACGGACAGACAGACATCGTTCTACTTTGTATTATAGATATAAAATTTGTGTTTGTGTGTATGTATGTATGCGTGTGTTTGGGTGTGTGTGTGCGTACTGGCGCGGGTCAACTATACCTTTCAGTAGTAAAATACAAGTGAGAGAGTGAAGATATAACGCGAGTTTTGATTCAGATTCAGTGTTAAGTTATAATAAGTTAATTAATATATAGAAGCAATAGAATAAGAAATTCCTAGAAGTTAAAATCATTATTCTTATTTTAAATAGTGCTTTTAAACAGTTAGATTCAAATACTGAAATTAAAAGTTTTGAATTTTAATTGTTTATTTAGCAAAATTTAAACATGACACATTTTTCGTAATCAAAAAGAAATAATATCTAAAACAGAAATCGCCAACATGGTCTTTAAAAAAAACTGAGAGGTAAGAACAATATAGTAAATGATATATTTAATTTGTTTAAAATATTTATCTTTGTTTTAAGTTTATCACAATAATCGAAAACGTTTTGTGGGTTGGTAAGGATAAGGGTGGAGGTACAATAGTTAGCTTGGGTCATTAACACAGCACAAAGAAAGGGAAGGCGGAATAAAAGTAGGCAATTTACTTATGGGGTAATTTTGTTTTCATTATTGGGTTTGTATATCAAGTTATTGTTCATTGTATAATTGTCTTATCCCTTAAGATCCCTGATTTATTAACCTCCCTAAAGTATGTACATTAATAACAACTTAACAAATTTGATTATCCTATAATATAAAGTTTTAGGTTTTTTTTTGTCTGACGCTTAATATCGCAAATTTATTGTTCCAATTGGTATTACTTTTCAGGGAAGCTTGTGAAGGGGGGGGGGGGTTAGGCTATAAGATCTAGAAAGCTACATAACCGATTTTAGTTCTTTATTGGTCCTGTTATAGTTTCATGCTTTAATCTTCCGTTCCCTAGCTCCTAAATGTTTGGGTCGCAGCCGCTTGTATATTTTTAAAGTTGTGTAGAACTCTACAATTCTCTCTATAATCCTCATTGTCCGTCCGTAACTATATGGAGTGAGCGATGCAATAATGTAAACTAACAGGTATAGTTCCTTTCGTGGCAACGCCTCTTAAGGGGCGTTTCGTCGTATTTTCACAATACCTTTCCTCTATTTCTAAGCCGTTGGGAGGAGCTCTAACCCTACGGGGCGAATTGCCTAACCCTGTGGGGCAATCACCTAACCCTACTTAAACTGACCTAACCATAAATAACCTATTAAAAACTAATCTGAAAATACGCCCCTTTAGAGACGTTGCCACAAAAGGGACTATAGCATTACCCAATATTTGGTACTAAAATTTATATAATATTTTCTTCTTTTTTATCAGCCGTTCATCCTCTCTATGATAATGATTTTTGTGCTTTGTTTCTTTTGGATGTTATCTTTCTGGTTATTAATGTTGTGGGTATTTGCCCCCCCCCCCTCCCCATTTTATCCATTTTTAGGACTTGATTATAGAGATGCTTCGCTGATAATATTTTACCTTATTGTAATAGGACTCAGTACTCCATAAATCATTTGGATGATTATATTACATAATTTTTTTTTTTAAGTTAAAAATCAACATTTAAAATGGACGTACGGATTTGGTTTATAGAGTTGCTACGCTTTCTATATTTAATCTAACTAATCCAGGAATCATCATGCAAAGTTTGAAATCTATAGGACAGTTCTAACATGTCTAGATTAACGCAAAAAAGCTATCTGTTATTGACGGACGTACAGACCAACCCTAATTATTGAAAATCTTCGCTTTTAAAAACGTATTGATTACTCAAAATTTTCTGTACAAATTACGCTTCTTAGATTGTACCTTATTGTTAGGATTCATCATGAAAAGTTTGAAATCGATAGGAAATTATATTATGTCTAAACTAATGAAAAGAGCTATCCGTTTTCAGCGAACATACGGTAGACCGACCCGAATTATAGAAAATCTTCGCCTTTAACAATTGTTGCTAATGCAAAGCTACGCTACTATTCAGAGATCAAATGAGATAAGACAATGGCCGATAAATTGATGTACATCTTCATTAATGATACACAAAATTACACCTTCTGTAGATAACAATTATTGGTTGAAACGTTTCGACACTCAACTTCCTAAACCAACCAATCAGAATTCAATAAGAAGTCCCCAAAGTTGTAAAGTCAACGAATAAGAAAACGGTATTATAAGACTTTGGGGAATGAAGTAATAATAGTCCAATGTCCCCTCCCTCCCTGGCTACTATACCGATTAATTCCAGTGTTGGTTATAGTTAATGTTTGGCATAATTTCTTGACAGTTTTTGATATGATGACTATTTTTGAGTCAACCCAGGGAGGGGGAGGGGCTTCTGGTCCGTAAATGGTGCTGGTATCCAAAGTTTTATAACCACGTTATCTTATTTTTTGACTCAAAAAATTATAATTTTGATTGGTTGGTTACTTTTCAACAATAGGAGTAATTTTATTTATTTATCATCATTGGAGTTGTATATTGTA